>NW_005842109.1:1035160-1048006 GCF_000455745.1 Alligator sinensis
CAACCAGGATAAGGCTAACCTGCTTGTCAGCGGATCCGTACCGAGTACCCCCGAACCCCGCTATTCTCTCCTGCCACGACTTTGATCTTTAAACAAAATGGGAAGAGCTGCTATTTACACAGGTACCTGTGGAAAGGATCACGCTGATTCGGATCATATATAGGTGCTTGATTACTTAATATAGCCTCACTCACTCTCTTTGGGATCTCCAGGGAACAAGGCAGCCCGCCCGATACACTATCAGGGCTCTTCCGTATACAAAGAGTCCTTTTCCTCATGCTGACAGTAAGTAGAATGTTTTGTTTCTGTAACCAGCTGCTAATTGCTTCATTAGCAGCTGATTAACGCCGCTACCGGGATTCCCCTGTGACATTTTATGCCGGCCGGCGGAGCGCTGCTCTTTCACCAGGGCTCCTTTTCTCTCTTCCTGGCTTGCCCTCTGTTTGTGTGAGGGATCAGGGTTCTGTTACCACCCCCCCCCGGGCCTGGTCGGGTGTTTCCACCCTGCGCCCTCTCTCTTCTGGGCCATCCCGCCGAGCCTTGACTCGGAGCCGCAGCTTTTCTCCGTGCCGCAGCTCCGCTTCCTAGGACTCACCGTGGCCATTGGACTTTTCAAGGAGATAGCCTCTTTGAGGGACGTCGCTCCACCAGTTCTGTTGGCATCTGTGGGTGAGTCCCCGCTTTTGGATCTTCCTTGTAATCCCTTTTTTTGCCGGGCTCCTCGCCTGCTTCTCTCACCTGTGGACGTGACTGAAGGCAATTTCTTTCTGGTTTTCACCCCTTCTTATTCTTCCTTCTGGAGCCTCATTGGCTCTCTAGGGTGTGGCAAATATCTTCAGCTGTTGATCTTCCTCAGTAACAGAGTTGCAGCCATGACTCTGTTACACTGCTAAATGGGTATTTCGTGTCGGTCTTTCACCAGTCCAGTGGAACTGCCCTGACTAGCAAGACATGGGACGGCCAGGGTGGGGATGGATTTACACCCAGCGTCAGTGTTGATCTAGTAAAGGATCATCTTGAGAGGCCTGACACCTTCAAGTCAGCTGGTCCTGACAGATTACACTCTTGGGTACTCAAGGAGCTGGCAAGTGTCATAGCCCAACCATTGGCTAAAATATTCGAAAAATCATGGTGCTCAGGTGAAGCACTTGAAGACTGGAAACAGGCCAATGTGGTGCCCATCTTCAAGAAAGGGAGGAAAGTAGATATGGGGAACTATAGGCCCATCAGTCTGACCTCTCTTCCAGGGAAGATTTTGGAGAAAATCAAAGAGACCATACTCGACCAACTGGCTGAGGGCAACTTCCTGAGGGATAGCCAGCATGGGTTTGCTGCGGGTAGGTCTTGCCTGGCCAATCTCCTCTCCTTCTATGACCGGGTGACATATCACCTCGACAAGGGAAAAGTGATTGACATCATTTATCTTGACTTTAAAAAAGCTTTCGATCTGGTATCCCATGATCCTCTTATGGAAAAACTGGCCAACTGTGGCCTCAGCTACATCACACTCAGTTGGCTGGGGAACTGGCTTCAAGGCTAGACCCAGAGAGCGGTAGTTGATGGAAGTCAATCATTGTGGTGCTCTGTGACCAGTGGGGTCCCCCAAGGCTCCGTCCTTGGGCCTATCCTCTTTAACATCTTTATTAACGACGTGGACACTGGAGTTAGAAGCGGACTGGCCAAGTTCGCTGATGACACCCAACTTCGGGGTAAAGCGTCCACACCCAAAAACAGGATGGTGATTCAGGCCAACCCTGACATGCTTAGAAAATGGGCAGCTGTAAACCTGATGGCCTTCAACTTTGAAAAATGCAAGGTACTCCACCTTGGGAAGAAAAACCAGCAGCATGTATATAGGCTCAGCAGTGCTACGCTTGCTAGCACCAAAGCCGAAAGGGACTTGGGTGTCATGATTGACCACAACATGAATATAAGCCATCAGTGTGATGTTGCGGCCAGCAAGGCAAGCAAAACTCTGACTTGCATCCACAGATGCTTCTCCAGCAAATCCCAGGATGTCATCCTCCCACTGTACTTGACCTTGGTGAGGCCACAGCTGCAGTACTGCATCCAATTCTGGACTCCATAATTTAAAAAGGATATGGAGAAGCTTGAAAGAGTCCCGAGGAGAGCCACATGAATAATCAGAGGGCAGGAAAACAGGCCTTATTATGAGAGGCTGAGAGCCATGGGACTCTTCAGTCTGGAAAAGCGCAGGCTCAGGGAGGACCTGGTGGAGGCCTATAAGTATATAAGGGGTGTACATCAGGATCTGTGGGAACAGTTGTTCACCAGAGCACCCCATGGGATGACAAGGTCTAACGGTCATAAACTTCTCCAAGACTGTTTCAGGCTGGACATAAGGAAGAACTTCTTTACTGTCCGAGTCCCCAAGGCCTGGAACAGACTGCCTCCAGAGGTGGTGCAAGCACCTACTCTGGACTCCTTTAAGAGGCAATTGGACATATATCTTGCAGGAATCCTGTGACCCCAGCTGACTTCCTGCCCTTAGGGCAGGGGGGTGGACTCAATGATCTTCCAAGGTCCCTTCCAGCCCTAATGTCTATGAATCTATGAATCTCTCACAGCTCTATGCGCTGACTAGACTGTATATGCACCATTCCCACAGAGGAGCCTGTACCCTCACAACTCCTACATTTGAACAGAGTGTGCATAGACAATGGTCCCAGAGAAATTAAGTCTGGTCCAGGCTTGAATGCAAGCTCCCACCTAAGCTGAACTAAGCTACGCTCTAGAATTGAGCTCCAGGCACCTTGGAGAAGAAACCCGCTGATCTGAATACAAAGGGGACAAAAGTGGGATAAAAGGAAGTAAAGAAATGAATTGGAACATGAGTCTTGTGAAACTGGCACTGGTTGGGGATGGAGGAAACTGTGACTTGGATTTGAAGGGTGAGCAGCTGGGAATGGGCAGGAAAAGAGACTTAGACTGGCTGGCCAAAGAGACTGTGGGGGAGTGGACAGGATGGCAGACAGGGCCTAGCTGGGCTGGGAAGATAGGACTGAATAGGTGGTGAAAATGCAACTAGGAGATGAAGAGGAGAGGCTGTGACCCAGGATGAGGAGACTCAGGCTGAAAGCCAATGAGGGAAATCAGGTGAGAAGAATATTGAAATCAGTTGAAAAACTTAAGGGAGCATGAAAGCTAGGTATGGCTGGACAAGTAGACAGGAACTAGAAACCCTGGCGGGCTGAGTGCCAGGGGGAGAGTTAAGATGGATATAATGGATATGACAAGAAGCTGAAGAGTGAGGAAGTACTGGGACTTTTTGGGAAAGCAGCTACAAGTGAGTGGCGACTCGAACTGGATGAGCCTGGGAATGGAATCTAAGATTAGAAGCAGAGTGGACAGGGAATCAGGAGCGGGGTCTTGGGGTTGGAAGAGCTAAGAAACTAAGTCAAGGATCTGAGGCAGAGCATGACGGTTGTGTGACTAGCTGAGAAAGCAACTGGAGACTGGGTTTTGGTAGGGGAATGGGGCAGGAAGCTTAAGACTCACATATCAAACCTGGAGAAAGAGGCTAAGGCTGACTGAATAAAAAAATTGTGAGCAGGTAACAAGACAGGAACTGGGACAAGGAGGCATGAGTGTAAAGACAGGAATCAGGCAGGGGCAGTTTGGAGGGGATGTGGTCAAAAATACCAAGAACTGGAAAAATAGAAGATCATGCTCCTATCAAGATTTTGAAATAGAACCCAGTGCTGCTAGGTCTCATCATCATTCCTGTACTGCCAGAAAACACCTGTGAAACCCACAGGCAAGGCATGTGTCAACCCCAGAGAGAGGATAACAACCTAATACTGCTGTCAGTTACTTCAATAGCTCAAGTGGCAGGAGGCCTGTAGTGCCAAAAGATGTAGCCCTGCTTTATGACTGTCAAGTTAATACCACATGATGAAATCTCTGGGGTTTTTTCAGCTTGGTATTTTTTTAATGTAGGAAATTACACACAGAAAAAAACATATTAAAAGAATATTATTAGAGCTGCAAAAGACAGGTAAATTAAGTTCGCCTGTGTCAGTTTTTCATTTTATCTTTAAAGCTTGCAGAGGTTTATAATTACAGTATTTAGAAAGAGGGTAAATTCCTCGTCTCATAAAAAGTTCATTAGGTGAAATATGTAGTTCTTTCAAAATGTCATCAGTCTTCCTGGTCCAAGTGATCCTCCTAGCAGTTTCCCAGCTTGCAGAAGTCAAAATGTCAGCTTCCTTTAAATAGTGTGGGAGCAAGTCATGTATAATTGAATGTCTTGTTTTTATTTTTCCAGTGCTGATTTTATTCAAGCTGCCTGTGTGCTGCCCAGGTGATTTTTATTCGTTTCAGGGGAAGAAATTTTAAATTTCCAGAAAAAAACAGAGAAACCAAGAGTTCATAAATTCACTGAGCTTAACACCAGAAACTCTAGGGATCATTTGGTCTGAAACTCTTGTATATCACAGATCCTTACATTTCTGCCACTGATCTCTGTAATGGGTTACATAGCTTGTGTTTGCATTTGGCTAAGGCATATCTTCCAGAAAGGCATTGTCTCAAGAATTCATCACCTTCACTGTCAAAAAAACTGAGTGACAGATTTTTAATTTGAGGTGGTCTGCCTTCAACTTCCAGCCACTGGTTCCTATTAAGCCTTTTTATGCTAACGTATAGCCCTTTAGTACACGGTATTTTCTCTCCACATAGTTACTAAACACTCTAATCAAGTCACCATTCATTTTTGACTGAGCTATCAATGAAATGCATTCTCTCCAGTGCTCTCATAGTTTTTGTGGCCCTTTTCTGTACCTCCTTGTTTTATACATGGAAGAATCATAGTAGTGCTTTCTGCTACACCACTGCACTGGGAGCTCATCTTGAATTATTTGTCCCCTATAACCCCCAAATCCTTTGCAGAATCATTGCTTTACATGATATAATCCCCCTTTCTGCAGGTATGGCCAACACCCCTTGTTCCTAGATGTATAACTGTGCTGTGTAGCTGTATTCCATGTGCATTTTATTTCAATAGCCCCAGCATATCAAGTGGTCTAGATCACTCTGAACATCTGCCTTGTCTTCATCCTTATTCACCACTCCATCCGTCTTTGTGTCCTCTGCATATTTCGCCAACAGTGATTTTATATTTACTTGCATATTATTGAGGAAACAGTTGAAGGGACTGGGGCCTAGTGCTGCTCCCTGTAAGACCCCATAAGAAAACTGCCACCAAGAGCAACTTTTTGAGATCCACCAAGCACTCAGTTGCCCATTCATTTAGCAGGTACTCTGTTGACACTGTATTGGCTAGTTTTTTAATCAGAACATTGTGTGCTGCTAAGTCTTAGGGCTGGACCCAGTAAGGAATGTAAGCCGCTAAAATAGGATTTAGGTGGAACCGAGGCACTTAAGTCCAAAAACATGATCCAGAAGCCCTTTGCTGGCTGCTGCCTAAATTCCCTAAGTGCGACCTGTTCAGCCTTGAAGCTCTCCTTCTGTGCATGCCCAAAACTGTCCCAGTCTGAACTGCTCATCTCTGCATTCCCTTAGTTGGTTACCAAAAACTGAGGTATTCTTCCTCCCTCACAGCCTTGAGGGGAGCTCATCCAGTACATGTGCTCAGAGGATGCTTCACACACACCAATAGTTTTGGGCTTCCTAAGTTCTACCAAACTTTAAAACTAACTGCCTGGAAGGGGAAGTGACATTTGTATTCAAGCAGCATGGAAGAAGTCAAATGGTTTCACAGCTCCTTATAGTTAGAGATCCTGGTTTTCACTGATAAAAACTAGCAAATTCTCTGACTAAAGAACCCAAAATCTGCATTTTTCCACAGTTAAAATGAAACACCACTATATATGTAGGTATCTGTTGAATACAATGTTTTATTGACATATTTACAATTTTAAAGCAATGTGGAAGCCCACCAGTGCTTTAATCATTATAATAAAATACATTCTAAATACCTATACATTTTGGCATGTGATTTGGGGTTTTTTATCATGGAAAATTAGAGCTCTCCCTATTCCCTTTGCTCACCAGGATGTGAGTCCAGCTGCAGCTGTCCCTGCCACCCCTTGCCCACTGCTTTGTGGCACTGAGCAGCCCTAATATGCTGGTGCCCTGCCCATGCTATTGCCCCTCACTCCTGACCCATCCCTAGCCGTGCCAGTAACTTTCACTCCCCACCCACAGCCCCCTCACACCTGACTCACAGCCCCCTGGGGCCTGCTGGTGCCACTCACTCCACCTCCACAGTCCCCACAGCTCCCCCAGCCCTGCCAGTGCCCCTTATACCTAACCCACAGCCCTCTAGGCCTCCTGATGCCCCTTACTCCCATCCTGCTGGTGCCCCTCACTCCCAACCCACAGCCCCCACAGCCCTGCCAGTGACCTTCATTTCCCCCCCCCCGGCCCATCCTGCCAGAGGGGGATCCCAGCTACCAGGGTTACAGGGCCAGGGACCCAGGTCTGCAGCCCTTTGCACCCCCTCCAGCATTGCCTGAGCCTCAACTGCTGCTCACGGGAGGTGGAGGCTTCTGTGGGAGAGTGAAGCACGGAGGCCTGCTCCCTCTCCCCGATGGATGGCACAGCTGGAGTGGAGCCCATGGGGCGTGGGTGGATGTAGGCTAGTAGCTGCAGACTTAGGGCTCCCCATTCTGCTACCCTCCCCCTGGGGGTCTCCGCTGCCCAGTGGGCAAGATTCAGCACAGCAGGGCAGAGTGGGGTGAGGTGGCTCAATGCCACTGCCAGGACCCATCACTATGGGGGCCTCAGTCTTCTCATCCCTCCCCCCTCCAGATTTATCTGTGAGAAGCTGCAGGAGCTGCTCTTATGCTGCCTGGCTGCCACGTACATGTGCGTGCTTACATGCACATGGTGCCCGCTTCCAGGTTGCCCTCCTCCCACTCCCCTGAGCCCCTTGCAGGCTGGAACTCTGCCAGCCTACAAAGGGAAACCTGCTATTTCCTGCATTTTTCTCCTGTAAAGGAAAATCTGCATTTTTCTCCTTAAAAAAAGAAAGCCCATGTTTTACCATGTTTTTCTATGGTGAACAGAAAACCAAGATCCCTGTTTATAATCTACCAGATACCTGTTAATCTTTCTTTATTCTATAGGTATGAACAATCAGGGCAGTTCTGGGGCCGTGGAGTAATGGTGCAATTTCACCTCTCTTTGATTACTGCTCTATCCCAATACTAGTTGTCAGGTGGGAAAGTGGCATTTCTGTTTAGACAGCACTAATGGAGCCAATTGATTTCATGGCTCCTTATAATCTCCCTGATTCTTGCTAATCTGTTTTTTCATTCCATAGGTGTTAACAGCCTTCTCTCCTTTTTAATGGTCTCAATGTTCCACTATTAAAACTATCCTTTTTCTGTGATTTTGCTCTCCGTTAACCATTCTGGGTAATGTCTCTGTTCTGCTTTGCAGCCCTGTAGACCAGCGGTGCTCAACCACCAGCCCAAGGACCAAATGCAGCCCATGGATCCTGGGAATCCACCCCATGAGTCTCCCCATGGGTTGGGTAATTTTGTGGCGGGGGAGAAGTGGCAGTACTGCCACCAAAATTCAAAGTCCTGATGGGTGAGTTGGAGTTAGGCCAGGACCCTCTTCCCACACAGGCAGATTGGAGTCAGGGCACACCTCCTTCCCTCCATGCAGCTAGGTTGGGGCTTGGCTGTGTCCCCTTCTCCCTGAGGCTGGCAGTAGTGGGGGGCACTTCTGTGTCCCCTTCTCCATAAGGCTGAGCCATGCCCCCTTCCCCCTCCCTTCAGGGCTGGGCCATGCCCTCCTGCAGGGCTGGGCTACATCCTCTCCCCTCTTTAGGGCCAGGCCATGCCCCCTTCACTCTGCCTAGCTATGTTGGGGCTGGCCTATGCCCCATGGGGCCAGATTGGGGCTGGACCAAGACCTCTTCCTCCATATGGTTGGATTCAAGCTGGCTGCCCCCCTTCCCTTTCTGTATGGCCAGATGGGGCCCTGCCAGATCCAGCATGTGAAGGGATTGGGCACTGCCCATCCAGCCTGCTGGCCAAAAAAGTTGAGCACCACTGCTGTAGACTGTTTTTAGCTTTGGATAAAAACATTAACTCAGGTGTAGTAATATTACACCTGAAGGTGTAGAAATGACTAACAGCGAAGTATGGGAGGCACTGTCTAGATGTACAAGAAGACTAGATTTTCTTTTATGACTTTGAATAAGAGATGTATAATCGAATGACTACAAGACTAATGAAACAATATCTTTTGACTGCTTTGACCATTTTTTGCCTAGTTTGTTGTGTTTTTTAAACTTAATATAGAAACTAGCAAATTAGTGCACATTCCAATAAAGTTATATTTGTTTTTGCTTTGATCTTAAACTGAATAACATAGCCCTGGGCTCCTAGCATATTTGTAAAGCTTCTAGTTTCTCTCTAACTGGAGAAAATATTGGTTACATTATATGTGACAATGTGACAATATCTTCATACCCCTTTTCAAAATTCTAGATCTGCCCATGGCAATGATTATGGCACTTGGGGAGTGGGAGTCCTGGGTTTTGATCCATACTCCTAAAAATACTCTGTATGTTAAAATAAAAAGCCACTGGCTAAGACAGCGGGACAAGGATATGGCTCATGGTCTGGATCCAGCCTGCAGACTTTTGCCCTGATTCTGGCTGTGATGAACAGCCATTTGAGTGAGACCCACAGCTCTGCAGCCCCAGTAGCTTGTTCTTGTAGTGGCAGCCAAGTGCCTGGGCAAGAACCATAGTGCTGGAGACACAGCAGCACAGTGGCTTGTTCCTGTGGCAGTAGCTAAGTGTCTGTGATGCCAGGCTTCTTTTCACGGTGCTACTGGTGCTCCAGCACCACAGTTCTCATAGTCCTGACTGCCAAGCACACAAGCAAAAGCAGTGGCACTGGAGTCTCAGTAGCACTATGAGAAGAAGCCCAGCACTGTGGCATGTTCCTGCACCTGGATCTGGCATGGGGGGATGGGGAGGAGAGACTATGGGTCTGATCCAGCCCACAGGGTGGGGTCTGCACCATTCATCCAGCCTGTGAACTGGTCCTGCATCATTTTTCTGGCCCTTGAGATTTCACGTTCTGGTCTAATGAATCTGCACTGCTTTACATGATATAATCCCCGCTTCTGTAGGTATCACCAACATCCCGTGTTCTTGTATAACTGTCTATATAGTGCTATTAATATGCACTTTATTTGAATAGCCCAACACTAATGAATTAGCACTAATGACTGCCCGGAGGGTCCGCTTCAGTAGAAGAAATAGAAGGTAACTCTTTATTCCCTGACTAGCTGGTAGCCTGATGGTTAGCACATTCTCCAGGGAGCTGGGAGATGAGGGCTTGAACCTCCTCAGATTGAGGAAGGAAGCAATCCCAGATTTCTGACTGCTCTAATCACAAGTCATTTATGATATGTGGGTGGTAGCATAATAACTATTACTACTTTTAGAAAGTGTGATCTCTGCTCAGTTCTCTAAAAGGATCTAGGTGCCTACCTACAAGAGAGGGTCTAGGCCTCTGTGTTCCAAGTGGACAAATTTGCAGCCTTGAGTCAGGTGTCCACACTCTGGAGAGGTGTGGGATTTCAGACACCGTCCTGTATACAATGTTTTCTATATTCTAGCTCCAGGAGCTCCCTACTCAATGTGGTGGCCACTGTGAACCTGTTTGGAGGCACTTAGTTCACTTCATGCCCTGCACCTGAGGGTTCAGTAGAAGGGACAGTGTGACAAAAAGGAAAGTGACCTGTGACTTCTTGGAAGTCAGAATTGCAAAACTTTCCATTTTGCTATTTTAGCATTCCAGACCTGGAGGAAATTTTTCAGTGACAAGGAACTTCACAGTGGAAAAAGAAAGAAATTGTGGAAAAAACCCTAGGAATTTATTTCTTAGCACTTGGTGCCAAAAATGAGGAGGAGAGGAATAAAACACCAAATTTTGTTTTCTGTTTTCAGAAAATATAACCAAAACTATTTCAAAATACCTTTAATTTTTCCAAGTAACCAAGACCAACATTTCCTTTGAAAGAATAATTTTTCAGGAAGATTAGTTTTGTTTTCAATCAAAAAATCTGGATTAGCTCTGTCAATGACTGGCTTATACTGTGAGGGCAAAGCATGTTTTGGAGTTCCCTGTGTTAGCTTTCCCTGTCACCGTGAGTAAAACTACCAAGGATGGATGCTGCAATCAAAAGCTGTAGATAATGAGAAAACACCAAAGAGGTGCTTTACTTTAGATTGTACTTTATGTTTTGAAAAAATAGCGGGGGAAGAGGAAAACCTCATCTGAGTTTCTGCTGTCACAGCTCTGTTCATTTCTGTTTCAATTCTAGTTGAAGAGAATAATCAGATATCCTCAGTGTGTAAATAAAAGGAAAAAGAAAGACCAGGAGAATCTTTCCCCTTCTGCATACAGATCTGCAGTATTGCCTGGTGTGACAACAATATGCTTTTATGGGGAAACTTTCTCAGGGGCTCACTCAAAGCAGGACTGTTGATGCCATTTACAAACATATATATGAAATGAATATTTTATAAGGGGGAAACAGACATATTTACATAGATGAGATCCTTCTTTAACTTAATCAGATTGCATCCTCAATCCAGGCAACCACTGTGCATACATTTAAATGTCCTAACCTGCTGAGTAGTAGGTGTGCTGTTAAAAAGTTGCTGTTTTACCATACATTTTGTTACATCTCAATGGGGGTGAGATGGACACTGGGTTTTAGTCGGTAATTTGGTTTCTGAACTGCTTTGGAATTCTCTGGTATGAAAGCTGCTGTACAAATAGGAGAGTGTTATCACTCAGTGATTGGTGGCATAGAATCTATGATTACAGAATGTCTACTTCAGAATATTTTTATCCTTGATAAAAGCTAACACAGCTTTTCTTGACCATGATTTGCATCTTACATACTGACAGGGCCTTATTCTGGTATGAGTCAGACTGTTTTTCTAGTTGCCTAACACCACTAGTTGTCAAAATTTACACCAGTATAATAGAGCAGAATCCATCCCGCAGAAGCCTGGTAAGGACCTAGCATACCTCTCACTAACATCTTATGATTTCAACTGCATTCAGCAAAATTGGTTCATCAATAAGTGACATGTCAAAACCTTACCAGGGAAATGAGTAATATCTATCACCCCCACCTCTTGCAAGACACATCCATCTCTGGAAGACTGATTCACAGCAGTGTTTGAAATGCGAATTGCATTGCTAGGCTTTTCAACCATGAGTGGAAGCACAAAAATGAGAAACCAAAAGTGGAAGCACTGGAATAGAATGCAGAATACTTCTTTTCAGTTGTCACTTGTAAATGCGGGTATAATTCATGTACCTGTGATGCTTTCTTCATCTTCAGAGCTGAATTTTTCTGTTTTCTTTCTTTCTTTCTTTTTTCTCCATGATTTTTTGTGGTTTGTGCACAAGTTCCACATACAGGATGAAAAAAATCTATTGACACTGGAAAATGAAGAATAAAAATTTCATTTAGGAAAATTGTAACCATACTGCTATTCATGGTACAACCCCATGTTGTTCTGTGATGATAGAGAATTACTGCCAGAATTGTCAACACTTACCTTTCTCAAGCACTCAGTTGATTTGGGGTTTGATATAACTGCCACAGAATCAGGTCCTACAGAATCAAATCATATAACAACAAAAATGGAAGTCTAAGTCTTTGGATTGGAAGCTGTGGCCCAGATCATGGACTGCTTTTGACAGCTTTGCACCACTCGAACAGTGCAAAATTTCAGGTTTTAAGAAGATTCTTCCGATGTGGAGTCTTAGGTAAGGTGTCGAGTAGTGACTATAATACCTCACTGTTTGGTCACTGATGCAGAATGCAAACCTGGGAGGAAAATGGCACTTCCTCCCAATCAGGCAAACTGTGGTAGCTGGAATGAGTTCTTGGCAACTCATGATAATTACAGCAGCTTATGCTGGGCACATCTACATGTGATGCTATGCTGCCGTAGCAATGTGCTATGGTCAGGTAGCTTTTGCAGGCAAAAACCGTGACACTGAAACTATGTATATAGCAGCTAAAAATAACTGTGCACCATGCACACAGTGCAGTACAGGCTGTTACTGTGCTGTCATTTAGTACTTCCAAAAGGAAGTACTAAACAACGGTCTAGTAACAACAGCGCCGTCGGGGCACGTGTAGACGCACCAGCTGAGAACCAGATCAGGACCAAATAGTCTCTGAATGAAAGGCAGAGGGAAGGAGTAGGAATGTAACCCTAACCCAAGTGCTTGTCAGCTACACTGAAAATCTGGTTGTAAGTGGGATATACATTGTCATGCACTCACTCTCCACACCACAGCTTTCACTTCCAGTAAGGAGAGTTTTTGTTGAGTATGATCTAACTGAATTTTCTAGCCCCCCTGAGAGGCAAGTGGCAAAGTCTTGGAATCCTTTGGAATCCACTGATCTAAACGATTTGGAGCACTTTTCCCTGGTATGAAGTCAAGTGACTAGGGCTTCACAAGCTTGCCATGGCTCCCAGGTCATCATATGGAACATCTCCTGTGGCATTTGAAATAGGTTTAAATATTTTCAGCTGTGAAATTTAGTGACAGGCCACACTCTTTACCTTAATCTCCTTTTCTGTATTTATAGATTATGCAGTAGTATTTGTTACTGTTACTATATAAATTATGTTTTATTCTTTGATTCTGCAGCAACAGAAAGAACATTAAAAAATACAATCTTAAGCTTGAAAGAAGGAATCTCTGGGACAAGTAAGGTTTAGCAGGCAGAATGTGGACAGGAGATCACCTTTACATTGTATTATGTAAAATCCCCAGTCTTTGGTTTTCAGCA
>NW_005842109.1:1048037-1054841 GCF_000455745.1 Alligator sinensis
TCATATTCAGGTGATTCTCAACCCACTTAATTTGCAGCAGCTTGGTGAATTAAAGACACCACTTGGCTGAATGCTATCTATGGCTCGTACTGCTTTTATTGCTGTTCAGCTGGAACTCCTCAGTGGTCCCACACAGGTAATGGGAGAAGCTGCTGCCAGTTGAAATGGAAGCTGCAGAAAACAGCTGGAGCACTTCAGCAGTCTCATGCACCTGTTTGCTGTGGATCTTGGCAAATCCGCATTTTCAGAGGCAGATGAGGATCCTACCCCTGTGGAGTATCCAGGCCCACCATGCCATTTTCCCCTGGATTCAATCTTGATGGTCTATGCAGCTTGCATGCCAGTAACAAGAGTGACACATCCAAGAGCAGAACAATTTAAAATGTCAAAGTGATTCTGCCTGAAAACCACAACAAAGCACACAGGAAAACAAAAGGAGCAGTACATTTTGTGTCATTCCACATCTCCACCATTAACATAGAGGTCAGTCTGGCTCCTAGTAACAGTGTATTCTTTCCTGCTTTGTAACTATGCAGATAGCTGGTTGAGTCACTTAAACAGTTTTGTTTCACTCTCCTGAGAGAAGCAATTTTGTGAGTAATTTCAAATGCACAAAATGAACTCACAAAATAGAGGCTGCCGAGTATGTGCACAGGAAAGAGAGGCTCCAGGCCAAATGCATTCAGCCCAGCAAGGGAGCATGAGGTGGCCCATTAGAGAATCATAGGCATGGCCACTAGGTCAATGATTACATAAATCAAGCAGTCATATACACACACTGGGGATTCATGAGGGTCACGGCCCATACTCTAGCTCAGCTGGAAAAGCATTTGCAACAAGGTATGTACTGCCTGGAGGTTGGCTCCCATTCCCACCCCTCGTGCGGTTCCTCCACATAAGGACTGTTGAGCCGGAGGGGCTCTAGTTCAGAAAGCAGGATGAAGGGCTGTGCATCAGAATCTGGGGAAACAGTTGTGAGTAGAATAAACCCTGGAGCCTGCAGCCTCTGAGCAGCTCTCAGGGCTCATGTTAACAGAAACACTGACTTTATTTTGCAGCTCTTGAGCTGGTGCAGCCCAGGGATGGTGTGCAGCCTAGATAATGTTATACTACATGTGCAGTCCCTTCACCTCCCTATTCCTGGGGCTGGCTGAGAACTAGACCCACAAGCTGTAATTTACATCAAGCTGCCTTTGGTGCCAAAGCGCCTGGCTTGAAATGGTATATTGCCAGGGCATAGAAAAGGCTAAATTCCCTTATTCTTATGCTGAGAACCAGAATAGGCCTCTAGGGTTTTCATCCAGAGGTAGAAATCAGATAGTTATGCAGCCATGGTGAGGCTGAGGCTCTCTGCTTGGATGTTGCATATATACCTAATAGCATTAAAGGCAATATTTAGATGCAAGCGGGTTGCATACTTAATTGATTCTGTCAGTTCAGCTGATTATGTCCACCAGGGACTCCTTGTATCTCTCCATGCTGTCCCAGAAACTCCCTGGATGCTACACTCCCATCCCTCTCTATCACACAGGCTCTCTGCCACCTTCCATCTCTGCCTCCCTATTCTGGGTGTTCTGTGTGTGGGCCAATTGCTTTCCAAAGAGAAGGGTCATTGTCAGAGAAACCCAGGCCGACCACCAGGTACCTGGAAAAGAGGCCTGTTGGAAAAGGGAGGCAAACCATTTCTGGGATTGATCAGCTCAGGATGAGAAATGCTGAGCCTTTCACAATGACAAGGATATACCAGGGGAAAGGGCATTATGAAGAGAATGCAAGATCCCACCCCCTCCACTCCCTAGCCAGAAGGGATGTTCAGGAAGACTTTCTTGCTCCCCAGGAAATGAGATAGAACAGTACAGACAATAGGACTTCATAGTTTATGAAGGGGTTATGCTGATGTTAAGGTATTTAGGAAGCGTCTGTTGGGCAGATGTAGTTTTTGGGGTGAATCTTGGTCTCCAGTTATCAGAGGTGGTACGAGTCAGTGGGAAGCTGGTCTCTGGAAATACTGACAAAACTCTCTGAAGGACCGTTATAGTCAGACAAGAAAGTGAGAATTTCTTCTATACCCTGCCAGCAGATTCTACGGGTAATTTTTTCTAGAACCATGTATCTCTGCTGTAAAGAGATCCAAGTCTGCAGACTGTTGAGCTCAGCGGCAGAGCTGACTTCAGTCTTGGAAATTCTGAAGAGCTACTGTAGTCAGGCTGGACTGCAGCCAAGGGTTGAGCTAAGGGGTTTTACAGTATAGACAGTTGATGGCTAAGGTCTGTAGGGTGGCCATAAGGTTGACCCGAACCGGAAGAGCAGATGTGGTCTCTGTCTTGGTCCTGAACATTGCGCTGTTTGTATATGCATGCTAGCTTACTGCTGCTCCTCCACACTTGTCTTGAGTTTCATCTCCACTGCTGTCCTGCCTCTGTAGCTGTCTCCTATGACCTGAGTCCCCAGTGCAGCTCGGTGTGGTGCTTTTTGCCATTGTTGTGTATGGTAACTGGGTGCTTGGATCCAGACTGTTGATCAGTAGATTGTAGCCTTAGGGTACTGGCTGCCATGTAATAAATCCTTTTGCTATATGTTTGCCTTAACTGAGAGCCTGTGGTAAAGTGTGATTTCAGAGCAATTGAAAGCTCAGGCTTGTATCTTCTTTGGACCTATAATTTTTTACAGCCTGAAGGTTGTGGAACTGGCAACGTTTCCTGTTGCAGCTGCAGAGTCTGGTGTGAGGTCAGCTGGAACTAGGGGACAAGGAGTTGTCCAGGGGGAAAACCTTAGTCTGGTCCTTGAGACAAGCATCAGGACAGTGGGGAGAAACTTGGGGCTCCAGGAACAGCTTGACAGCAGGGTTTGTGACATTAGGCCATCAGCTTTGTGCAGCCCCTTCACTCTACTTTCCTCCCATGCCAGGATCCCTCCCGCATCCTTAAACTAACCAGGGTGCGGGGGGGGCCCGCATCCATCCTACTTATCATTCTGCTTGGGAGGTAAAGTGTACTGGTCACTGAGACGGTCTTATTGTTATGCTGACAGGTATTAATGGCTGCTGTTTCATAGACTACATGCTAGGTAATAACGTGAGACCCAATGCTTGTAAAACACAACCAGCTCGTTGATCATTAAAAGAACTATGCACAGAAATGCTGCCATTGTGACTGACTTTCTAAGCCCCAGCCTAGCTTGTGGGTGTCTCCTCTGAACTCTTCACTTCCACAACCTGTGCTCTGCCCTCCAAGTTCAGTTAAAATGCAGATTGCTGCATCTTTTTTCCTGATCGTTTCTGTTGCTGTATCTTTTGCAGTGTTAATTTACTTGTTGGGTTACTATACTAATATCTAGTCTCCTGCACAGAGCTGACTTATACTGCCAGTCCATTACAATCTTATAGTCTTTCTACTGTGCTGTTCTTTGAACCAGCCTTGTTTCCTGTTTGTGCCATTCTGATGACTGTCTGTATTCCTAATAAACCTAATTTTGTCTAACTCTTCCATATCATGCTGGCTGATGGCTGAGCTTCTAAAGGCATGTCTGCACTACTATTTAGTACTGACCATGTGTCCTCAACTGGTCTGAGGTGCAGGACCTGCCCTTCCCCTATCTACATCAAATGTTCTAGCCCAGACCAAAAATGTCCAATTTCTTTTTCCTAAGGCAGGGCAGTAAAATGCAGCCAGGTTCCCTGGTAGACCCCCACCAGCAATTGGTTTGCCAATTTCTCTTTTGTTTGTCTGGGTTTGTCCCTTATAGTTAGTAGAGAGAGGAAGTGTGGCCAAAGACAGGAACAGGGCACTGTGGGATTATTCTTAGCCAATGTCCTGTGCTCAAGACCTCACTGGGGTAGCTATAGGGCACTGGATGCCAGCTCAGCTGCTGTTCTCATAACCCCTTCTCTGAACTCTCCCTTTTTCCTCTGCTGGGAGCTGCAGGCTGCTCCTCATGGGAAGTAGAGACTTGGTTCTCCAGTTCCTAAATTCCTGTGCTGGGCTACTAAGTAGTCTCCAGAAGCCTTCAGGAGGTCACACTCTGTTGGTTCAATAATACAAGATGAGGATACCTTCCTGTTTCTTTTGCCTCTATCAGCAGTCTCTTGGCTTTCTGTACTGGCAACTCTGTCTTCCTGTTGCTCTGTAGGATACCAAGGGAACATGTCTTGAGCTCACATTTCTACTTGGTGTGACCCATTCCCAGGGTCAGATTGGGATTTTGTGAAGTTGTAGTGTTTCATTCAGTAGTTGATCTATTTTCTGCATCTCTTGTACTGTTCCAGGTAAACTCTCAACTCAGCATTCATACCTAGCCAGTAGATACATGCCTTAACTCATCTGAGGAATGCATCTATCCCCAGGTGGGAGGCTTGTAACCAGTGAGGAGATATCAATGGATCAACTTAAATCCACTGGGATTATTATTTGGTCCCCTTTAAACAAAATCTTATCCTGCACAAACAGCTTATCCCTGACAATAAGGGACAACCTCCCAGAGCCCCTGAAGGCTAGGGGCAAGCAAGACTAGGCAGCATCTGAAATCCAAAGCCTCTGGGCTTGGGGTTTGCATGTAGGATGCCTGCCATGGATGCGGGAGTATCTGAAGCCCCAAACTGAAGAGTCTGGCAGGTAGGATACTTGTTGATGGTAGTGCTATATTGATTTGAACAACTGAGCTCTCCTTCGTTGATAGAATTAGGAACTACTTTGGCCCAAGGCATGAAATTTAAAAAACAAACAAACAAAAAGCTTTCTGGAGAGAACCAACTGTGTCTATTCTCCCTTTTCTCTCACAGCAAGGGCATTCTGGTGTGGTCCTGAAATCAGATCCACAGCTTGCCCAGTTGGTTGTAGCTACTGTAAACTCCAATGAAATCTCTTGTCTTTCCTCCTTATTGACAGCCTGCATTTGCTCACTGGCCTCAGAATGGTTTTATTGTACATCGCTAGCACTTGATCACATTCCTCGAGGCTAATATTGTTATTTATCAATGGTATTGGGATTACATTGCAGCTGGCTCCACAATCCATCTGGAATCATATTACATTGGTTAGTCTAATAGCATAAGCCAATATGCAATTGAATGCCTTTTTCTGCAGTGCATGTGTACTGAGAATCTCTAGTCTGCTAATGCACTCTGTAGACACCCTCCTCTTCACTGGAAGTCTCCATATTACAGCTGTTTTTAATTCCTTGGAGCAGCTGTAACCAGGGCCAGATTAACCCTTTAGTGGGCTCTTGGCAAAAAAACTTGTGGGCCCTAGGCCGATTGAGACCCCCCTCCCTCCCCACCCTGGCACTGCCGCCTGCTGGGAAAGGGGTTCGGAGCCACTGCTAGAAAGCAGCCACTGTTGTGGCAAGGCCGGCAGAAGGGACAGGAGGGGAAGGGAAAGGGAAGGGAGGCAGATGGGGACATTCGTGTCACTGGTGGAGGGAAAGACTGGGGGCCCCTGCAGCTCAGGGCCCTAGGCGTGTGCCTAGTTTGCCTATGCGTTAATCCAGCCCTGGCTGTGACAGCAAGACATAAAGTGGTTTCTGTTTCCCATATACTTTGTACTGTTGTCTACTGGTTGTGCAGTGTATTTTGGATGAGGATGCCTGCATTCTTAGTCAGTCTGTCTGGTTACTTTGAATTATGTAGTTTTTCTGCTTTAGTGACTGAAACCGTTCTGATCCTCCCTTGGACAGTTTACCTGCCATTGCCTATATGAGGGAAATTCTCTAGGGTTAGAGCTGACTCTCACAAATGAGCCTGTCTTCAATTATGAAAACTTTAAGGTTTCCAGAGCTACACATGGGCACCTGAATTCTCATCTCTGCATTCTGATATCTAATGGCAGTCCCCACATGTTTTAGCCTAACAGCTGAGTGATTAAAGCACTACCCCTGGAAGTAGGAGAGCTAGGTTTTAGCTTTCCCCTCTCCTCATGTAGAGGGGATATGAACTTGCGTCTCCTGATTCTCAGCACCATTCTGTTATCACCAGGCCACAGACTAGGCATTATACAGACCCCTTCCTGCCCCATCTCCTAGAACCTGGCTAAATTGACAGCAAAGCATGGGTGATATGTGAGGCCAGGAGGACAAGAACAAGTCAAAGCATGTGTAGTTTCATGAGATCATGCTTCCCTGGATGGGATGTGTCCTTCAGTTCTGGCTTTGGGTCCTTGCTCCCAGTGTGGAAGAATCTTTCCCACTATTTCTCTCTATTTTATCCAGTTAATATTAAATGCAAGGTGCAGTGGGCGAGACACAGGTGGTGAAACAGAATTATAAATTGTTCATAGAGTGCCAAAAATGCCACTTTACACAGCTGGGTAACTGCCACTTAGGTACATAAAGGTAAACAGGGTTTTGACCCATGTGTCTAATACATGTCTGCAGCCAAAGCCCTGACTTGCATGATGAGAATTAGGGAGGAATTCTGCTTCACCAGGGAGATGTATAGTTCTTTTATGCTTTCACTGGGGAGTTCAGTGGACACTCTTGTGGCCTCAGAAGTGTGTGGCTAAACTTCACCCTGAAGAACCATATAGCTTTCCCATTCATTTCACTGGATAGTAATTAGATGCCTCCAAACAGAGATCTTTGGTCTGATATAATTGCAGGACCCTCACCCTCCTCCTCCATAAATAGCCTAATGGTTAGATTGCTTAGGGGACCTAGGTTTTAGGGCCCTTTCAGTCTCAGGGACTTGAACCCATACCTCTGAAGTCCCAGCAGAGTGCCCCAGATGGCCACCTCCTCTACTGAGTCTGTATGGTAAAACCTGGAGCATCCTTCATCATGCCCCTCTTAGAACTGCCCCCTAGGCCAAAAGGG
>NW_005842109.1:1054872-1079354 GCF_000455745.1 Alligator sinensis
GGGCAGAGGGTCCTGTCCTGGAAGGGATGGCACTGGGTTCTGATCCCTTCTCCCAGGCCTGTTCATACAGCTGGATCCCTTGTGAGAAGTGTCACAGGAGAACTGTGATTTCAGAAGAGATCTGACTGTGGAGAAAATCAGCTGGTGTCCCACCAGGGAGGGTGAGCTAATGACAGAGGGCTGGAGAATACTGAATATTGCATGTGTTCAGGCCTCCTTATTTTCTCAAAGGAAAGTCAGAAACCTTCAGATTGGCTGCTACCCTGTGCACCAGCCAGTAGTTTCCTCTCACCAAACACAGCCACATCCTCTTTCCTGGAGGAGCTTCCCGGTCATATCTTCCAAGTGGCCTTTCCTTCATGAGGAAGTTCTGCAATGCAGGAAGCCACTCACAGCCTTTCTGCCGAGTGCAGTCAGCAGGCAAGGAGTTTCAAACAGGAGGGGCACCATGTGAAGAAACTTTCTCTCTACATGCACTGTTGCTTGTGCAGTTTTTCTCAAAGGCTATGTAACGCAAAATGCACAAACATTAGAAGCAAGGGCTCCCTGCCAAGGGAGCATGCACCTCCTGTAAAGGACAGAATTAGGTTCCCCCTTGCTTGTTTATTTTCTGTCCCCACCCCTGGCTGCACAGTGACACAGCCCCAACAGGAAGGTATTTTTAATTCCATAGCCTGGGAATTAGAGTGCTGCTCTCTGACAGGGGGTCTCAAATCTCCTTGGGGGAGGGGACCTAGAATCAGGGTCTCCAACTTTACTCCTTGTGATAACAGGTACCCTAATGCCTCAGCCATCAGGCAAGAGGTCAGTGCTGATGCCCTAGTACACTGAGTTAAAAATGAAAAAAGTTAATAGCTGTGATTTTTGACTCACCACAATTTGGGGCTTAACACATTGCTTCTGGGCATCCTAGGCAAAGCTGCATAGCAAGAGAGTGTGAACGGACTTTGATGCCTCTGAGGCAGTAAAATATTGCTTCCAAGCATACATAATAGGGACAAACCTAGTTTGTAGTGCAAGAATGTAGCCAAGTAAGGTATTTAGGTGTACACAGGGGATTTGGGTTGTTACACAAGGCAAATTAGAATGTCATTAGGTGGCTTGCTGTATACATGACACTTATTCATCTTAGCAGTGAAACAGAATTCTGCCTTAAGCCTTTGCCTCCTTGGTTGTGCCAATTTTTTTTGGCTGGAATTTCAGTGTTCCTGGAAGTCTGAGTCTATCCATCCTACCTGTTTAATCTGTGTCTAGATGCTACTGTGGTTGCATGTTAATCACATTATTTTCCTTGCTGTGGATCTCATTTAACCGAGTTCTGTCACCATGTTTCAAGTACTGTGCCGTGGGCAATAACTTAAGAGGTCTTCATGCTTATTACACTCAACTAGCTCTTTGATATTCAGGGAATGGTGTACTGAAGTTCTGCAAGTGTAAGTAGCATTCAAACCACAGGCCGACAGACCAGCTTCCTGGTGCTTCTTTCAGTTCCTTCCATCTTGCACCCTGTATGTCCCATCCAGGTCCTTGATCCTTAGAGATCGCTGGTTAATTTGGTGTATGCCAAGGGATTTGTGTGTGGAGGGGGCATTTCCCTCCAACAATTTTCAACATTTCACCAAACCAAAAGGGCTTTGGTTATTGTCTAGAGCATTCCTGGAAATTTTGGAATCAATCGGATGTGGCAATCCAAAGTGTTTATATTACAAGTAATCAGACAAATTCTGGAAGGCAATTTGTGACAGGCTCAGCCAATAATGAGAGAGAGAGGATGTCTCTTCAAAACCTTGCAGGCTTTGTCAGTCTGACTAGTACTGCCACTTTCCAAGTCAGATTTGCTCCTGCCTATACTGGTATGGAAAAGTTATACCTTACTGCACAGTAGGTGCTCTTGTGCACTGGAAGACATTCTCAAGGAAAAGTAAAGTGGGGATTGTACTGCTGTTTTCCTCTTGGTGGGCAAAGGTAGCTTTAAATGATAGCTGAGGCTTTTTTGTCAGTCAGCTGGCAGGCACTGCTAAGGAAGTGGACTGAATCAATGTATTCCCCACCTACCTTAGTCATGCTTCTTCCATAATCAGTATCACCCACTGCTTTGGCTAGCTGTGAGCTCTGCTAGCAAAAGGGAAGAAGGGGCTATGTGTTGACACAACCCACCGCTGGGCAGATTTTCCTTCACTGAGAGTAGAAGAGTGAGTAACTTGGGGCATAATCTAGCCCACTATTTATGTATGAGTAATTAGTCATGATCCGTACTGATGTGTTGGGTTTTTTTTAAGTGCTATGAGTGAAAAAGTGTTTGTGGAGAAAAAATCACCTTCACATTCCATTCAAAGAAGAGCATTATTGCAAAAAAGGCCTTAGAGCCACATAATTAAAATATGCACCTTAAATGGGACTTAGACTATAGATTAAAACACAGGTCTCTCTACCCTCCCAGATGAATGCACTAATGAATAGACCACAGAATCAGGCTCCCTTTGGTTTAATCGCCTTTTGGCCCCATGACTGTATAAAGGCACAGATTCAATAAGAGGGAGGGAAGGTACTGCATTTCCTCAACCGAAGCCCAACCCATAGCCTGATGGTTGGGGCAGTCTCCTGAGATGGTAGAGATGTGGGATTGATCGTTCCAGGTTGAGGAAATCCAGGTCTCCCACTTGTTGGGCAAGTGCTTTAATGACTAGGCTGTTTTGTAAATGGTAGGTGCAGTGGCATGAGCATGACCTTCTCCTCCTTTCAGCACGTACCCCCAGCAGAGAACTATGACTTCTCAATCTCAAGTGAATTAGGGCACCTAATGTGCAGTCCTGAGTTAGGAGCCTAAGATCTGGAAATAGGTGGGAGTTCAGAGATATCCCTGTGTTTAATGTTTCCTATTGGCCAGCTCCAAGCAACTCCTGACTCAGAGCAATCTGAGTCACCATTTGGAGGCACCTAACTCTCCTCACTGACTGTGTAGGAAGTGTGGGTGTGTAACTTTTTCTTTGAATTGTCTTCTTGGAGCTAATTTTTAGGCATGCTAAGGTCTGTCTATGTGCAGGGTATCTAAGGGGCCAGTCTGGATTTTGCCATTCATGTCTTCTGCAATAATTGTCCACTGTTCTGGGAACCTCCCATTTAACAAATAGCTTTCATCAGGATAATGTGATCACTTCCTACAACTGGAGGCCAGGCTTGCCATCTGTGGGTACTTCTCTACTGCATCCCCAGGCTGTCCTGCCCACCCACCCAATCCTGCACTAACACACTAACCCTGGAAATGCAGCAGTTGATACCATCCCAGAGACACTCCCAAAATCTCCCTTCAAACATGTCAGAGACAGACGTGTTTGCTCCATCTGCAGGAGCTACTCCCTAATTGGCCCCCACCCCTGCATTTCTGGATTTAGTATGTATGATCAAGAACTAATGGGCAAAGGGTGTCCCAGAAAATACCTCCCTAGGAACACTGGGGACAAGGTGCATACATATTATTTATGTTTCCAAAGAGCCTGTTAAAGCAAATGGGAAACTAAGGATTGTAGGATCAGGTGTCAAAATGCTGTAATATTTATGTATTTCAAATGCCATATTGTTCCAATTACAAGTTGACACATATGAGTCAACTCCATACTTTTTTGTTCAATTTTATGGAAAACAAGCTTTTTCCCTCAGTGTAAGTCAATAGCTACAGATAAAGACCTTGAACTGCTGTTGTCCCTACAAAATCTCACAGGAGAATCAGATAACCAAGGAAAGTAATCAAAAGGTTAAATGTATTCAAACATTAACCTGCCCTGAAAAAAAGAAGAAGCTAAAGTTGGTATTTTTACTGCTTATACAAGAGTATTGCAAGTCAAAAGTCAAGACTGGTGGCCTCACTATATGCTGACCCTGCACACAAGTCAAGTGCAATTTTTATAGTTCTAGAGAAAAAAAAGTAGACTTGGGACAGTGAAGTAGCCAACCTACAATGAAGGCAAAAACCCTACCAGCTTGACATCTATGGAAATATTATATGAGTAAGGCCTAAGAACTATAAGCTTTAGTTTCTAGTAAAATAAATATTTACCAAATAATTCACACTGACCAGTCGGTGTTACCTTATAATAAGAAACTCTTTAATATGGTTTGAACCTGCTCTCAGTCAATGAGTGGGAGTTTCATCTTTGATTTAAACAGAATCAAGATTGGATTAATTATATATACCCTTGGGTTGGGGTGAGTTCCAGTTCAACATAACTGAAATTCTTAATCTTGGGTTTGACATACCAGTATTAATAGACTGTGGTCCAAGTGCACTTAGTATAAACATAAATATTTTCTTATGGGTCAGTCACTAAATGCACAGCTATCAACAACTATGTTTAAATAAATGCAAATACAGAAACATATCAAGATATGTAAAGTTAACTTGTTACTTAAACTTCAATTATTGAATCTGATTGAGTTCTTTATTCTTCACAAGGACCAGGAAATAAGGAGGTAATTGGATTGAGGTTTGAATTTCCTGGTCCTTTCTGTTTGCTGTCTCAAAGTTAACACTATCCAAATAGGGTTTTTCTAAATTTAATTTCCTTTTTCTTATTTCCAAGTCCCTCTGGCTTTGACTTTCAGGTTTTCCTATTGTGCAGTCTCTTGCAAAGGAGATTGCTTGCAGTTCAGGCTCTCACTTATGTTTTCTGATTACTTATATTCTACATTTACATTTTTTCTTGTTCACCATTCACATTTCTGTTTGATGACATATCTGAATTCCTACACATATGCTGAACTTCTAATACCTGTTTGGAAGTTGAGAAATGAAGATATAGTGGACATATTTTCTAGTATATCTTCCACTTCCATCTGAAAGAGCTGCCTTTTTTTTAATACTGTTTCTTTATCTCTACCCATGGGCAGGTCCAAGTTTTCCTAAAGGGGGGTGCAGCATACTGCCCCTCAGATAATGGAGGCATGAAAATGAAGCATGGCTGGAGTCCCCAGGTTGGCAGAAGACACTGTGGAGCTGGGCAAGGAGCAGGCATATCAAGGAGAGGGGCGTGTCCTCTGTCCCTGCTGCCACCATTGCCACTGTCCCTGGCTGACCTGAAGGCAGGGGCAGGGGAGCAGAATTGCTTTTGCCCTACTCCAGCCAGGGGCTATGGGGAATGGCTATATGGGGAACTGAGATTGGCTAGGGACTGTGGTGGTAGCATGCAATTTCCTCTTTCCAGTCCCTGTTCCCTGCCCACTCCCCCCTCCCCTGCTGGCTGGGAGCAGGCTCTGGAAGGAGGAAACTGTACATTGCTACTGTTCCTGGCTGAGCGAGCTCTCAGCATAGCTGCTTCCTGTAGCACAGGGCAGAAGTGGGGAAGGAGCGGCTGCCTCTGTGCTTGTTTGAGCTGTGGATAGTGGCCGCAGTGCACAGGTTGCTCCTTCCAGCATCTGCTGCTGGCCAGTAGGGAACACTAGAGGATGCAGGAGGCAGGGATCAAGCACTGGAAGGAGGAAACTGTGTGCTGCTGCAGTGGTCCCCAGCCAAGCCTGGCACCCTGCACAGCCACAACATGAGGTTGGAATGGGTAGAAGCAGCTCTGAGGATCTCTGTGTGCTCAGATCAGCCTGGACCAGTGGGGGCTGTAGCAGAAAGGGGGTGCATCCATACCGCTGCATGGCCTTGGATCCACTACTCTTTCTACCTGCTGAAGATCACTAAAAATCAGGGCTTCCCAGCATCATCAGACCTCCAGCAAGTGTATCTTTGGTCCTTTTGCCTGTTTCAGTCAGTAGCAGAAATGGGCCTTTTACAGAGACCAGTTCAGGCTCCTGTGATCCATGCTATTACTCTGTTAGACCAGTAGGCTTCCGTGCAAATCCTTTGCTGTGATATTGCTTAGGGGTCCCTCTGTGAAGTTTCCAGCCACTGCTATTATAGAGGAGGAGGTGTAGAACTCAACATCCATTTTAAGGGCTTGACAAAACCAAAGCCATGTTGAGGCCTTAACACAGGGGCAGGCAAAATATGGCCCACAGGCCAGATGCAGCCCACCAGGCCATTCTATTCAGCCCACAGGGCCCCTAAAACTTTAGAAAAGTACTATTTATCTGCTTCTGACTGCCTGTCAAAGATGACAGGAGCCAGGGGCAGTAGGACCCAGGGAGAGCTGGCAGCAAGTCCCATCAGCCCATCCCCGCCCCATCCCCAACCATTTCCCTGCTTTCCTGTCCCTGCACTGCTCCAGTACCACATGGCTCCTGGCTGCATTGCCAGACTGTGGGAGCATGGGGCCCATGCCAGTACCCTGGGGCCAGGAGAGGGAGGGGTGTGTGTGCAGGGAGGGAAGGACAGAGTGTGTGTGTCCGTAGGGTGAGTTCCACATGCACACCCCACCTCACACTGCCATGTATGCATGCCCTCACACCCACACCCCCTCATGCACCCCAGCCACCCACCCTCCCACACAGCACCCCACAAAACCCCATACACACCCACATGCCACACCATACACACACCCACATGCCACACCATACACCCACCCACATGCTCCCTCACCCCACACCCACACCACCCACACCCTCCCCCCCATCCCACATACCCACACATCCACAGCCCCCCACAAACCTATATCCATCCCCCATGGCCCCCCCCCTCACAATATACAAGATTAAGCTTCATTTTAAGCTATTTTTGCAATATGTACACTATACAAACACATGTAAATCAGGACAAAAATATTATTTTAAATCAAATTAATAAATGTTGTAGATGTTTACTTTTTAGAATATAATTTGGTATTTTTCTGGTTCCAAGTTGGCAAAATTCTGCCTTAACATAACCAATACCATTAGCTAGACATGGGGCAAGCAGGTAGCAGCTTGGGGGCAGGGGGGGAGATGGAAGTGACCTAGCTACTTGACCTACATAACTAACCTATTTAACACTTAGAAAAGTGAAAGAATGTGGGTAACAGTAACAAGATGTTTGTTGCTGTGAAGGGAGTGAGTGATGGGATAGTTGCTGAAAGAGAGTGATTGGTGGAGAATAATTGCTGTAAAGGAGAGATTGGTTGGAGCTGGTAACATCATCCTATGTGAAGGCATGGTAATCATGTAGAAAGGAAAAAATAATATTGAATGACATAAATAGCTATTGAAGCAGCTTAACCTTAGGAAAGCTCAGCAGTTGAGAAGATGGAAACCTTAGAAGACACTTTGCTGTTGTGGGTGGAAGTCTCAGTGATTTGACAATGCCTGGCCAGCTGAGCTGTCGCATTGTGTGGAAGCTCTACGTAAGAACCCCCCTGTGTTTTTCATGTCTTTAATACATTTTGTCTTTAAAGCTGGAATAGCTTTGATCAATTAATTTTTCCATGTCACCCCTTTAATTAAAATTGAGTGTAACTGAGTGTGACGACTGTAGGTGTTGTAGGGCTTGCTACCACTGCCCTGAGTTCATTTTCCTACAGGCGGTGACAGGGGGGACCTCAGCTTCAGATCACCTGGTCTGCCGGGAAGTTGATCTTGTGTTTCTTGCCTGCCATGACTTTGATGAAATTATATTCCTAGGAGACAATGCCCAAGGTGATCCCACCCAGTCTCAATCTCTGTTTTCTTCTGTGGGGCTCCAAACCTCCCCTTTACCCCACTCTAGCCTCTCCAGATGGTACTCAAAGTCCTCTGCAACCAGGTCTTAATACTGCCTGTTAGTCTATTGTTCCGCCCTCTGCCACCAGGGTGACCATTGGCTTTGGTTAGGTGCACCCTTCCAGGGCTGGCCTTGACCTGTGCTCAAATATCCAAAAAAAGGAACAATCCCCCTCCAACCCCACCCTGCCCCCTGACTGCTCTCTGTCTCCTTGCCAGGCTCAGTCCATGTCTCCTTCACCTGGGATTAGGCTCTCATGTCCCATTCGCACCAGAAAGAAATCAATTAGTCCAATCACAGTCCTAATGGGATCTCTCCCATGCACTGCAAGGCTCTAACCTGAGGCAGCAGTTCTTCTGTCCTCTTCCCCAGATCCTCAGCTGTCACTCCACTCCAGAGATTATCAAAAGCCGTGTGTGCACAGGCCTCCCTCTGCCTCCTTCTCAGGGTCACTCCCGAGGGTTCCTCTGGCAAGTTTCACAACCCTTACCTTTGGGGACACTCAGCCACTCCTCTCTCTGTGGCTTGCAGGGATTTGACCCCTCTCTGCCCCTCTCCAAGACTGGAAATACCTCTGGGCAGCCTCCCACCTCCAGACCAGAATGAGATGCTGCTCCAGAAGTGTGGTGAGTGTTTCTTTTCCCTTCCGGTCTCCAGCTGCAGCCCTGCTGGCCCTCCATGCTGTAAGTGTTGTTTATTTTCACTCTCCCTATCTGTTGCTGCCCACTGTCTTTCTTCTTCTGCCCCCCCTTGCTCAGCATGTAAGGTACCTCAGGGCTTTTGTTTGCTTTCTCTCACCCTTTCACACTGAGGGACCAAGCATATATCCCTATTTTATCCGGTCCTACTGACTTCAATCTCTGAGGACCATCAATGAACAATATACAAGAAGAGTCCATCCCCAATTGTACCCACATTCTGCATGAGCAGGCAGCCCCATTGTCACTTTGGTGGGACTGTGAGAGCATGGTTCTTTTCACAAATCACTCATTGCAGGATCAAGGTTTTAATCCTGAAATAGTTAGCTTGTGGTTCAACAGACATCACAGCTTTGATTGCCCCTAGGAGCTGGCTTCTTGTAAAATGATAGAAGTTTATTCCTATCTCATAATTGTGTTTATTATTGTGACTTCCAAGAATGCCAGTCTAATTTAACCTACACATTATGTTGCATTACTAAAACCCTATTATTTTTAGTTATTCTAATCAGATATTGTTTATTTTCTCAACATGGTTTTAAGCAAGATATTTCTTATAGAAGGAAATAATTTTTGGGAGCTATCTCTTATTGGACCAACTGCATGTTTGAAGTCAAGTTATATAAGCTTTCAAATTCAAGGCATTCTTCATCAGGTTTCTTTACAGAAGGAAATAAAGAAACATTTTCTAAACAAAAGTACTGCTGTTAATTTCAACCATATATACCAAACTTCCACTACAATTTAAATCAAATTAAAGCATATGGCTCAGCATGTGTTGAAATTATTTTCTAATAATGGGTAGATATTCCTGTTTATTATTTATGTGCATATAATTGAGAGAACAATTAACATCTTAATGAAATCTTAACATAGAATCTTTTTTTTATGAAAATAAGACTATGAGAATGATTTGTTGCCTCTAGCAAACAAAACATAATCAGATTCTGTTTAACAGTGTACCCAACTATTAACATATGAAGAGCACACTCCAATAACTCAGGCCAGATAACACCAACATCATCAAAACAAGCTTAACTCAGTCTCATTTCCCAGGGTTTTGCAATACAGATGAGCCCAAGGTCTGATCTCAGTTATACCATGATGACCCCATTGGCAAGCTGCTCAGCGGTTTGTTTACTGAGGGCTTGTGCATTGTCAGCCTCTGTTTGGTTTTCATCTCTGTAGGTTTTCACCCGTTGGGATTCCTTTCAAGTTTAGATTTCAAGAAACTTGAAACTCAACAAGAAATAAAGGTTGTGTTTATATTGGGGATTTGGCTGGATTATAACCATTAGTGACAGCCATTCGTAGAGCTGCACTTGCACCAGACTGTGGTATAAGTAGGCAAAGCTGCTGTTTTCATCAGTGGAGGTTATCAAACAATTTGTCATGTTTTTTCCAGTCTACAGGAAGCAGTGGTCCTCAAGCTTGTCAGACTCAAGGGATTTCTGGACAGACTCGAGGTACCCTCTGAAAGTGGCAGTTTTTAGTTTTCATTCTTCTTCGGCTACAGAAAATAATAGAACAGTTTTTCTATTGCAAATAACTCAGAAATACCACAACTATGGATTTATATTTGAAATCTCTGGGTTTATCTTGTTTGCATGCCTTATAGTGCTAACATTGTGTGGCACCCCACAGCATCCTTGAAAATATCTCAAGGCACCTTGGTTGAGAATCACTGGGTTAGACAAACATTTGTCTGGCATGGTTTAGCCAGGGAAGATCCTGCCTCAGGCTGAGGTGGAAGGGAACTAGATGGCCCTCTGAAGCCTCTTCCAGCCTTATTTTTCTATGAATGAAGGTTATGAAATGTCATTGCAGTAGATGCTGGGACTCTTTCCCTTTTGGGGCAGTGTCCATTTCATTGAGTTGCACTTTTTCTGTCTCTTCCCCCCCTCCAACTTCTCTTCTTGGCAGTGCAGTTGCAAGCTTCAAGAGGAGGGATGGAGAAACCCAGGGTAGCTGTGCTGATGGCTGATGTGCTGTGGGGCAGATGTCCACAGCAGATAGGGTCTAAAATTAAGGCCATTGGTTGGAATCTCTAAGGGCCTTGTTACACAGTAATTTTAGGTGGAACTTGGAGCTCTTAACCCCTGGATTGTCCAAACATTAGCATCTGAAACTAGTTTTAAGCACACTTTAGGTGGCTTATAGTTATGCCACTGCAGACTTGTCCTGCCCAGCTCATGCCATTAAGCTGTGGCCACTCTCCACAGATGAGCCACCCAAGCTGCAGTTCTCCAGCATCCCAGGATTCAGTGTACCCTCACCTGCCCTCCTGTTCTGTGTGAACAAACTTTCCATCACCTGAACTCTACTTCCCAGGAGGCCATGCTGGCATCAAGCCAACTCCCCCTCCCACTTCCAGGGGTGACCTTTCCATCCCCAGGGGTACAACCCCATGCAAACAGTCTGTGGAGCACATGCCAACTAGCCAGGTTGTAGGACACAGAAAAGTCTAGGATCTAGAGATGTGAAGGGGAAGCAAGGTAGGAGGCCAGATCAGGTCCCCATGAGCTGAGGCTCCCTTTCCAGGGCAGGGGCAGTAGCTCCCCCAAAAGCATTTTCCTTCATTGCTCCCACCTCCCAGCCACCCCAGGAAGCATGACCAGCATCCCCCATACTCCAATCCCAATTTATTAAAACATGAGACCTTCTTTGGTTTACTTCTTCTTTATTTCTTTGAACATTATTTTCTTTTTACTTGTAAAGTGGATGACTTTCTTCAGTTCACCATGCTTCCCCCACCCCATTTCCCTTCCACCTCCTATTTCATTGCCCACCTACATCCCATTAACTCTTCACCTGCCAGCTTCATGTTTCCCCCTGCACCCCCATATCTCAACCCCACCCCCCCACCGAACAGGGCTAGAAGCCTGTCCTGGCTCACCAGCCCTGTAGTGGCAACTCACAGCTGTAGCTCCTAAACAGGGCTCTGCTCGCCAGCCTTCTAGTCGCAAATCTCAGCTGTGCAAATGGGGGACAGTCAGAGAAGGTTTTCAGCCTTAAGGTGTAACTGCTCCAAGTTCAAGTCAGCAATAACACCAATCAACATTTGAGCAGGTCAAAAAGGACATGTACAAAACAGAGTATGGAAATTTAAATACAAAAGCAGAAGAGCTAGAGTGGGAGGAAAGGGGAGAAGCGCAGTGCTGTGAAAGGTAAACATGGAAGTAGTAATCCCATAGGAACAAAGGAATCTCAAAAACTAATCCAGGTAGAAATCGCAAAATGATAGAAAATTAGGGTTGTAAGGGACCTCAGGAGGTCATCTAGTCCAACCCCTGCTCAAGGTAATGGGATAAAAAAACCATAGTCTCTGTTTAAACCATATTTAACACAATCCAGTCATGGGAACATGGCCCAGACTCAATGGAAACCCATGCCTAGACCAATAATTAGGCTTGACCTTAACATCATCCTTGAGCCCGTTCCCACTGATTCTTACATTCAGGCCACTTGAAACATGGAAGCTCTGCCAAACTTCTATGTATGATGTCAAACTTCCCACACTCACCTTTCTTTACATTTTGTTTAGAAACTACCTGCATGTTGGTACAAGTAGTCTGTCAGCAGTAGTCCCACAGTTCCTTGCTTCAGGACTTTCTGTACTTCACTTTCTCTTCTTACTGTCCTTAAATATATACAAAACCAGGAAGTGAGACAAGTGGTCTGTAGATTCCTAGAAGGTCTCAGCTTTTCACTTGGCAAGGAAAGTAGGATCCTTTTTAGTGGTGTGTTTGAAAAGTAGCACAAGGTGAATAGAAGAGGCAGGACAGTTCATGTGACTGAAGCTAGAAGTTCTAACATTTGACTCAATAGTATTATAGACATATTCTCAGTATTTGGGAACCTCTGTTAACCATTTAACAAGTTAGGCACAAGTTTGGGGTTCACGATAAAGCGTGAAATTAGACAAATTTGACTCCAGCTCTGCTTCTGTACTTTTTCAAAAGACACTGCTCTCCATGAGCATGCTATGTATTGCTGTGGCAGACCAGCAAGTGGGTAAAAAAGGAGCCTGAGATTTAGGAACCTAAACCCTATTTTTAGCAATCACTTAGTCACTTAAGAACATTTAAACCTAGGTAGGCTGAATTCCCTTACTTTGGTTTGAGTTTGTCACAATCTTAGTGTTATTTACATATTACAACCCAGATTTCTGAACACGGGTGCCTAAATCCATATTTACACACCTAATTAGGACCAGGAACACACAGTAAGTGGTTGACTGGAAAACCACCAGATTGGCACTTAAGTATATGTGAAGTGATGCATACTTCATCAAAGCCATGTACAAAGGTTTAATAATTGATTCCCACAAGAAACAAGAGAAGCAGGAGGTGAGGCAGAAGTTAAGTAGCTTGTCCAAGTTCTCAGAACAAGTCTCTAGCAAAGTCAGGATTAAGGCTTAGGGCTACTTGGTTCCCAGCCCTCTGTTGGATCATGCTGCCCTGTAAAAATAGGGTATGTCTTGACCCTCAGCGGAAGGTTTTGGCTCCAAGTAGCAGCTCTTACATTACAGGTTTTCCTCACTAACCACGGTTTTGACAACCACGGTTTTGAGTATCTATGCTTCAGAGAAGGGGGTGGGGGGGCAGTTTTAAAATACCCCCTATAGCCCCCCCTGGCCCTACTCATGCCTCTCACTCCCCCCCCACAGCTTTGCTGGTGCCCCTCACCCCCCACCCATAGCCCCTGCTCCTCCAGCCCTGCCAGTTTTGCCAAACACGGTTTTGCCAACCATGGGAACTTTTAGGAACCTAACCCCCGTGGTTTGCGAGGGAAACCTGTATTTGAAAGTTTCTTTCGTAACCTTTCTGCCAGACACCATATGGCAACAACAAGGGTTGAGTTCACCTTAGGTGTTTTACATAAATGAATTATTTTGGCTTGTGCTCTCACCCAGAAACCTGGGAAAATAATTTCTGCCTGCGTGTTCCAATGTGAACAAGCTTCCCCACTCAGAAGCAATATCAAACTATAACAGGGTTTATTAATGGGGAAGCTGAAATGGAATGACAAAACAGGTTTAAGAACTACTTAATAATTAGAAGCTCATCTCAACTGCATTAGTAGCAGCATTGCCAGCAGATGGAGGGAAGTAACTATTACCCTCTGTTTTGCAATGGTGAGGAGTACTGTGGAGTACTGTGTCCAGTTTTGCACCCTCCCCCACAATATAGAAAGGATGTGGACAAATTGGAGAGAGTCCAGCAGAGAGCAATGAAAATGGTTAGGAGCTGGAGCACATGACTTATGAGGAGAGGCTGAGGGATATGAGCTTATTTAGTCTGCAGAAGAGAAAACTGATGTGGGATTTGATAGCAGCCTTTAACTACCTGAAGGTGGTTCCAACGGGGATGGACCTAGGCTGTTCTCTATGGTGACAGATGACAGAACAAGGAGCAATGGTCTCAAGTTGCAGCAAGGGAAGTTTACATTGGATATTAGGAAAAACTTTCTCACTAGGAGGGTGGTGAAGCACTGGAATAGGTTACTTAGAGAGGTTGTGGACTCTCCATCCTTAGAGGTTTTTAAGGCCTGACTTGACGAAGCCCTGGCTAGAATGATGTAGTTGGAGATGGCCCTGCTTTGAGCAGGGGGTTGGACTAGATGACCTCCTGAGGTCCCTTCCAACCTAAATTTCCTGTGATTTTAACCCACTATTAGCAGTTCAGCACAGTCAATATGTTTAGAGGTCTCGCTTAGTCCCACACAGGGTGAACAGTATAGTCAATAGAGCTAGTGTAGCTCTTAGTACAAGGTTTCCCTTGAGTCACCACTGCTGGGGCACTATTCCTCGCTGCTGCAGGGGGGTGCATGTCCTCAGGGGTGCTGCTCATCATCGCCCTTGCCACTGCCAGGCTCTTTTAAATGCAACCTCAGCTCTTTGGGAACTGGCAGGTACAGGCTTTACCTGCTAGTACCCTAAGGATTTCAGCCTTTTAGGAACAAGTGGGTAACAGGCTCAGACTGAACCCATTAAAGGAGCCTGTACATCACTAGCATTTAGCCCTTTATAGTTTGATTTTTTAAAATCTTGTTTTAAGGGTCAAACCAGTTTTGAATTCTATTGGGAAAAGCCCAATAGTCAGATTCCAAATTTTGACTAAGCAGAGCTCAATTATTCAAGTCTACGTGTGTGACTCTATCATCAGGCAAGTGTCCTCCCTCCCAGACCCATCAGTCTTTGGCTTCGGATACTCCCTAAATCCATGGCAGGCATCATACATGCAAGCTGAGGGCCTTGGGGTTTGGATGCTCCCTAGTCTCCTAGCCACAAGGCTAAAGAACAAGCCATGGAGGAAGTATGTAAGCAGTCCTCCATTGTCACACAGTTGTGCAGTCAGGATCCCCACATTCAGGCATGCTCACGGGGATCAGCCTACCCAGAATGCAATGATTTCACCCTGGCAGAACTGCCTTGGGGAAATCACAGGGGTCAACCTGCCCAGAGCACAAGGGACAAACCTCTCCCTGGGAAAACCACTGTGTTGATCATGGGATCTCCCCTGCAGCAAGATGCTCCTGTCTGGAACCTCTTCTCCCTCCCTTGGGGTGCCTTCAATTTAGACTTCCACAGAAGTCACAGTGAGCACTGATCCCTCAGCTACACTTACTAAACTTTCTTATAGGGTATGAGAAAGACACATGTCATTAGCATGTAGCAATAGACTCCAGTGCAGTTTGCACTGGAGTTTATTGCTCCCAGGCACAGCATTTGCACATGTGCCCAGGACTGCAGCATGTTGAGCTGGGCCAGAATAGCCCCAGCTGGCAGTGGCAGTGGCAGTGGGGTCAGCCTGCCAGCTTTGGGCTGTTCTGACCCAGCTCAACATACTGTGGAGGGGCTGGTTGGGACATGTGGGTGCGTCAGTGCGGGGCTAGCCAGCAGGCAGTCCCTGCACTGTAGCACCTTTGTGCCCCAGCCAGCCATGTCAGTATCTACATGTGCGTTTTGTGGCATGTAACTATTCCACTGTAGAATAGTACTTGTGTCAGTCAGTACTATCCTATAGCAGAGTTAATTAATTTACTGCAGCCTAATAGCATTGCACATGTAGATGGTGATGCTTTACAGCGGAGCTAATTAGTCAGCTCCACAGTAAAGTGTCTCATATAGATGAAACCATACAGCATCAGTCTCCATTAGGAAAGTTACAGTTTTAGAAGGCAGAGCCAGATTTCCCTGGCCACTCACATTCAAAATGTTAAAAGCAGTTAAAACATATTATCACAGTCAAAACAAGCACAAAAGATTTTTTCACTCCCTTGCCCATGCATACCAATGGAGGATATGCAGATAAGAGATGCAGTCCCCATAATCCAACCTTGCATACCAATGGTAGCATGCAAATAAGCACCAGAGAGAGTTGTCATACCAGTAGAATAGCAACAGGGTTACACTTTGGTCCCAGATCTGTTCCTCTGCAAAGGAATTAAGGATTCATCTGGACAAAATCTTCAACAGTGATTTACCAGGGGTTCCAAGTGCATTGTGAGGATGCAGCCTGGGGCAGGTGGGACCATTACAGGGACTTGTCTCCTAAAAGACAGTACTGAATACTTTCATTACCTTAGTCAAACAAGCGGATATGAATCTCTCACCCAACTCCTGCAACATCACATTGAACTGTATAATATAAAAAAGAAACATTAATCCAACAGAAAAAATACCCATGTCAACTGACCAAAATTTGAAACACCAATACCATCCTCCCCTCTTCTCCAAGGAGCTCTGTTATATGGAAGACTACTAAAAGACTAAGATTCTTGGCATCTCGTAGCTCCAGGGTCTGTGTACATAATCTAGTATAATATATTCACGGTTTGTTTCTCTGTCAACATGTGTTGGCTTTTGTTCATTGCTTTCCTTTCAGTTGTGTGGCATATGTCACCTGTGAAAAATGCTAATCTGCAGAACAGTTTTCAGACACTGGTTAAAATGGTATTTTGGGCCCTGGGAAAGACTGAGCTCAGACAAGAGTCTGTGCTGCTAACATAATACTAATTTGATGTTTTGCTGGCTGAGTAGGTTAATCCTTAGTATCATGCTGGAAAGTCATGGGGAAAACCTGTTCTTTTCACTTAACAAGTTGTTCTGTTAAACTCAGGGTTTTTTCCTAGCACATCTTGGACCATAGCCATGATCAATGTGGTTCTGTTTTATTTTGATGGGATTCTGTATGCACCTGGTGCTAAATACAAGTTGTCTGGTATATGTGTATTCTTAACAAGATTATTGTATCTTCAAACAAATAGATCAAAATACTTTTCTTCCTGACTGCAAATACTTCAGACATTTATGCTTCTGAGAAGTCTGGACAACTGGGAGCTGTTTCTATCTAGACATACCTGTATATTTCTGATAGAAGTGTCTGGAAATATGCTCCTTTCTCAAATAGGTGCACCATGTATAGCTTCCAACCTATAATGCTGCTGGATGAGAAAAAGCCCACAACCTTATTTTGGTTACTTAACAATTGCTGTGTTCAGTTGCTTCTGGAAACCCAATTGATCTTTTAGGATTTTTCCCCTTGAAATGAAATTGTGGATTTGTATTTCTAATGTTTGTTTCCCATGACATATACAATATTTACATGTAGGGCCAAATTCAGCCTAGCCAGTAAGTGGGTGGCTCTAGGATTTTGAAAAAGAAGGATGCAGGTGGTGTGGTGCATCACCACATAACACAACACATATTTTATCCAATTAAAAAGACATTAAAAACGTTACTAATATTCTAGGGGGTAGGGCTATATGATTCAGTTTCAGATCCAAGCAAAAGCATATATAACTGAGTTTGGGTGGGAGGAGGGGTTGACTGACAGCTCTAGGGTGGGCAGATATCTGGTGCCAGGAGGGTACAGCTGTTACCCCCCAGCTCAGCTACAGACAGAGCTTCTCCCAGCACCCCAACATGTGGGTCCCCAAGACACTGCACCATGGCTCTAAAGTGCCCCTCACTCCCCTTTGTGCACTTCCCCTGCCACCTCAGATGCCCCCTGGCTCCATTCTGCCCCCGTTATCCCACATATCCCTCATGCTTAGCCTCACCTCATTATGCCCCAAACCCCATCAGACCCCCACCATCTCCATCACACTGCACTGAGTCCTACCTTGTCTCCTAATGTCCCCATGAATGAACTGCATCCTGTACTGACCTGTCCCCATCATGCCTCAGACTTCCTGACCCCTCACCACCCCCTTGCACCCCACTGAGCTTTTCCCTTTTCCTTTGAGCTCCCAAGCCTCACTACAGTCCCTCCCATTTGCTGGTACTCCCTCACCACAATCCCTTTTGCTTCCAACCCCTCTCGCATCCCATTTGACCCCCACAGACCCCCACCACATTCCTCAGCCCAAAACCCCTTGTGTCTCTTACCATAATGCCCCAGCCCCTCCGCACTGTACAACCCTCTAGCCCACAGCCCCACCTTGAGAGCCCCTTGATGCCTGTGACCCTCACCCAGTCCCTTATAAGCCCCCAGGATGGTGTCAGCAACCCCCCACACTTCCCCTCACAATCCCTCCCAAGCAGTTCTCCCCACCTCTCATGTTCCCTGGTCACAGGGCAGGTGAGAGTAGGGCTGTAACTGTCCTCCTTCCCCACCATTTTCTCACCCTTCCCCACAGCATGCCCATAGCTGATCTCCACTGCCCTCCACCTTCTGCATAAAGAAAGAAACAGATGGGCCTGGGGAGGACTCACTTCAGCTGCTTGCAGCACCTACTGTTACCAGATTTACCTATTACTTTGGGGCATGCTCATTTATTAGGGATACATTTCTAGGGTCTTGGTAATTCTATCAATGCTCTGCTTGCGTTACTTGTGTTTCTATACGGAGCTGTATATCTCCCTTCTGCAAGTCCTCACCCCCAATGGAGCTATCTTGCAGGACTCAGTTTCAATGGGGCTGGGTTTCTCCAGTCCCCAAATCAGTCCTACACACAAACACACACAAATTAACATGACACGCCTGACCTGGCCGGGTTGATCAGCATGGACAGACTGACACCCTCATATGCCAAGAATCAGTTCATCAGAGCAACAGTAAAATGCAGCACACAAGCACATAGGTGAACAGAATACCTCTGAATCCAGCTGGGTGTCCGGCTGACACCCTCATGGGCCAGCATTCGGTTCATTAGGGCACGCTTGAGTCAAACTGGGTCAATCGGCGTGTACAAGCTGATCCCCTTATGTATTTCAAACTCAGCACGTCCCAATCTTTGGCCTCTTGATGAGCAGATCTCACAGTATTTTTGGGCTTCACAGGGATCTTTAGCTTAGGTAAAAGAAGCGTTGCTACAGAGCACGTGAGGAAGGAGAAGTAGAGAAGGAAAAATGTACCCAGTTACTACCAGTTTGACTATAAAAGTAATTTATTGCTAAGTATATGAAATATATATAATGGTACTAAAAGTAATAGAAATGCAAAGGAAAAACAAACACAAACCATTACAGTATTACCCTGGTTTCACTAAGTATTTGGGGAAACTTAGTTCAAGCTTAACTAATACAGTTCAGGTTCAGAAATGTATGCCTAGAGAGAAAAGAGAGAGAGAGTGCTGGGATCTCACCAGTCCAAGGTACTCGGGTTGCAAAGCTGACAGTAAAGTTCATAGCACAATCCTTGAAGGGAGACGACCTGTTCTTCCAGCGGCCCAAGAACAACAGGGGATGGTGTCAGCAACCCAATTTTTCTTCTTGAAGCACCCCCACTGCTGCTTTTTTACAGATTTTTATACCCTCAGTTCAGCTGCTTCAAAGCATTCTCAATAGTGTAAATCATTGTCTTTTCTATTGACAAGGGGTTATCTGGTTTTGAACATCTCAAGAAACTGATTGATAATCAGGAAACACATAAGGTTAGGGAGTAACCAGATACTTGGGAGCCAGCTTGAAATTCCTATGGATAGCAGATATACTGATGGGATATCTCATGGCTTCTTCAGAAACAATAGATAGATTGCAGCATCAGGATTTTGGATTTTTACTTGTTGTGAACAAGCCTCAGCTTAGTATGACTTTTCCATATCTTACTATAGTCTTTTAACAGACTTAAGGCAATTATTGGGGTGTTTATAACCTTTGGGCAGGAGGAGTTCCACCAGTTGTCCTGGGAAAAGTATGACAACACCTGTGGTTAGGGCTCCAACGGGCTGGATGCTGTGATGAACCCTTAACCATTGTTCGAATGTTGCCCATACCCCTTCTGACTCAGTCTCTTGCCTCAGCATTCCCTAACCCGGCAACTGAGTTTTAGTCAATCAAGTTTAAATAATGGGACCGGGGAATGTACGGCCCAAGATGCCTATTAAACTTAGCGGTGTGTGTGTGACTGGGGGGGGAAGGGGAAGGTCCTTTGTAAATCCAGATTAGAACTGGTCTGATAAATGCTGAGCTGGGTATGTGTAAATGTGGGTTGATTAGCATTTGGAGCACAGATTCCCCATCATGCAGTGCTCCCCTGCTTCTCTGATCCCAGAATTCACTGCAATCTCTGCTTCAGGCTTTCTGTTCTCCATCTCCCATGTTAATGAATGGTCAACTGGTTCCATCTCGGAAATTCTTTGTGAGTCAGACAGACTGCATCCTGTGCCAGGATTCCCAAGACCACAGAGCTGAGATGTAACACTACCCAGGGAGACTAACTCCGCTGGATCTGTCCATGTCTGTCTTTGTGCTATTGGTGCAGCCCCCCCCTCCCCCCCCCCCACACACACACACAGCTGCCCTATCTTCTGGAAACAAAACCATCCAGTACAGGCTCCTTGGTAGAAGCACATCTTTATTGGACACACTGGGGAGTGAGTAGCGAGACATTACCAGTAGATAGCAGACAAGATAATTGTAGAAGAAAGACTAGCTTTATTAGTGGAAGATCAAAGTTTGTTGACACCTATGGAGTGAAGAGATTAGTAAGTATCAAATGGATAATAATAAACCCTGAAATCAATTGATTCCCTCAGGTCACCCTGAATAGGAGTGCAGCTGTCCTTGCTGGAAAAGTTTGTTTTAAACTTTGAGCGGAAGAAGAATCAAGAATTAAAGGGGCTGGATACCGGACCACCAACCCTCCCCAGATCTGCCCCTGATGCTGTCAGGTACTGATGTGATCTCTGTCTCTGGTGTGCCCAAAAGTGGCAGCAGGGGGAGCTGTCAGCATGATTTTACTATCTTATTTCTGGGTTTGCCATGAGCAGCCCACAGAGGAGTAAAGCAGGCTTGAGGGCAGGGCTCCCTGTGCATGCTGTGGAAACAGTGTAGGTGTGCCCTAAGTCAGTGGTTCTCAACCTTTTTTGTACCAGGACTAATTTGTAAGCATCAATGGCCAGTCCCAACTTAGTGCCCCTCACTCCCGACCCACTGCCCGCTGCCCCCAGGTCCTAGCCACAATGTGGGTGTGTGAGGTGTGGGGTGCAGCATGGGGTGCCCCAAGCAGCGCCATGCACACTGGAACTTTGCCAGTCTGCAAGGGAAAACCCACAGTTTCCCACATTTTTCTCATTTAAATGAGAATCCATTTTTAAAGTTTGTTCACAACCCTTTCGCATATTCTTGCAACCTGCTTTTGGGTCACGACCTATGGGCTGTTGGCCAGTGAAGGATTATGCATCAGATGGGGTAACCAGGGCATCACCAATGCTTCATGGAATGGGAGCCTAGTGCACACACAGGGCCACATTGCATTCTATCTGCCAGGCATTTGAATGGACTTAGGTACCGAAGCACAATTATATTTCACCCTGTTCAACTCCCTGAAAATCCAGGAGTATGCCTACTTTTGTAACACACTGTTACCATACCCTTAAGAATGACTTGCAAGAAGGCAGTGAAGAGGAGGATCCACCCACCTTTTGTATTAGAAGTTTTTCAAGCAAGATGAAATAGAATCATGCTCAGGTGTCTAAATCTACTTACTTGTAATAGAATCCAGCCCCTTGATAGCATCATAAGTGCCAGCTGGTTTGAGAAGCAGGAGATATCCCAACCTGCAGAACATACTTCCCTTGGGGATGATGTTGGCAGGCTATCGCATTAGTTAGGTTTGTCTGGTGCATCCTGCTGCTTATAGAGCGGGCCAAAACTTCCTGTGTTCCTTTGTGTAGAATTGTAAGAAGTCAGCCCTGTAACTGGGTCTGTCATATCAGCAGTGTGAGTCTCTCTCTCTCACCTCCTCCATATCTTTTCCCTGCAGCATCTGACAATTACAGTATTCCTTCCATTACCATTAAATTTAATATAATCCATCAAGTATTCCCACAGGGACTATCTTTCACTTTGGATTTATCTGCTAATAGACACATGGTAGCAGATGATGGTTCTCTATCTATTTTCAGTGAGATTATTAATTACTAATGCAATTTTATCACAGAAGACTAACAGTCTCCAAACACGCGTATATGTTCCTATTTCATTTGAACAACTCCAGTGTAAATTACTACCTTATGGTCCTCATTTCTATAGGCACTCAGACTTCCAATATAATTGCTGAAAAAATAAAAATTAATTAACTGTTGTCTCTTCTTACTGTTAACTCTTACCGTCTCGTTAGATTCAGTTCTGTACTGAAAATGGGCATATTCATTTTTCTCAGCCCTATGAAAGATACAATGAAGGCTTTGGATCAATTTTCCCCCTCAGTTATGTACACAAGGCTACCACTTAGTGGAATAGCTTCATAAATTCTGAAGGCTGGACAGGACCATTATAACATCTTGTGTGACTTCCTGTATATCACAGACACTTAAATTCCAACCAGTCAGTCTCTACTGAGCCTAATAACTTGATTTTAATATGGCTAAAGTATATCTTTCAGAAAAGCATTTAGTTCTGATCTGAAAATATAAAGAGTTGTAGCATCTACCACTTCCCTCAGTAGTTTCAATGGCTAATCACTCTCACTTAATATTTTATCTCATTTCTATTTTATCTATTTATCTGCCTTCAGCATCCAGCCATTGATTTTTCTCATGCATTTGCCTGCTGGTTAATACCTGGTATCTTCTGAAGGTGCTTACATGCTGTGATCAAGTTACCTCTTAATTTTCTTTTTGATAACAGAAACAGACTTAGTCCGTTCAGGCTCTTACAGAAAGGGATTTTCTCCAGTCCTTGAGTCATTTATATGGCTCTGTTCTTTACCTCAACCACCTTTTCCACAATTAAGATTTACATGTATACATTCTTATGACAAAATCAACCCCTTCATTTTTACATCTTTGGGAGCGGTTTGCATTGCACATGCCCAGTGTTTTTGATACATCTTTCTTCACGATCCATTTATTAAATATTCCAGTTATAATAGAGACATTACCAATATAATGCATAATAACATGATATGAGGTCAGTCCTGCAAGGCGATGAACAATCTTGTCCTGCTCAGCAAGCTGGGTAAGTCCCCAAAGGGATTTCTCATAAAATATGGTAGGTTTGTGCTGTCACTACTCCATATGTGGAGCTCTTGTCAAAGACAATGTGAGTTTGGCATACAACTCGATGCTTAGTTGTTCTGTGTGGGCGCATCTGCATGTGCATTTGCTGCAGCACCAGTTTACTTGTGAATAAATTACTCATGAGTAAATGGTGCTGGGCAGGCATCTACATGTGCAGGGAAGTGGGAGATTTGCTGCCAATCTGTTCCCACCTCCTGGGGCCCTGCAACGGGCCCTGGCCACCACTGGGAGGAACTCCACCGGGAGGAGCTCCAGGCTCCAGCCGCTGATGCCAGCAGATGGCAGCTCTCTTCAAGGGACAGCACACAGCAGCACTCTCCTCACCACCTCTGCCTCCCTGCACCATGGCTGCTCCTGCCTCTCCCCCTGGCAGCGATGACCAGTGCCCCACACTCCTTCTGGGTGCTGCGCAGGCCCTTCTGGCATGCTGTGCTGGCCACTGGCTGGCTCATAACTGTCTCACCCCTCCTGGTTCACCCACATACGGAGACTACCTGCCATGTGCCATCCCAGGGCTGCTGACACACACCTGCCACCTTGAACCCATCCACCTGGCTGGACCCTGGCCAGGGATGCTGACAACGGGCTCTTGGATGCCACCACCAGGGCTGCCATTGCCCTCCAGCTCCACTGCCTCTGACCAGCCAGGACTGATAGTGGCATGTCATCCAGCACATCTGGGACTACGAGCAGTGGCTGGAAACCTTCAACATCACAGCCTGTGTGCTGCATATGTGGTGTCCTCTGTGTGAGGCCCAGGGGGAGCTGTTCCATGAGGTCTAAGCAAAGGAAACATGGTGTGCGGAGGACGCTTGGCAGCAGGAGCGTCACCTGTGGTGACAGTAGCAGTAGCAGCCCTGCCCTCCTGCCAACCGAGGCCCCAGGAGAACCACACACCCACCAGCAGGGGCCAGGGTACTGGTTGCAGGAGGCACTGGCTGAGCACTTGCTCTAACGCTGGCTCCATACCCATGTGGAGTCAGGGTAAGCGGCTGGGCTGGGCCCAGCAGGGAGGTCTGGGTGGCGCTGGACCCAGGGCAGGTCTAGGGCAGGGGCTTCTGGCTGCTGAAAGCAGTGCAGGACCTCCTCCAAGGCCCAGACAGGGACCTGCTTCTGGGTGGCGGGTGGCTGCCAGGAGGCAGGCAGGGTTAGGGTCAGGGGCTGGGCAGCAGCCAGCATGAAGGCAACCACCAGGATCAGAATGGTGTCCAGCACCCAGCGGTCATTGTCCATAGTCTGCACTGCCCTCCCCAGGACTACAGTGTCTCCACCCCCTCACACTCCAGGGCCAGGAGCTGCACCTCGAACTCTAGGTCCACCCTGTCCTGCACCTTCTTGCACCAATCCCACACGTCCTCATACGTGGTGTCCTCTGCCTGCCAGGCCCAAGCATTCACCATCCAGTCCTCCAATGCCATGACAAGGCTGTCCAGGAGTCGGGTCCTGTCCAGGGTCCTCCTCTGGTCCTCCAGTGCATCCACAGGGCCCCAGCTGTGAATGTCTTCTCCCCCACATGAAGCTGCAGGCCCTGTAGAGCCATGAGAAAGAAGCTGTTTGTCTGAGTTTGCAGCATTTCAGAGATAAGATGCTCTGCATCAGGGGCCACACAGTGCCTGCCCTCAGATCAGAGGTTGGGCATACGTGGGTGCCCAGGGACCATGGTAAGTTGCGTGGGCAGGCCCAGGCAGTTGCTGGCCAAGCTG
>NW_005842109.1:1079364-1086217 GCF_000455745.1 Alligator sinensis
GGCGAGTGAGCTGCTGGGTGTTGGCCACGGGCAGCCTGCCTCCCCTGCCCCATTTCCAGGGCAGGACAGATTAGGCTCCTGGTAGCACCTGCTTCTGTGGTTTCAGACCCTGCTGCCCTTCCCCCTGACCTTGTACAGGTCAACTGCTCTGCTGCACTGCTGCCCAGCCCATGATGCCTGGGCTCGGGGCACATGGGACTCCTGGACAACTGGGATGGAGCTGCCCGTACTCCCTCCCTCCCCACAGGGGGCTTCTCCGGGGAGGCGAGCCTCACTGTGCTGCTGCTGCTGTGCCCCAAGTGTGCCCCTGCTGTGCATGCCCCAGGTAGTATGCAAGGAGTCATTTGTGTGAGTTGAGGGATGCCTGACCCACTATGCCCTGCTGCTGCTGATAGCCATGGTTTTCCAGGTGCACCTGTGCACCTAGCAGAGGACCCTGAGCTACGACAGCACAGGGGAAAAACCTGGGCTGCTCCGCAACTTCCTTCATCACCCGGAGGGCTACCTGTGGCTTTGCTACATGTCCCTGCTCCCCACAGCTGAGCAGGACATTGCCACCAACATTAATGTATTCCTCAGCATGTGAGGCCTGTTCCTGCCTAGTTGTTGGGGGCTCAGGTTGCTCAATAAAGTTTTGCACTGTCTCCCACCTCTCTGCATACTGGGGGGGGGGAGAGAGGGGAGGTGGGGACCCAGGGGCAGGGGAGTGTGGGCGGACTGGGTGGGGAGTGGGGGCAGGGGCATAGTAAGCCCTCCTCCCAGTGTAGGGCTTACCATGTGGCCAGGGCTGGCGTGGCTGGGGGCATCCACAGATGTATCACGAGCAGGTCCAAGGAGGTGATCCTTGCCTTCTATGCGACATTGGTCAGGCCACAATTGGAGTACTGTGTCCAGTTCTGGGTGCCGTACTTCAGGGGGGATGTGGACAGCATGGAGAGGGTCCAAAGGAGGGCCACTCGCATGGTCAAGGGGCAGCAGGGCAGGCCCTATGAAGAGAAGCTATGGGACCTGAACCTGCTCAGCCTCCACAAGCGAAGGCTGAGAGGGGATCTGGTGGCCATCTATAAGCTTACCAGGGGGGAACAATGGGGAACAGGAGAGTCCCCATTCCCCTGAGCGCTACCAGAAGTAACTAGGAATAATGGCCACAAGTTGATTGAGAGTATGTTCAGGCTAGACATCAGGAAGCACTACTTCACAGTCAGGGTGGCTAGGATCTGGACCCAGCTTCCAAGGGAAGTGGTGCTTGCTCCTACACTGGGGGTCTTCAAAAGGAGGCTAGATAATCACCTAGCCGGGGTCATTTGGCCCCAGGATTCTTTCCTGCTCGTGACAGGGGGGCAGACTTGATGATCTGCTCAGGTTCCTTCTGATCCTACCAACTATGAAACTATGAAACAGTGCACAGCTCCAGGCAGTGCCCTTGGACAGCAGGGTATGGTGGGTGGGCACCCAACCAGGGCCCACTTGCCCCCCGAGGAAGAGTTGGCACTGCTGACAGCCAGCAGTGTCATGGCCAGTCACATCTTGTGGCAGGGGCTGGGGTTGCAGAACTGGTGCAGCGGGCGCTGGCCTGGGCTCTCCAAGCTGCTAGTAGAGGGTGCAGCCAAGGAGCTCAACAGAACAGGCTGCTGGACACCTGAGGGGCCCACCCCTGGTGATATGTCACCATGGGTGCCAGCCTAGGGTGGGGGCTCAGGCAGGCTACCTGTGCTACTGTACACAGCACAGCTGTGGCCTGGGTCTTGTGGTGTGAGGATATCCGTCAGTTGCCACATAAAGGGCATGGACTTACAGGCACTCCCTAACTCATAATTGTGGTCGATGATGGCAATCTACTATGCCCACAAGGACTTGACCTTTTTGCAGCACTGCCACACCAACCGGTTGTCCCCATGCTCCCACATCAAGCCTGACATCCCCTCATAGACATCGGCATCAGAGCACCTGCCCTGGCACTGCACCTCTGCCTCGCCCCACAGTGCCACAAGATTGCCAGTCTCCTCCAGTTGGGGCCTGGGTGGAGGGCATGGGCATAGGCATTGGAAATAACAAGGCCATCGTGGGTCCTGCACCAGATCTCTGGGCCTCTGCATGGCTGTCCCTGTGCTGCCAGCTCCGGGCAGCTCCTGCTGTGCCTAGTACAGGGCCTGGTGAGGGACTGGCAGCTGTGTGTGAGAGGCAATGCCCCGCAGCACCTCCAAGCTCAAGGCATGCTGCTTGGGGTGGGCTGCAGGCAGGTGAAGCTGGCCCCAGCAGCCAGAAGCTACCTACAACTGGGCCTGGGGGTTAGCAGGCCTGGCTGGACCTGTGCACAGCACTGTGGTGCCAGGCAGAAGTGTCAGGGTGCAGGCAGGCTGGGACCTGGAGTGGGCTTAGGCTCCCTGCAGGTGTGACCCAGGGCTCAAAATGCCTGCAGGCTTTTAAAGGCCTGAGGCAGGGGCTGCCATAGAGGCAGCCCAGCTTTTGGGCAACAGAGGTTTCAGCTCAGAGCCCTGGAGCTAGCCTTAGGCCAGGCCTCTCATGTCAGGGCTGACCTGGGAGCAAATTTGCTCTCCAGGTCTGTCTACATATGCATTACTGCACAGTAACCAATCGAGAGTAAATTTGATACCTGCATTTTCAGGTAGTAAATGTACATACAATTAGGGGTTTTACTGTGCAGTAAGCATGTGCATGTATAGACATGCACACTTCCTGCACAGTAAACTATGCTACTGTGCAATTAAGCATCTCATATTGACATGCCCTGGAAGTCTGATCCTTTTCTACTTGCTTTTGGAAGCTAACTAATTGATAACCAGGCTTTAGAAAGTAGAGTATGGTGGTACCTTAGAGGCTAAATGGTTGAGAGAGGCATGAGCTTTTGTAGGCAACAACCTACTTTGTCAGATGCTATGACCATAAACATAACTAGATGGGAAATCCATCATTAAAAAGTTACAGCCTTATTGTGGCATGGTACATGTTTTTATCTAGGGCGACCTCTGCCCTAGATAAAAACACTGCTGAGAACCTGGTTTTGTAGAGAGATAAATGTGCTTTATATATGTTATTTCCAGAGACATGTTGGATGAGTGGTCACTTCAGGTCATTGTTGGAAAGGACTATAATCTATCGTTTAACAATTCCATGTGTAGTCATGCAAGAGCTCAGTTAACCATGAACACAGGAACCTTAGAGAGTCCTGGTGAATCTGGCCCTTCATTTTTCTATCTGGCTTTGGTTTGGTTTAATTGTTTCCTGTAATTCACCAGGAATATCTCTTGTTGCTGCTTATAGAGTATGCTTTTTATTTAAAGAGATACATAACTTTTAAAAATGAACTGTGACTCAACTGGGATGCACATAGAATCCATGGTGGAGAGAAAGGTGGAAGCACTGGCCCTTGCTATAGCTCTGTCAGTGCTTCTGCAAGGGCCAGTGCTTCTTATTTTTTGTACTTATTTCTGATGGATTAGGTCCTGCCATTTTTTTTTTTATGAATTCATTATTTGCAGCAAGTAAGTTTTAATTTGTTAGGTTGCTCAGGGTACAGGATGGGCATGTCAGTAGCAGCAATCTCTCTCATACAAATTGAAAGAATAATGAAGCCTGCACAAAGGCTGCATAACAAGGTACCATTCTCTCTTGTTCAAGGAGCCTATAGGATATGTGCCCTTTAAATCCCAATTAAGTTCCCCAGTAAGGCATTAGCAGTTAAAGACAAAGCTTTGTGTGGTCTTCAGCCCTGCGCTGAATCTCTTTCTAATAAAGTGCAGACTGTAATACAAGTTGTCTCTTAGTAGGAAAGATGTCTTGGGAATTACATGCAGTGCTGATATTTCTCATAGGAGCAGGCTGATAAAGTCTGTTTATTTTGTTGTGTTGCTGCTGCTACTAACCTCTGTTATCACACGTTGCCAGGTGTAACAGCAATATAGACAGGAAAGTCACTCAGACAGTGATTTTAGGAAGAAAATTAGGGGCTGAGTCATTTTGGGCCATAGCAAATGTCAGGGAGCTGCAAGGCAGCTGATGATGTCTCTTGCTTCTGTGGATGGTTTGGTCTTTAGTATTGTTTAGAACAGCTTAAGTCAACGGGTCATTGACTTTAAAGGGGGTGGGAGTAGTCCTTGACCAAGATTATAATTCCCCTGGGGTTCCAAAATATTTTTTTGAGACCCAGAGAGATTTATATTGATCCCCTCATCCTGAAACCTGGTGGGGAGGAACTGAACAGCTTTGTCAGAATGGCATGCACGGGATGGGAGCACTGACTCCCCACTCCCCAAAGCCTTACTGCAAACATGGGCCTACTCCTCAAGCACCACCCCACCCCACCCCACCCCACCCCAGATGCAGAGTAAAATGCTGCTGCACTTGTTGCAAGCCTGCAGCCAGGCACAAGATGTGTCATTTGCTTTTATTTTTTCCCCCTTCTGCAGAGGGAGAAAAGCCACTTCAGTTGAAGTTAAATTTGTGCAGTAAACACATTTTCCATTGATGTAACTGAAGTGTGACTGGGTGAGCTAAACCAGCGCCCGTCACTCAGCCTGTGAATGTGGTAGAGCTTTTCTAATTCACAGCAGCTTCCTTGTCAGATTTGTTTGCCAAGTTTGGTCTCTAGAGGAGACTGATTCTGATACAGGACTGGATGTGTTTTCTCTCTTTTTAACTGTGTATGTCCCACATGCCTGCAAATGTTTGTTTTTTAGTCACAATTTTTCCTGAGGATCGTTCTCCCAGTTCTCATGGCATTTAAGGTAGGGATTCAAATAGGATATGAGGATTTAAAAAAGCAAACCCTGAAGGCTCCTGGTAGCTAGAATGCTTTGGTGGCTGCTCAGCCATAAGGGCAGAAGAAATTTATTTTTCCTCCATCTTGAGTGCCCTGTTGTCCCTACTGGTCAGTCCCCACTCCAAAGCATGTCTGCTTTTTCTTCTTTTTTTGACAGTACTGAGAAAGCAAACCTTTTATTTCCAAGAAATCCTTGGGCCAGTATTACAGAAGGCAATGGAGCCAGCAGTGCAAAGGAATCTGGTGGTATCTGTGACTCATTTTGACACAGATGAACAGGACTAGAAGTGTCCTTTTGGAGAAGGAACCAACTAGAACAAACACTGAAGTTCCTAAACTTTGTCAGAAACTGACACATGAGCAAGCTGAAACTTTTTATGCAAACATACGAGTTTCAACAAAACTTTCCTTGGGAGAGGTTCCTTTGCTCCAGAATTCAATGTCTAGTCCAATGGTGACAACCAGTGGATCTCAGTCCACAGGTAGATGTCAGAGCCTCTTGCAGTAGATCTCGGAGCCTCTTGGAGTCGATCCGAGGCTGGGGTGGGGGGCTGAGTGCCCACATGCATGCATGCATGTGCCCCAGCCCAGCAGGTCAGTCCATGGGGGAAGGAAGGGGTGGGGGCTAGATCGAGGTCCCTGGGGTGAGAGAGAGCACCGCAGAGGCAGGAGCAGGGGTAAGTTGAGTGGGGCCCTGGCCAGGTAGCACTAACCTGCTAGGGAGGTGTGTGCCCAAATATTTTTTTCTCAATCTGCCCCCCACTTTCCCTCCCCACAGACTTACCTGCTGGGCGGTGGGAGTGGGGTGGCAGTGGCGCATGGTAAATCTTGGGTTGCTTTTAAATGCCAAAGGTGGTTTCCTTCTTAAAAAGGTTGGAGACCACTGGTCTACTCAAACCACAAATAAGACCCCCTGAAGAATGGCCCTGCTGTTAGAGTACTTACTTGGGATGTGAGAGTCTCAGTTATAAAGGGGATAGTGATAGACTGTTTCTTTGGTTTCAGGGACCAGCAAAGAAGTAAAGGTCTTGATTTGCAACAAAGGAAACTTAGTTTGGATTTTAGGAATAACTTTCTGACTTGGGGGAGGAACAGATTAACTAAAGAGATTGTAGAATCATTATTCTGGGAAAGTTTTAAGAGTAGGTTAGACAAATATTTGTCTGTAAAGATTTAGACAGGGATGATCCTGCCTTGAGCAGGGGGTTGGACTAGATGACTTCTTGAGGTTTCTTCCAGCCTTATTTTTCTATAATTCGATGTGTTGGCACAGTCTGATGTGGGGGGAGGGAGGAATTCTGTATTTGGAAATGAAAAACAGTTTGAGGCTTTTCTAGTGGGGGGTGACAACACCCCAGAAGCCCCATTACACGGTGGCAACGAAGACAGAATGCAAACAACAGAACTTCTGTACTGCAGCACACATGGGAATCCCTAGCTTTGTTTTTCCCTGAGGCTTCACCATATTCTTTCTCCATGGAAGCATTTTGCTGTTCACACCTGACCTCACACTTGGCTGACTAGAAGAGATGTTGGCTTTCCATTTTGGTACAAGCTATCAACAGTAGGGGCAAAAAGGGTATTTCCAATTACTTTAATCCATAATTTCATAGTCAGCAGAAAGGATCAAGCTTTATGCCAAGGCCAGCCAATTTAGAGTCTAATATTAGATATCACAAACAACTATGTAAAAAATCTCTTGTAATCAGCAAGATAGGGCAGATTGGGAATTAGTGAGAACAGAACAGCATGGGAGTCTGCTCTGAATGTGAAAGCTGGCTCTGTCCTTTCTTATTACAATCAAGGTTTGTCATGTAAGGAATAAAAACAGAAAGACTTACTCTGGCTTCTAGGTGTGAGGAAGTCTAGCAATATTTAATGTGTGGATAAAAACAGAGTGCTTGCATCCACAAGGCACTGAGCACCAACAATTCAAGACTTAAGATCTTGAAGGAGAGAGCACAAAAGATTCTAGATTTGTTTTCTAGAGAGGGTGCCTATAGGGCCCTAAAGCTGTCATCTTCTTCTCCAGCACCAGATACAGCCTCTGCCTCTCCAGCTAAACTAAAAAAC
>NW_005842109.1:1086248-1116926 GCF_000455745.1 Alligator sinensis
AAGGAGACAGAAACTCAAACAACAAATTCCAAACATTCAACTTCTACCCCAGGGCCTTATTCTGCTTTGGGACAAAACTGAGACGCCATCCATCACTGGTTCAATTCTTGCAGACTCACAAGCAGTGCCTGATCTCTTCAGACCTCTGCGAGTCTCTAGCCCAGACAGGACACATTTCACAGGGTTCTTTCCTCAGCCTTTTGGTAATTTCTTTTGGCCTCTTCCAAAACTCCTAGTACGAGACCCTGATCTCTCACTAGTATCAGATAAAGCTATTTCTTATTTCTCCCTGGCAACTTCCCAAGCATGCTTTGATGCACCTATAATTCCTAGGATCCCTCTGGACTACAGACCTTAGAATTTGCTATTCTGTGTAGAAATGGTTAGAGTAACACACTGGACCTTAAAGGACCCTGCTACAGTTTTCATTTTCTAATATTATTGAAACATGCAACTAAATGAGTCTTTCCATGATCTAAGAGTATGGCTACATAGGCATGTTACCATGAGGTAAGATAGGGTAGTGGTTCTCAACCTTTTTTGTACCAGGACCCATTTGTAAACATTGATGGCCGGTCCTGACCCAGTGCCCCTCACTCCTGACCTGCTGCCCTCTGCTCCCAGGCCCCAGCACCCCCAGTGTGTGGGACAGGGAATGGGTGTGTGGGGCATGAGGTGTGTGGCGGGGGGTGTGGGGCATGGGATGCCCCCAGGAACCCCTTGCTGGCTGGAGCACTGCTAGCCAGCAAGGGAAAAGCCATGGCATCCTATGTTTTTCTTCTTTAAAGGAGGATACATTTTTTAAGTTTGTTTGCAAACCTTTCATATATTCTTGCAACCCATTTTAGGCCGCAACCCATAGGTTGGGAAATGCTGAGATAGGGTATAAATATATTTCATGCCAGCTACTCCCCAGTAACTGTCCCTATGCATGCTCTTATCCTGAAGGAAATGGGAAGTATCTCACCTTTCAGTGAAAGCAGGGTAAGCGTTCTCACATTTACCACAGGGTAGGCTGTGCATATGGCCTGTGCATATGGGTACCTTTGGAGTACTGGACATGCTGTGAGTTGACACCCTAACTGGCCTCATAGTGACTCTTTGTGTGTTCATACTCTGAAAGACTTTTATGAACTTCAAAACCAAAAGCCTAAGTCACTCTCACATGGTAAAAAGCCTATATTCTCTGTGGATCAATTCAACATGGATTACATGAGCACTAAAGAATCTCTCATGTGTTTATACTCACAGCACTCCTGTTACCTGTTTTTATCAAGTCACAAATGAAGAATTGAAGCAGAGAAACTAAGGACCAGATTTGAAAGAAAAAAGAGATTGTAAGTAGGACATAAATGAGTGCTTAAGTCAAAAACTGCAATCCCGAGACCCTCCAGGTTAGTTGCCAATTAATCTAGGATATACCTAAATTCCAAAAGTGCCTTGCTTTTTTTAAAGTCCCACAGACACCTAAAATTATGCCTGTGCTTATGACTAAAGCTGCCCCTGTCCTAACAGAACTGAGCAGTTGAGCACCCAGCTTAGATATTTCATGGCACAAACCAGATATGGGTTAGGGATAAGGGCACACAAGCCAAGGGTTGCAATACCAGGGTGTCAACAAGTTGAGGGTATACTGAGAAGTCCAAACACTAGGGGTTAGGCAGACAGACACACAGGCAGGAGCTGAGCACTAGGAGCTAGGCCCAGGGGTTCAAGCTTGGCAAAAGAGCAGGCAGCAACTAGGTGAGGATTCAAGCAGGAGTTGGGGACTAGGAGCTAGAAGAGTAGTAGGAACCAGACTAGACAACGGGGAACCAAGGATCAGGAACTAGACTATGGAACTCAGACCCATGAGCCAGGAACCAGTGTAGAGAATCAAAGACCAATGCTAGGAGCAAGGAATCCAGAACCAAGGCCCGGCATCAGGAGCACTGAGACTAGACAGATGAGATATGTGTCTCATTGCAAGCCCACAGAACACTGCAAGGGCTGCAGGTTATATGCAAACTCACCCAAGGACTTCAAAGGGGGATCAGCTGAAGGCACTCAGGCTGCCAACTGCCAGTCCCAGCTAGACTATCAGAGCCAGCTGGGGTTTGTCTGTCTGCCCATTGCCCAGATCCCTGACAATATCCCTCTCATGGGAGCCAGGAACTAGCATGTCTCTGCTATAATCTAGTAGGCGTTTGCAGCGTGGGCCTAAGACACACTGATGGAATCAGGATCTTCACAAAATGCACTTGTGGCCACTACTTTCTTTCAAAATGGGAGATGCTGTTCATCTTCTATAGGTTCACTTCCTGCTCAGTCTCAGGATCAAGCCCACATCTCCCAGAAGAGAACCCATGGCAGCAGGCTGTAGGCTATTCTGGATATGTGGTGGGGTACTTGCCATCCCTGCTGCTGAAGACATGTTGCCTTGTAAAAAGGAATACAGGGCAGGGCAGGGAAGAGGAAATGACTCTGTAGTATATTGATTTGGAAACTCACCTGAGAAGAGGGCGCTCTGGGTTCTGGTCTCTGTTTCCAGGACTGTTTCTTGTATTTTATCCAATGATTGTTTGAGTTAAAATATAATGACAATAATGTGAGCAGGGACCAGAACCCAGGATTCCCTATAGCTGGGTATGTGCCCCTACTACCAGGTTAGTGTCAGACACCTTCTTGGACTTTCTCATCCAGTGAATCGGGGTGTCTAACTCCGATTGATCCTTTGAGAATCTGGGGCTAAGCAACTTGCCAAAGTCAAACAGGAAGCTTTTGGCAGAACTCAAATGCAAAAAAATCCCCCCAAAATAAAATACAAAAAGAGAAGGCAGCAAGTAATTGCTATTCTTATAGCCTGACTGCCAGTCAATTTAATGTGAATTTTGTTTAAACTTTAAACACTAAGTTTAGATAAAATACCTCTATCATTAATTTTGTCTGATCAAACTGGAATTTGTAAGTGCAGGGTGTTAATGTGTGTGATGTGAAAATTACTGTGGATTAGGTTATATGTAATGAGTTGCGGAGGTGATGATTGCATTGTTTCCTGGATTGATATGGCAATTTACAGGATCAGATTATCTGTTTTAGACTTTGTGAAGGTTTGGCTTGAGAGAAGTGTTTGCTAAATGGATTTACACCCTGTATGATTCTCTATGCTTCGCTTTATAACTAGCATGCCCTAATCCTTGTTCTTTTAACTAGAAAATAGGAGGTGTCAGGCATGTCCACAGTCCCCATTTTGATTTGCTTCATAGTACCCTGGGGGGAAACTGGAACCTTTTCTGGAATTATGGTGAGGTCTATTATTGTAATAAAAGCTGTGTTATACAAAGATAGTTTTTTTAATGTTAGATTTCTTATTCCAGTGCTTTGGTCCGTTGCTAGCTCTGTTTATTATTACTTATACATAACGTTTATTATAGTATTTATTGATTTACTTCTTTTCTGAATTCAGTACAAAGTTAGGAAAATACAAGAATTTACTTGATCCTTCCTGTTTTTCTAAGGTGTCTTTGGATTTTTCCTCTGAGATGGGCAAAAAGGTTGTCCCTATCTGGAAGGCGGTTGGGCTGGGTTGCAGTCTGTTTCATCTCTCAGCACTTAAGCTCTTATTAGTGCAACTCCATTACTTGGAAGAACAGATATGAATTGCTAGAATGGGCTGGTTATTTCCTGTCATCCCTTGGATGGTTTTCTGTGCACAATAATCCCTTTACCTGGATTTCTGCACATTAAAGACTTCAAGAAAGAGCATCTGACACTTTTCTTGTTTTCAGCTAGACAAAAAGTCTAAACATAAAGTGGGTTCTGCTAAAAAAAAAGAGAAAAAAACAGCCAACAAATGGGTGGAGTGGAATTTCCTGCTTTGATGGTATATAACAGGGTGTTTTGGCTGAAAGAATCCTTCTGCTTATGTCTCGGCTGAGTTGATGCTAAGTAATTGTATTTGTGTTCTTAGATAAAAAAGATGCTTTCAAATCCTTTCTTTTTGACTGTTGCTTGATATTTTGGAACTCTTCCATGGCACAAAAGGTACTTCTTCCAGTGTCATTAATAGACCAAAGGCTCAAATGGTTTAAACTGGCATGTGAAAGGGACAGGCCAAATCCTTAGTGCAAACCTGCACAGTCTATGGATTAGTTTGTTAATGACTTAATATTATTACTTTAATTAACAATTTTATTTAATGACAGTCCTCTTCACTGGCCATCCTCTTTTAATATGGAATACAGAGTTCTCACAGGGAGCCTTTTCAGAATTGCTTATTTTGGTCAATCTCCCCAATTTGCCAAACCTAGCAATTGCTTCCTATTGTTCCCTCCAGAGGAAAAAGGTTTTGAAATCTATGAAGGGTGTCCGAAATATATCGATCTCTGGAATGTATAGCTAATCTGCAACAGCTCTTTAGGTCCCTTCCCTGTGTAGACAAGTCCTCTGTGTCATTTCCCATTACTTTCTGGTCTCTTTTCAAACCTTCTTGGGGGGTAACTGTATGACAGCTTTAGATTTTAGAAGACAGTGTTCTGGGAGGTGGATTTGGCTTCTCCATGACCTGCTGAATCTTGCATTTTTAAGTGACGGAGTGCAACATCAAAAAACACGTAAAATGGGCGTTTCTAAGTGATATTTTTCCAAGGCGAAGTGCAATCAGGATACTGATTTTCAGATTCCCAAAAGTATTTAGGCATCTTAGTCTTTGATGGGTTTGTGGTCAGTAAAAACCATATGGGGTCTACCTTTTCTTGGTTAAGCTGCTTTTGCTCCACAGTCTTCATTGGAGAAACTCCTGACTTACACAAATACGAGCAAAGATTTAGGTCCCATAGCTTTGTTTTATTTTCAAGAGTGGGATTGCTAATGGGCTGCTCAGTTTAAATTCCAACTTTGCCTGTGCTTTTTAAACCCACTGTCTGGTATTTTTATTGGAGAAGTTATTCTTTTCTACCCCTCTGAAAGCTGGTGGGTAACAGTGGTGATGCACAGTGGAATGGAATGGATGCATTACAATGAAAAGTGAACAGGTTTATCTATATACAAGATCAGATCCTTCCCTCACCACTGTAAATTGTTAGCTGAATGGAAAAGTTGCCCACTGTGTATAAGGCATACAAAGTCCAGCAGTATGAAAAGTGGACTTGACCCTGCTGCAGCTCTACACAGAGAAGTGCCACTGAAGCCCATCAAAGTTCCCTATGCGGAGGCGCTACAGGACTGGTCTGCAATAAATCATCACCATTACCAACATCCCCACTGACTCATAGTATTCTCTGCAAGCTGCTGCTTCACTAGAAGGTCTGTTCGGTTAGATTCTTTAGAAAAGGAAACCTCTTCAAATTGCAATAACAGATTTTGATCCCTCCTACTAAGAGTATAAATGGAAAGAGAGAAAATTGTCTTGTGTGCAGTCAGTGTCAGTGAAATAGTGTCATGTTATGATTTTCTCTCATCTGGCAACCAACTTTTTATAGAAAGGTTTTGAATTTTATTCAGTTTTGTCTTGGTGCGCTGGGTGGGATGTTCTCCTCTGTTACATGGGGGAAAAGGACATGAAGAACAGTCTCAGGATAAATTCAAAAGGAATGATTTGGCCAGCTTTGCTCTGATGATGGTCTTTTTACTCATAACATTTTCCTGACCTATCTGTAACCAAAGAACCCAATTCTGCAAATATGCATAGAAATAGCTTCTGACTGAAACCAAGTCAGGCTTTCCACTAAAACTAAAAATTGATCCATCTCATTAAAAAAAACTTGATTTTTATCAAGACTATTGTTACTTTGAAAACCTGTTAATGAAACTGCAATGGTGCTATAGATATTAAACATGAATTTGGCAATCTTGTATGAAATATCAGCTCCAAAGGAGTCAATTGCAAAACTCCTCAGTGACTTCATTAGGCCTGGGATTTCACCCCTTTCTTTGTTCTATTGTTAAAGATAATGCCTTTCTTTGTAGGGAAAAAGGTGCTGTAAAACATTGGAGAAGCAAATAATATACTACTGTTAATATTGCATGGAGACCTGGTATTATTAGATTTTTCTGAAACCTGAATTTTTAAAATGTATATTGTGCTTGTATTTGTTTTCTCTAAAATAAGGATAATTGATTGCAATTAAATAAACCATCCCTTGCCATATCTAACTCTGTTATGGTAGAACTCTGAGTGTGATTTTAAGGTCCATTTCTTAATAAGACCAAAACATGTGAACAGGACACAAGTGGAAAAGTATGCTAAAATATGAGGGTGGGAAAATCTGTTTTTCTGGACTGGAGCAGGCCTTCTTCAGTTATCCTGGAAAAGCTTCCTATCCCTTCTCTTGTCATTTCTTTCACTGACCATAAACACTTCATCACTTAATCTAGTCAAAGTTTATATTTTAATTGGAAATAAAAAATAAGGATTGAGTGTGATGATGCTGTGACTTTTTAGAAAAGACTTCAGAAGAATCGGAATAATGATAGATCTGATGTTTACTTGAATGGCTGAAATGATGGTGGTGTATGTGACTACATAATCCCTGAATAAGAGTAGCTTGGAAAGACACTTGCTTGGGAATTTGCCACTTTTTCCTCTTGGGCTGTGAAGAACAGGCATGCAATTTGGTTATGTAACACTTTCAAGACATAATGTGGCAGTATTGCTCTTATTTACCAATGAAACTTGATGTTAAAACAATCTGAATATTTTCCTAGTTGTCTTGATACTGAGCGCTTCAACTGACATGCTCAGATATTTTCATTTACATAAAATTTGATCTTGATTTTTCTTTTGTATTTGCTTTTTGTCAATAATTCAAAAGCAAATATCTCCTAAAATGTAAGAATTACACCACAGTAGCAATACAGAATGTCCCTTGTCCAATCCACAACTTAAAGAGCTCAGAAATCTTGGAAGCATAAGGATAGCAAGAAAAAGTTGCTTAAGTGCTGCACCATGAGCACCTACAGAAACCTAATGAAGTGAATGGGGGTCTTTTTATTAGTCAACGGTCTTTAAACAAGGCCTTTGAGGGCCTCATAAGAAACGTAAGATTAGAGAAAGATTTGAACTGAGCAAGTATTATTTATCTCATTTGTTAATAGAAAAAAGATAAACGGAGAGGGAGTAGATAAGATTTGTCACTGTGAACCCCACATTTTGGGAAAGTGGAAATATAGTTGGGAGTTGGATGGTGCAGAGTGAGATACATTGCATTTCCCTTATGCTAGGCAGGCTTCCTGTGTTCTTTGAAGTAATCATTCCAGGGGATGTAGCTGTGAATTTGTTTGTTGGCATCTCACATGGGTTATACCATGAGGAGGGGCTTGTATTTGCCGGAAGCCCCATACTAGTGTCACTAGTGTCTACTGCAGGATGTTTTCCGTCAGCAAGTCCTTTAGACAGCCTTTCCAGTCTTTGACCAATGCTGGTTATTGGGTTGAACTGGCTCTATCAGCCTACAGCAGACAGTAGGTTGCCATCTCAAAATCCCTTTTTATAGACTTTCCTTCTAGAGTCAGAAAATGAAGTCTGCAAGGGACCTCAGGAGGCCATCTCATCCAACCCCTTGCTCACAGCAAGATCATTCCTATTTAAACAATCCCTGAATGAATCCAATTCATCAGGTTTAAATAATTCTTTTTATTATTTTTACATTTACTAGTAAATTATTAAAGGTTTTTTATTGTGCTACTTGTCAGATCTTTTATTTTTTTGTTTATCATTATAAGATTTTTTCTAATATGATTGCATCTCTATGCAAATGTAATCTGACAGACAAAACACTAGAGCTAATAATATTTTAAGGCTTTTTTAAACCAAAGCTTACATGGGGACTCCATGCTCAACAATGCATTAAGGGAAAGCCTCCAAAGGAAATTGTAGCTTTCCACAAAGTTCAAACATTTAAAGGCCTAGAAATTATAAGTCAATACTATGCCTGATAAAACAAGGAAAAGGTCAGTAGAAACACCTGAATTTCCAAAAAACCTTCATCTGATTTGCAAAAACTCTTCAGAAAGAACCTGCTTAGTCATAATTGCAGGTTTTGTGTTTAATTTGGGTGTTAGTGTCAGAAAATTGATTTGATCCTTATTGGCATCTTAAAATTTCTTGTCAGGGAACTTGCTTAGGTTTTTAAATAAATCAGGGAACGTTTTGTCTGATTTCCTTCATGCTTTCCAGGAAAACTCTAGTGTGCCAGGATTCAAGAAGAATAGTTAAGTTTTTGCAGGTACAAGACAAAAATTAGCTATATAATTAAATGAGAGAAACAGTCTTAACCATGTTTTCTCCCTTTTGTCTCCATACCAAAGGCAAAAACATAAAATATGTAGTCCACCCTTAAAGAAATCCAAATACAATGACAATCCATGAAGCTTGAGAAATACTGTATAGAAAAGTGTCAGACAAATGTATTAATAAGATGTACAGCTCTAGATTGTGGATTGAGATGGCATCACAATGCAACTTTCTCAGCAAATTTTGAAAGGCAAAAATAACAGAATACTTTTTCCTTGAATAAATAACAGTTTAATTACATTATAGAAATAAAATATGATATGGTAGTAATACATTGGAAATATTACAGAAATACTATTCTGCTACTGGTAGTTAAATGGTCAAAGCTAGTTTTCATGACAGTCTTACCAGTACTTGTGTACAAAGTATTATACAAGTTGCTAACAGGAATATATTGCAGCAGCTGCAAGGATGTTACCAGCTCAAACAAACATCTAATGATACAATATTCTTCTAAGAGGAAGTAATAATGTTAGATTTACAGACTAAAGAATTATGTTCTCCACTTTGAAACATTGGAAATAAAAAGCTCAGGTAATCCAATTTCTTTACTTCATATTATCAAAAGGAAAGACTTTCCTTTCTTTATGACATTGCATCCCAAGAGACCCTGTAAACAGTTTGTTCATAAGGTAGCTTTTCAGATGTCACAGCAACTTCAACATTTATCCTATTCTAAAATTACAGACTTTTGAGGCCACTGCTTGTACAGCTGTCTTTTCATTATTATTATTATTATTATTTTTCACTTATTTACATACATTCAGCCCAAAAAAATTAGAAAAAAATGTTCTATCTTATGGCAGACATTTTCATCAGAAGGCCAGTGCAAGAAAACTCTGATAGTGATTGCACAGCACTGAGGAGATAATATACAAATATACAACTAAGCTGTTGAGAACCTAACTTTGCACGTGATACGGATGGTCTCATTTATAGATATATAACACTTAAGAGTTGATAAATACACAGAACTGTAACTAGAGTTATTCATTTTGTGAGGTTGTGGGTGGCTGTGAAATGCTATGTAGGTTGGCTGTGCTATCACCAGAAGAAAGTGGGCAGTTGCAAATTAGGATTACCTAAACCAGAAATTTAAGTACAGCTAATCTAGGAGCAGTAATTGATAATCTAATTAAATAATAGTTATAGCTCATGTATAGGTTGTAGGGACATATTTGCCACCTCATTTAATGAATGCATTTTTAAGTTGACAAACACTTCACAGAGCTTTTTAGAAAACTCCTATGTAAATGAAGGTATTCAATGACACATTAAAACATCACAGAATGCTATTTCTTATTATATCAGTAAGCACCAAATTTAGTGCCAAGACAGCCCCATTGCCCCATGTTTTGTCATGTAAAGTTTAGAACTTGAATGCACAACAGAAATCTATAAAATCTGCATTAAATTCACAAAACGACAATTTAAAAAAATGGCTCTTAAAGTACCTTTTAATTTGACAGTTATGTTTTCCCTAACAAACTGCTTTGGGATGAGCAGGTTATATTTGGAAAGGGAAAAAAAAGCTTCTATAATTAGGGTTCACTAGCAATCAAGCTAATCGTTGTTCTTTTACAGAGTACAGCACGCTTCTCACCTTCCACCTCTCACCTCTCAGGGGGTAAAGTGTCCTGACATGCCCACCAAGTTAAATGGGAGTGGTAGTAACTCTGCACCTTGCATGATTTGACTCTTAGGATGAGTCACAAGTCTTAAATTGATGGGCTAGAATCTCTCCTGTCTGGTACCTTACATAGCTATTTATACCTGTGCATGGCAGGAGAAAAATGCAGCTGTTCTGATTTGGATTTTACACAAATGTAAATGACTAGGCATGGAGTTAGACCTTTGACGCTCTGATCCGTGCAGGACCCTAGACAGGCAAAGGGCCCAAGGGGCCTCTATGTAATGTAAGCTCCCCTCCAGAACCCTGGGGAAGGCTGAAGTTGCCACTAGGTCTTTGGGGGCTATTGGCTGCTCTGACCTGCACCCAAATACCAGAGCTCTAAAAGGGTCACTCTGGAAGCTTGGGATCACCGTAGATCTAGCTGGGCTCCCCTTCCATAAGCAACATGACCAAGAGCTGGGTATGAGACATATGGCCTATGGAGCCATTTTCCTTCAGCCAAGTGGGTTCCTGGGGGACCCAGGAATTTGGGGTTATGGCACCTTTGGTGGCAGGGGGCAAGTGATGGCTGTGCTGACACAGTGCTGCTTGCCTGCTGCTGCTAGGTCTGGATCTAGCCCACAAGGATCTGGTTTTTGGGCAGGGTGAGTTTGACACCCCTGCCCTAGAGCATGGAGGGCTGGACGGCAGCATGGTCTTTATTACACAAATAATAGGACAAGAGAGATCCTCCTATCCTGTCTTGGTGAACCCTTGAGCTGATAACTGGCCTAAACTAGTCAGAACAGGAAACAAGACAAAGCCGATGGTACTTGCCAGTAGGGAATCAGACTCAATGCATTTTATTCAGAATGAGCATTTCCACACCAGTGCGATTGTTTCATGAAATACTAAAACCCCCAGTTTTAGAGAAATTCCATCCTAAAATGGAACTGCATCTTTGAATCTACAGTTTTTCTTTCTTTGCCTTATATTTAAAGGTTTCAGGCTTCCATTGTCTTTTGTACCCTGTTTAACAGTGAGATGCAACTACATTTCCATTAGTTAATTTTAGAATCATAGAAAATTAGGGTTAGAAGGGACCTCAGAAAGTCATCTAGTCCAACCCCCTGCTCAAAGCAGAACCATCATGACTAGACCATCCCAGCTAAGGCTTTGTCTAACTGGGTCTTAAAAACTTCCAAGGATTGAGGTTCCACAACCTCTCTGGGTAACTTGTTCCAGTGTTTTACTACCCTCCTAATGAGAAAGTTTTTCCTAATATCCAACCTAAACTTCCCTTGTTGTAACTTGAGACTATCACTCCTTGTTCTGTTATCTGCCACCACAGAGAACAGTCTAGCTCCATCCTCTTTTGAACCAAGGACTCAAGTAATACTCAAGGACTTTAAGAATAATTTTTTTTTTTTTTATCTTCAGCATTCACAATGTGTTTAAAGTACTGTAAAACACTGATTTTCAGTTGTCTATTTTTGTAAAACCAAAATGCTGTTTCCTCTAATACATGGATAAGTCTCCCAATATGGATTTGCTAGCATGTTCTGAATCTTAAAACCAGTTAATTTCATAACTAGTCAGGTGGAAGAGCTCAGTTTTAGAAACAGAATTCATGTGCAAAGCACGCAACAAGAAATACAGCTTACGTTTGGTCATAGTTTCCTAGCCTAGTAAAATGACTCACACTTATTTAGAATACATACACATGCACACATTTTTGTGCACGTGCACACACACATACATGTACACACAGATATTTAATACTATACCCGCTCACACATAATAAAAAAGTCTAATCCTGGCAATACTTCCTCCTTTTTTTAGTAATGACTGGAGTTTGGCATCTCAGGCTTTGAATCTGTTTAATCTGGATATAGGAATGCAAACACACGTCAAGTATACATCAACTGCGCAGTGATAACATTACACAATGAGTCTGACACATGCTGTCTTCAGAAGTCCAGTGATAGCATGAGACCAAAAACAGTTGCCAGCTAAAGAAGCCAATATCCAGTACCTTCTCTTCTCAGTGTTCATATTCACATGTGCCCAAGAGAAAGGAAATAGTCTGTATAACAATAAATGTCTTTATGTTTATACGCAGTGGTATTTAAAAGTCTGAACCAATGCATTCCTTGCACTTACATACTTCTATATTCTCTTGTTGCTGTTATTCTTTACACCCTCAACAAAATTAATGGGGATTTCTAATGTCAAATAATTTTAGTAGAAGAAATACAAAGCCTTTCCTCTAAGTCCACAGAAGACCACTAAAAGTGTAAATTCCCAAAATAACTCATAGGAATTTTTCAAATACAGTTAAATGTTTTCAATGGGGTTTACATACCACATAATTCACATTTCCACATAAGTCTACCTTATCACTTTTTTAATTAGACAAATATCAATAACACATAATAAAAACAGCATACATTTCACAGGACAACACGTTTTACAAAACTGCTAAAACTCAGTACTGCCGCTTTTTGGGGGAAAAAAAACACCTCAAAACTTCTATTACTTACAGACATTTAATACATTTCACATTGCAATGAAAATTATGATTACAAGGCTTTTTCTTATTTGATGAAGTTGTTTTATGATGTCTTAGTTTTCAATTAGGTTTCACCATTTTTTAGCACAAACTTCTTAAGATTTTGCCAATTCCATATTTTCTATACATTCTTTCAGCAATTTGCTCTTTATTATTCAATCAACATTTTTAAGTGAAAATTGTTTTGTTTGAATCCCTAATTGTAAAACTTGGAGAGTTGGCTGATGGCAATGATTCTTAAAATGATCAGTAAACTTAAAAATGTTACAGATGAGGGAACAAACACTTTGAGTCTTTTTTTAAACTAATTTCTTTTCTCAGAATGCTGAGAGGTATTTGACTTACAATGCCTCTGCAGTTGTGTCCGTGGAGACAGACATGGTCACTTTGGCGATCTTAACTGTGCTCTTAATACAGCTTTCAGCAGCTCTGTGAACATTACCTGCATTGTTGGCATGCTTGTGTTGGCAGTCAGACTCCATACTGTTATCAAGAGGCTGTGCAGTCCCTTCACAAGTTGGAAACATACTCCGGAAAGCATGCCTCAAGTCCTTGCTCCTTAGAGCATAGATAATGGGATTCACTGTTGAATTCATCAAACAGAGCATGCTACAGAATGCGAAAACAGTCTTAATGAGCTTGTTCATTTTCCCAAAGACATCATACACCATAATTGCAAGTAAAGGGCCCCAGCATATGATTAAAACCACCAAAATAAGGACCAAGGTTTTGGCTAACCTGATGTCCATACGAGTTTGATCAGGTCTAGTGATGTGTACCTTACCATCCTCTGTAGTCTGAATTATTATGCTTTTTTGAGTGCCACGCTGAATCATTCTGACAGCATGGCTGTGAGCCTTCCACAATATATACATATAGGCATAGACGATGAACAGCAAGAGCACACTGGTGACTCCAATCCAGAACATCAGATAGGTCTCATCAATGAGAGGGAATATGTCTGAACAAACAGAATTGAGCTTCTTGCAGTTCCAGCCAAGCAGAGGAAGGACAGCTATTATGATAGCTATGGTCCACATCACACAGAATGCTACAACAGCCTTTGGTCTGGTAACAATCCTTTTGTAAGCTAATGGCCTGTGTATAGATATGTACCGGTCTATTGCAGTAAGGAAAAGGCTGCCTACTGAGGCAGTGAATGAGGCTGTAACTCCACCCAACTTGAACAGAAAAACATTAGGACTGTCTTTCCGATGGAAAACATGGAAATCGACAAAACTGTAGACAAAAATTACACTGCCCAGGAGGTCAGCTACTGCCAAGCTCCCAATGAAGTGGTAGGAGGGCCTGCACCTGAGGCTTCGGGAGTGCAGGATGACACAAAGCACTAGAAGATTCTCCAAAACGGTGAAGGTGCCCAAAGTAAGGGACAGCACTGCAATGGCCAGCTGCTGACTAGGGTTTAAAATCATAAAACACTCCATATCCATGAAGTTCTCTCCACACTGTATATTCTCATCATTATCCTTGAAGGATAGGGACTTGTTGTAAAATTCTGTAATATTGATCTGATCCGATGGAATGATACTTAATAGGGGATCATCTCCTGCCGTCATTTTTTCTTGGAAAGGATCACCCCTGAAGGAAGATAATGGGAATTTCTGTGGATAGTATCCTGGCTTGGAGGCCATGTCACCTTTAATATCTTCGTACTGGATATCGTTGGAACCCACGTAAAGCAGATCTGTTGTAATTGTGCGGAAAGTCGTGTCTGCGAGGCCATCTAGGATTGACTTCATAACCTCAGTCTTGTATTATATAGACTTCAGAGAGACTTGGGAAAAAAATACGTCTTAGGAAATCCTAAAGGGAAAAGATCAAACTAAATTAAGATAAATGGAGAGATCACGTCTACAAACAACTTAGCTGAGATGTGTCAAACAACATTTATCTTCTCCTGTCCTAAATCCAATTGAGCCTATGCCACCTCACTAGTCAGAATGAGTCAGAATGATCATTTCAAAACAAAACATCTAAAATACACTGAATGGCTATACACTAATAAGTGCCTGAAAAGTGGTGGAAAATATTCCATAGAGAATAGTTTTTATTTTCTATCATTTTTTTTCTCAGTAGCTTCACCAGAAATGTGGGGGGGTTTTCTAATTTTGAATGGAGGCATCCAATTTCAAAGACCTTCGTCTACCAATATTCTTTAGATGTTTCCATGGGGCAGCACCAATTGTCATTGCAGAGACTTCCCTAAACAGAATTATCATCCTTATCCTCACCAGCATCAGTGTTTTGATTTTGAAAGGTTCTGAGAGTTTGAAAATCTAAATGCATGGAAAGAATGAAGAAGGAATCGACCAATCAAGACTCCCATGTAAATACATGTTTCATTGTTCATCTTGCATTCCTATATATGTCCATCAGTAATCCAAGCTAGGGTAGCAAATGCACACTTGCTATTCTAAAATGTTTTATTTACAGATATATGAATTTGAAGCAGTCAAATTTTCATTATTCTGTTACTTTTTTATGCTAAGCTAGCCAAGGGAATTAGGATGGTCAGAATCCAGGAAAAAAAGAAAAAGAAGGATATTCTATACAAGCTCTGTCTGTCATTCCAGAAAGACCAAGACACTCTATTAAACAAATACAAGTGAAATAGTTAATAGCAAGATTTTGATTTGGATCAGTAGTCTGAAGTGTTAACACCTCTTAGAGGTGAACTGAAGCACTTCACACAGGCGCTAGACCTATAGGGCACTTCCATACATGCAGGGAGCCTGCTCCAGCATGCTGGAAATTCACTGCATTGGAGCACACTCCATTAATCATATCTGCTGGAGCACATAAGTTGATGTGCTCTGGCAGCCCTGTGCATCATGTGTATCAGCAATGCAGTGTACCTCTGTACTGAGCAAGTGGCGGTAGTGCACTCTTCACTCAAACACGTTCCATGTGCTTTAGTTCAAAGCGCAAAACCACCATTTTCTCAGCGCAGGGACATAGTGTGCTGCTGATACATGTGATGTGCAGGCACTTTAATTAGTACAGCTTGCTAATTAAAAAATGCCTGATGCCGTGTCAGGAGCACATGTAAAGATGCCCATAGGGTCTGATTCTCATTTATACCATGACCCATCTGCTCTACTTGGATAGCACAAAGGGGCCCTAAACACTTATGTAAAGGGCCCTTCTTACTGACAGAGCAGAAAATAAGAATCAGAGCCATTGTTTCTCTATATCTATATGAAGTTGTAATCAGACATTTAAATGGTTATCTCAGCAACTGTAAGAGGGTCTGTTTTTAAATGGAAGTTTAAACTCTGAAGAAGTTGTCCGAGCCACTAGCAAATTGCTAATACTGTGTAGTCGTGCCTTGACTTAATCTGATCACTTAGAAGCTGGCAATAAAACAATTAGAAAATGCGCAAGGGATTAGCTGACAAAAATCCAGAGAATGTAATTACTTCGACCCCTTAATGAGGGGAGTTGCCCATTTAAAACACATCTGCTCAGTTTTTCTTTAAAACAGGGTTGGTTTTCTTTCTCATGACAACACAAACACGTAAAATGACAGGAAACACAGAAACTCATTTAGCTAGCCAGGTATTTATACTGCACTTACGCTTTCCTACCTGAGCACTTAGGCCCTTGTCCAAAATCTACTGATATCAATAGGTGTCTACCTATTGATTTCAGTGGGCTTTGGATGGGTTCAGACTCCAAGATAGCCAATGTCAAAGGTAGGATATGCATCTACACTTCCACAGAACACTGCAGTCTTGGTGTTGTAAATATGGTGAAAGAATACATGTAACACTCAATATGAGACTATAACATAATAGAAAGTGGGTATGTGACATCTGTTGCTTTGTACAGGTAACTTATCTGGACAAGGTCATAAAGTTAGAAAACAGATACTCTTATAACAGATTGAGTAATTTAAATTCTGAAGGTCTGAGTGGGGAGCAATGGCGGAGGCAATGGTGAGGGAAGCAAACTTTCCTGAAGTGCACACTGAAATTGAATTATCATAATCTGTCATGCAAGGCATCATTCATCCAGAAGGTACTTGACAAGTGTTCACAGTAGATTTAGCATATTCTATACATTATAAAAATGATTTAGAAAATTAGCATATGTCTAATTCTGAAGTTAAATGTGGTAACTTTAGCAGAGCATAGCAATACCAGAAACAATTTAGCACAAATGAAGAAAATCCTGTTCATTTAAACCTTTATTTTTTTTCAACTAACTTGAGAGATTAAATTTCTCTTAAAAATATATATTTTATAAAATACAGACGATAACTGTAGTAACTAAAATATTCAGTTGGAATAATGCTTGTTTCTGTTATAGGGAAGACAACAGTTTTAACATTTAAAGCTGAAGCACAAAGTCAAGAAGATTGTGTTTGTCAAGATTTTAAATTTTTATGCAACTGTGCACTTCTACCAGACAATCAAATTACTATGGAGACAGTTTCTGCTACAGTCACATTAAGTATATATTTTTTCAGCATAAAGTACAGCCTTGGTTCATATCTTACCTTTGTTTGAAATACAAATGGAAAAACATGTATTTCTATGTGCACTTTCCAAGGTGTCAGTAGTGAGTTGTGTGACAATACCACTATACATGCATATGCTATGCTAACAGCATGGTTAATAGGATCATGAGTGGCAAATCCTACTTGGCAAATCCTACTCTGAATTTCATTTTTTTTGCTATTTCTACATTTAGATTATTACAGTAATTTCCACCTTATTGTCTTTGCATAGAGAGTTTTCTTCGAGAGTACTTTGGAGTTCATTAGTAATGTAGTTTAGGCTTTTGGGGATGCAGCTGACATTAATTTTGTTTTTGTTTGCTGCTGGGAATATCATAATTGGAAATCTCTAGCAGTATCTGTGGATGCACCTATTAAAATAGCAGTTGATTTTTATTAAAGTTGCAGTAAAACAGCCATTCCAGTGCTGCTGAGTTGTATTTTCCTGGGGTTTAGCTTGGTCTAATATAGGTGGTATTTTATCCTCAAATTGAAGCACTGATCTATATTTAACCAGTTGGAAATACTCCTCATTGTCAACTGGTGAAAACAGTGTCAAAGTTTATGGCTGTAGGGCTATGTACATGTTGGTGTTGTGTGATGTCCAGAAAAAGTTCAATGCTAACTCCACAAATGGGAAAAACTGGTAGTATCGCTGACAGCAGTTGGAAGGCTGAGAGGACTGATAATAAGTTATGTAGTCACCTACTTTCAAGCAGTTGGTTTAAATGCAACACAGACGAGTACTGAGAGACATGATCACCTGGTGATGATGATAAAAATAATAAATATGGGGATTTAAATATAATTTCCTAGCAGATGAGAGGCTATATTGCAAAAATCACCAGTACATTTCGGGCGTTGTCAGCAAATTCAAGTGTGAGACAAGGCTTTCCAGTTCAGCTCAAGTCCCTCCAGAACAGTGCAGAGACATGCTGGTGAGGCAGTATGCGAAATCTTGTATTGCTACTTCCTGTGCTGTCTGAACCTATTCTGAAAATAGAGGAATTCAGTCTCCAAAGCTCTTAGCCTGGCACCTTAAATGGGCTTTTTATGCTCACTTTTTCAAATGGAAAAAATGATTAAAGGTGAGCAGCAGACAAACACTGGTGCCGACACTCAACATTTTAGTGCAGTTGTGTAACTATGAGCAGCCAGTCACAGTAAATAATACATTCTATTTCCAGACAAAGGTTGAACAATTAACACTTAAAACTAATCAGGACTTCCTTTTTTTCTTTCCCCAGCTGCACACTACTATAGGCTATATCCCTCTTTCCACAAACCTGTGGCTTTTGTCTTGCGCCTGCCACTAGGTGTAGCTTTTGCAGACATATTGGTCATTTATCTTTTGGTGACTTTGTTTAACAATTCTTTTTTTTTCCCCACCTGCATTATTAGGGCTTAATTGTGCAAGATGATGAGTACCCACATCTTCTACTACAAGTTGTGGAGACTCAACACTCTGGAGGACTCAGCCTATAAACAGCTGAATTATTAAAGTGCAAGGAGCAAATCTTGCTTCTGCCCCTGGCTCTGCAGCTATAGAAAACCTGTTAGAAGACCTCTAGATGCTACTAAAATCCATAAACTAACAGCAGTAGTTACTGCAGAATGCCTGACTGACTCACTCATGGTTTGCACAGAGGAGGATTATCTCTCTCCCCAACCCTTCTGTAAGTCTGCAGGCAAGGCCTATTCACTTAGGGGAGAAGACCTGGCCTTCATCACAACAACAATTCTCTTATTATTTGAGGCAGGAAAGTTACTGAAGTTATCACCATTATCTACAACAGTTGCATTTTTAGTTATATTTTTCAAAGTAGGATAATCTACAGAGCAATTTTAATAACTTAATAAAATAGTAAATACTTGAATTTTTTCTTCAGAAAGTAGTTACAAGGACTATGATAATGTTACTGAAAGTGGCTATAAATGCTTACACTGGAACAAGTAGTCAAAATCAAAAGGGAAAAGTCCTAAGGGTCAAAACAAATATAATAATAAAAATAATGAGGATTCACTGGATTCCTTTTTAAGATACTTGGATTTTTATTTTTATACCCTACTTCTATGATATCAACTGCTAATTAAGCATAGGTCAAAGGGCAGCAGGGTACAGATGAACAGTAATTTGTATACAAAAGTCATATATTGCTCTTCATCTTAGGCTGTGAGAACTTTGGGTCAGGAATTGTATCTTATGTACTCAGACAGTGCTCAGCACAATAGGACCTCTACCTCAACTGGATCGAATGGATTTTACCATGGTAGAAATTACAATAAGTAGAGACATAGGATCTAAGAGTAAATGATAGCTTAAATGAGTTAGAACTGACCTAGAAAAGTTAACATTTATATTGCTAATAATTCTCTTGTCTTATACGTTAGTGAATAATATTGCTGTCTAGAACATAATTAAGGTTTCCAATCCTGACTGATGACTTCAAAAATGATCATTGAAAATTATTTAATTACATAAAAGGTAGGATAGTTTCTAGCTGTGGTGGGCCCAAATCATCCCTGGTACAAGTAAGTGCACCACCTACTGAAGTCTCTGGACCAAATTCAGTTTTGATGTAATTCACTTGTGCGTTTATCATTAGACGTAAACTGGTCTGAAACCAGAGCTAAGTGGTTATTATTAGTGTTATTACTCAAGCAAAGAGTAGGGCAGGGTGATCCCTTAGGGTGGAAACAGACATCGTCCGACATCTCTTTTGTGCCACTATAAATGTTTTTGACGTCGATACCCTTTTCTGCATCACATGAAAGGAAAACCACCTGTGCAACAAAGGGTGGTAATAGCATCTGCCATGGTATTGAGGCAGAGATCTATTATCTCTGTGGCAGAAGCGTACAAGCAGTCCAAGCTGCTTGCCTTCTCCTGCCATCCTGGCAGGTGTGCTGGAGGCTTGAGGGGTCCTCAAGCCCCCAAAGCACTTTCCCCACTTAGAGAACCACCCCAGGGAATCTCAGGCTGCCTCTTCATAAGCAGGGAAAAATAGAGGTTCCCTGCTTAGCAAGATTCAGAGAAGGGCTTTTCTTCATCCAGTCAGACCCATGCCCCAGGTCTGGTTGGGCAGAAAAAAACCCCACTGTACCCATCTCAGTCAGACCCATCCCCAGTGATCGCTGGGAATGTGTCTGGCTGGTTGGGGAAAGCAGGGATGCCTTGCACCATCAAAGGTGTGTTTTGCCCAATGAAAAATAATCAGCTGTGCCATGACACTGAGGCACAGTTGATCTGCTTCATTCAGAAATGTATATTTCCAGCATTAGTCTCAAAGTCTGAGTCTCTTGGATGCTACCCTGCTCTACCTGCTGCCTGAGTGCTACTCTAACACAGTTAACCCTTTCCAATGTCATAATCAGGAGCAGAATGCCACTGTTCTGGGTGTTATATCAATACCCCATACAAGAGAGACCATGCACCAAAGAATTTACAAGCCAAAATTAAGAAGATACTGATGTTGGTTGGGAACACGGATTCATCAAAATCAAAGCTTTCTGTGGGGATATATGCACCAGATTTGGCAAGGATGGATCCTCCGTCAGAAAAAGAAGCTATGCCTCACTTCCAAAATGGCCAGTCAACAGCACTCACCTAGGATGCAGGAAATTAAGTTTGGAGTCACTGCTGGGCCTGCTACAGACAGAGGACCTGATTGTCATTCCCCCCGGCCAGTTGAGTGTACTGTCCACTCGACTATTCTGAAATGGAGTTCTCCTGTTGCAAGTATTCCACTTTAAACAAATAATTAAGTATCTATTAGGTTAGAGATAAAAGACACTGATTTCAGAGTCCAGTGATTAGGACTTTGACCTAATGTAGGAAATTGAGGTTCAAGTCCCTTGTACAACTAATGTAGACAGTGGAGGGCAATGAAAATGGTTAGGGGACTGGGGCATATGGCTCGTGAGGAGAGGCTGAAGGAATTGGACTTATTTAGTCTACAGAAGAGAAAACTGAGAGGGGCTTTAACAGAAGCCTTCAACTATCTGAAGGGTGGTTCAAAAAAGGATGGTGCTAGACTGTTCGCTGTGGGGGCAGATGACAAAACAAAGAGCAATGGTCTTAAGTTGCAGCAAGGGAAGTTTAGGTTAGATATCAGAAAAATTATCTCACGAGGAGGTAGTAAAGCACTGAAGCAGGCTACCTAGAGAGGTTGTGGAATCTCCATCCTTGGAGGTTTTGAAGACCTGGCTAGACAAAGCCTTTGTTGGGATGATCTAGTTGGGGATGGTCCTGCTTTGAGCAGGGAGTTAGACTAGATGACCTCCTGAAGTCCAATCCAACCCAACCCTAATTTTCTATGATCCTATGATTATATGACACAAATTAGGGTCTCCAACATTCCAAATGAGTGCCTCACAGCTGAGCTATTCATAGGGGAAGTTGTTTCAACTTTTTCCATGGAAAACTTCAAAATGAAGAGTTCCTATATAGAACAAGATATGTTCTGAAATCTCTAAAATTTGTGACAGAATTTTTTTTCCCACCCAGCTGAAATAATATAAGAAATGCCATACAAGGTCAGAACATTGGTTCCTCCCACCCACTATTCTGTACCTCACAGCAGCAGAGTAGATGCTAAGGAAAAGAGTATTTTTGTAGGGCAAATCCAGACTGATCTGTTTCCTGCTCTTCCTCTCTTACAGCATCCAGGGGTCTTGGTATGGTTGCAGCCACACTATCATGTTTAATACCTAGTGATGGACCTATTGGACATTAATTTGTCCAATCCAATTCTGAACCTAAAGTATTTTGTTGCAAGGAGTTCCAGAAGTTAATTACATACTGTGTGAAATCTCTAATAATTTCACTCTATGTCCTCTAATTCTCATATTGTGAGACAGTAAACAGTAAATCCCAACTAAGGTAATAAACCTGTAACTGAATACTATGTAGCCAGAACCTTAGGTCTGTGCCACACCCCCTTAAGTCACTAGGGATTCACATGGATGCAAAGATTCATCTACAAATCTAAGAGACCAGTTGGAGGAGGACAGAGGCTCTAAGTATGACTTAAGTTTGTTTTAGACTGCATCTCTCAAACTATAATGCAAAACACTTTGCAAAGGTAACACAAAAACCAAATTGAAATAAAAAAAGAAAGCAAAGGAAAGAAAGTTGGCAGGGAAGAAAGGGGGGGAAAAAACAAATTCTAAAAGTAGATGGAGACTTGAGAGGGAGCAGAGATACAGAATAGCCATACCAAGGGGCAAAAGATGCACAACAAAAGGCTGACATACCAGTAGCTTTAGGATTGTGTAAAGGCACAGAAGAAGCCACCACTGAACAAACACAGGAAAGAAGAAAAAAAACAATGGCCCAGATCCTATTCCTCTTCCAAGATGTCTCAGTTTTTACCATCTTTGGTCCAAAAATAATGTGTTTAACATCAGGATTGGTGCCTCAAAATTGAGATTCTCTTCCACCCAGGAACACACAACTCTATCAAATGGGCAAGCTGGTATGCCTTCAGAGGTTGATCCTACTCTGTTCTGTGAAAATTCATCTCTCTCCTACTTTCCCATGGCATAAAGTTACATGCTTCCATCATTATGTGCTCAGAGGGAAGATGTCTGCATAAATTAGCACGTCTAAAAGGCAGTGAGAAGGAGAAGGCCCAGCCACTTTTTATGCAGCTTAGTGCTTTGGGTACTTCCACAGGAAGTGGGATACCTAGGTTCTGGCAGTGCCAAAAACACCCCCTGTTCTTCCTGATGAAGTTGTCCCTTGAATGGAAAGGAATTTTGGCTAGATTCATTCAGGCTAGAAGAAAATATGCAAGATGGAAGTTGACTAGTCAGCTCAGTGAAGAAGGCACTCCCCTAGGAGAGGAGTCCTGGCTTCTGCCCCCACCCAGTACTGTTTGGACATTTTGCATTATATAGTAAATAGGCAACATGTATAAACAGCATTGGGAGCAGAAGCCAAAACCTAGAGCTCTCTCCTTCCTAAGGAGCATACCCTCCACACTGGGCTGTGGAATAAGGCCTCTGGCCTGTTCTTCCAGTCTCCTACTTCCAGACCAATGCCCTAACCAGAAAGAGGTGGCTGGGCTTTCCTGTTCCTTATTCTATGCAAAGGTCTCAGCTTCACTTAATATGTTTCCCCACCCCACACCTGTGGAACTAGAGACTCATACCAACTGTGCGTACTTCTCAGGGAGACTATTAATTTGGAAGAGCTTAGGCAAAGGTAGACACTGCATTGGCTGTTCTGTATTGCTTCTGTGCATATGCAGTCACCCACGTTTATTTGCCCATGCCACATTCTCTATGCTTTACTCTAGGCAAAATGGAGATGCATAAAGAATCTTGGCATCTTTGTGGAGTTTTGTGGATGTTGCATGGGATGGAATAGGAAGGCTTCTGTTTATAGACATACATGCTAGAAGCCATATACATGCTCCTGCTATGTCTTAGAGGTGGAACAAGAGCTGGGAAATGTCCACTAAAGTTTAAACATAAGGCCATTGAAAGTTTAAAGACAAAGAGCATAGTTTTGAATGAGAATACAAAACGTACATGGAGTCATCTGAGTTGTTTGAAGATGCCCTAATATGATTACTTTTGTATGGACAAGTGAGAAGCTGGGTAGCAGCATGCCGTACATGCTGGAATCTGATAAAATACTTCAAAAAAGCCGAAGATGTTTTCATTTGAGAAGAGTATGTATTGTTTGTATGATGCCAACAATATGCTAATATAATATATAAAATATAATATGCAACAAACTTTTATGAGGTCATGGGTGAGGATTTCAGCAGAGGTAGAGCTGAGACTGTAGCATGAACAGAACACATACAGGGAGGTGGCTCCAACGCGCTGTAATTACAGCACGTTGGACCAGACTCAGTTAATCGAGTCTGCTAGAGCACGGTAATTCCCACACTCCAGCAGGCTCCAGCATTACATGCATCAGCATCCCCATGCTGAAAAATGGTGGTAGGGGCACTTTAACTGAAGCTAGTTTGACGAGCTTTAGTTAAAGCGCCCCCACCACCATTTTTCAGTGCAGGGACACTGATACACATGATGCTCTAGGCACTTTAATTAGCACAGCTCTCAAAGCCATGCTAATTAAAGCATTTCCCTCCCCTCCCCTCATGTCCCTCCCTCCCCGGAGGATGTCCATAAATGCCCAATGACACCAAGCTTATGGACAACGGAAGCAAGTAAAAGTCTGGACTCAAGAGGAGAGACAGAAGAGATGGATGTGTTCGGAGACGTTTCTCTATCTCAAGAGAAGCACTTCTGTCTTAGAAACATTTAGCTAAGAAAGTTGAAAATTCAAAGTTCCTTTTACCTACTGAGGCAAAATGAGTAGAAAAACAACTGATCAGTTGAAAATATTTTTTTAATTTTGACTTGTCAGTGGAAAATTTTTGTTGAGCAAAGTGTTCCAAAAATCAACATTTCAACAACATTTTCATTAAAAAATATTTTTCTGCATTTTTCAATGAACGCTAACACTGCTAGGTGCAGGTGCTAAGTACAGCTACTAGCACTTACCTAAAAGCTAAATACAGAAAGAAGAGAGTGGAGTGGCTTTGAATCATGTGAGGCTGTACAAAAGACGGGGCTCAGCATAGAGAAAGTGGGATCACCAAATGCAAAGAAAGAGAGCCAGCTGATTTGAAGGAGCAGAACTACAACAAAAGGAATCCAGAGACTCCTGGATGACACTGGAAATGGCTCAGGTGGATGAAGTGGTTTACAATGTGAAGTTAGGGAAAATAAAAAGTAGTACGAGGAATTAATCACCCAGAAGTGAATGGTACGAAGTGGCCAGAGCAAAATTCAAAACAAAGAAGGTCAAGGACCTTATAGCTATGGGACATGGATTTGGAGAAATTAAGAAGAAAAAAAACCCAAACCAAAAATACTTTATTAAGAGAGGGAAGAGTAGAGATAGAATAGTAAGGGAGTTGAGTACCATAGAACATTTTCAAGGAAGTCTTTTCCCACCCCTCCTTCCCATCCCCAGAAGAGCCACACACTAATCAATAAATACAGAGGTGATCAGCAACAGATTTTACATACCAATTTTGCCAGATGCAAAATACTGAGTGGTGGGGCTGTAGCAACCATTATAGGAGAAGGATGTGTGTGGGTTTGGGGAATAGAAGGGCAAGTGAATAAGTGGTTTTGTAACAGAATGTGGGCATGTCTACACATTTATTAATGCAGCTGTAGTTACTGCTTGATGAAGTACTAACTAAATGCACAGTAACTGGAGTTACTGTGTACTAGTGCTGGCAAATGCCTTTTTAGATGATGCTACTGTGCAGTAGCCTAATAATACTTCACAGTAGTGTATTAGCACTGCTTGTGCTGTGACGTGCTACTGCGCAGTGTTATTAGGCTGCAGCGCATGAAGCACCTTGTGTAGACGTGCCCTGTATGCTGTCATCAAATGGGAAGGGAAGCGGAAAAGGTATCAATAGATGGAGCTGTAGGAATGGAGAGGATATTAGCACAAGTTCTAGGGTGCAGACAGAAGTGATAATTTGTGTTTAGATTTAAAGAAGGAAAACAGACATTTTGACTGGCCAGGGAAAGCTTGGTAGGTAAAGAAAAGTAGTAATGGTATGAAAGAGTTTAAGGACTACTAGCAGCTTCTGAAATTAATGAGGACAGACACTATACCTCTGAGATGTTATAAGGTGAAAAGTATCTGATGGTATTTCATGTTCTTGTAATGGATCTGAAGATTGGGCAGATACTGTTGTTTTTGGAAGGACAGGTTTGTACACTATTCGTTTGAAGGTCCATTTTTAATCTGCACTTAAACAGTACAGGAAGAAATGAAGGAGTAAGGTCAGTAAACAGGACAGGTTTATAAGTATATAAATTGACACAAGGGACACAAGAGGTGGAAAGAGTCAAGGAAGGGTGGTTTTGAACAGATCAGATCAGAGACCTTACTGACATCAAAATGACTGGGGAGAAAAAAAATGAAGTATAGGGTACATATCTGAGGGGTGACTAAGAACAAAGGATGTGCAAATATAAACATGGATGGTCTACAAAGGGGATATAACAGAATTGGAAAAGGGAAGGCAGTGACCTAAGGACAGTGCCTAGAAATCCTACTGGACACCTACAACATAATATGCTTTCAGCTCTAGTTCACAGGAGCCCATCTCTTTCGGAAAGTATTATTACATCATCTTATATTGACCATGCTCAGAAGTTAGTACTGAAAGTAAATGTGTCATCTCATATTATCAATATAAGTCAAGAACTCTTGGTAGGATATAGGATGTCAGGATTTAAATACTCCATTTAAAATATGGAAAGCATTTTATAGTTTTTCAGGCTGTCTGGCTTTTTACAAAATTTTAAATACAGGTTTTGAGGCTGTCTGGCTTTTTACAAAATTTTAAATAAGCTCAGATAAGTTTCTCATTCTTCACTTCAGAATATAATGACATTCATATATACTGCCCTCAAATACACAAACAACTTGTGAAATTATTTGCTAGCATATTAAGCCACTACACCAGATTGCTTGGCAATGGTGCATGTCTTTGAAATGAGCAGATGCTTTTCTTTATAAAAAAGAAAGGAGAAAGAGAAAAAAAGAGAAAAGAAGAAAGAGAAAAAATAAATTACAGTAACTGATATCAGTTAATCAGAATCCCAAAATGCAGACGTACATCCTGCCAGTAAATATATTTGACGATTTTTTTTAAAGGTAAATAAGTTTTCATTTAGAAATGAATTAATATAACTGTACACAAATATATACACAGATATACATGCACATTCATAGTATGTCTATGTGAAGTCTTACAAATGCTGAAGAGGTGTGTATCATCCGTAAACCCAAATTCCTGGTGCCAAAGGGTTAGTAGACAAGATAAGAAATAATAAGTGTATGTAAAATACATGTATGCGAAATATCTGCTGCACACCACTCTAATGTTTCCCTTACACAGCCTTCCTGGAAAAAAGCAAGAATCTAAAATTAGTATATCCACTGAGATCCTGTAAAAAAATATTTATTTTTAAAATCCAAACCCATTTTACATCATTTTTCAGTTACATATATAATCTGCACTTGAGTACTGCATTGTGTTAAATAGAGGCAGAATTGGCTAAAAATAATGATTCCTAACTATAGCAGGCACATTTCACATATTCACCAAGGGGAAACAAACAAAACAAAAAACTCTGAAAGGTTTCCTAAAAGGCAGGTGTGAAAATTACTCCAGCGGGGGCTGAAATAGAATTCATAGTATTTCCTAATCAACTGCTTCTGTTCAGTACTTTTTAGCGAGTAAACATGGTTTTCTCAACAAAAATGAATACACATAGTTAGAGATAAACTAATACAAAATCATGTAAAATCTGATAATTTGTAGCCATAATCTGCATAATTAAAACAAAAGCTTTACATATTGAGAGTCTGGATATGCCAATAGCTTGACACACATCTCTGCAATAAACTTTGGGTTGAATAATGCAATAGCAAAACAGGTACTGTACATTCATTCCTACTGCAAATGGAACAGCTAACTTGTTCAGAAAAAGGTGTGAACACTCCCCTGTTCCCATTTACTTCAATGGGACTAGGATTAAGCTCAGTTGTTACATATTCATAACGTTCTCCTATAATACACAAAAACTTTATGATAAAAAAATATCCAACCCCAACTTGTTAATTGAACTCTTTTTATATGCAACAAGGAACTTCAGAAAAAAAAGTTATTTCCAAAAAGAAATTAATTTACAAGCAATTATAATCATTTCACAGAAATGGATCCAATTTAGTAACAGTGATCAGGAGCAAACACACACATTCAGAAGTTCTTGTCTCACCAACAGTAATTCTGTGTGCACCTTTTAAACCAATTCAATGCCAGTTCACACAGGGAGAAGTAGAAGAGAATACTGACAAGCTAGAGGGCAAAATCCTATCAAGTTTTAACTTTCTATTAAGAACAGAATGTCATTGCTGCTTATTCTGGCACATTTGCAGGCTTGCTTTTGAGTACTAGGGCCTGGCATACATTTCCACCATAGATAGTCAAACAAGAGCAGCCTTGTTGTGATTAAAAGGGTCTATTTCCCTCTGCCTTCTGTCTTCTGTGTCCATCTGCACAGCTGCTTTGAACTTGGCCAAATCCCAGTGTTAGGGTCACTTACAGTACACATTTTAAATCAGCAGCAGACTGTACAATTTCTCTATGATTGCAAGGGAAATATCTAGGTTTTCACTTAGATGGCTGGTGAATGATTTTTCATGATATTCATCATTTTGGATAGTCTGAAATATTGGGAGAACTGCAGCAAAACATCTCCATAGACATGTACCATTTCATGAGGAGAATCAGATAAAGGCAATATAGTCATGCACCAAAAAAATGAAAAGAAAATCACTGTGGATAAAAATGAATTCTGCAGATGCACAGAAATCTGATTGAATCACTAGCAAAAGGTCACATGGTTTGCATTTTCAAAGTTACGCAAATGTACACTTTCTAAATGTACAGAACTTTTTTTCTATAAGAAATTAGTTAGATGACTGGAACTGAGTGAATGAAACAGACCTGTGGAGTCAGGAATTAAAAGAAATTTGTAAAATCCTTAGGCAGAGCTAATTGAATATATAGGTTGGCTTGGATTTCTACTTGCCTTTTAATCTCCTCACCAATCTCTTTTCAATAAAAGGAAAAGGCATCAGAGGACTCACTCTCAAAAACGTAACAACAGCACCAAAATGCTCAATTCTATCACAGTTTGCAAGCTTTCCATAATGACCACTTTAAAGAGTCAAAAGGATAAAAGTAGGAAATGATTTTTTAAAGAAGTTATTCCACCTTTCAAACTTTAATTGCTCAACTAAAAAAAACTGACCACAGAAAGACTGGCACGCATTGGTTGGGACATGTCATCCTTTTAGCAAAGCTTGGTGTCCTTTATGCAATTGTAGTTAACTAAAGAACAACAGCTAAGATCAAAGCTTCAAATAACTTACTCTCTCACTAATATAATCCTGGTTCCTATTCTACTTGGAATATTGCAAGGTATTTTTAAGTCGATGTTTTATGTTACTGGGAAGTGATGAGGTAAATTTCTAGAAAACAGACCTTTTCTTTACTCCGCCAACTTTTCCCCCGAAGCAAGAGAAGCCTGCTGGCTCAGAAAAAGATATTTTGCTCTTATCAATCTCATTTTTAATGTTTTTATTGAAATTGCTCTGCCTCTCATTCCAAACACTAGTATATAATGAAGCAAAGATATGCCTGTATTTGATGCTTGCTACACAGCCAATTTGAACCTCAAGTAAACAGAAAATTACACATTCATCTTTTGAACTATGTAAAGATGTTTCATGCTTTTCTTTTCCAGTGAACTTAAAAGACTCTTTTCTGCATTATAAAAATTCTTCCACCACAATCAGTGATGCTTTTTTTTTTTTTTTTTTTAGAGAAAAGGGGAAACCTTTGCAAGCTGTAATTATTAGGTATAATCTGAAAAAAATTAACAGCTCTCAACTAATTGTTACACTTTCAACAGTTTCTATTATTTGAATATTATTAAAGAGAAAAAAATATCATTGTGGTCTTCTGCCTAGCCTATGTAGATGCAAATCTCAATACCACCACTGACAGACAATATGCTCCTTTAGGAAAAGGTGAACAATAAGACTGAACAAGAGGGATACACATAAGGAGGGGAAAAACCCCACTTTCTCACATTTAAGACTTTTGCAAAATGCACTCAACAAGCAATTATTTCATAAAACAGAAAAGCACTCAAAAAGACAGATTGTTCAGATCTAGTTCATAAATTTCCCTAACTCTACTGAAATATACTACAGTGGATCAAAGCTGTTAGCACGTTCTTGTAATTTCAGCAAGTGATCCTTACAGCAATTTTTTTGGAAAAGGGGGAATATTATGGAGCTCATCTTCTTCACACCATTTTACTTCTATTAAATCAAAGCATTGCAGTGAAGACCTGCACCCATCAAACACACAGCACATACCTTATCCCGGGGTGTTCTCTATGAAGATTAGCGGATAGCTTTGAAACAAAAACATGTCCACTTACAGCAAGCCCATTTGATGACTTGTAATTACTCCTCACAATCCGAAGGTTTATTCTGACGCACACAATATGATTTTTTTTTTAAATGCCTCACTGATTTTGGGGTTTGGGGTTTTTTTTTCAGATCTCTGTTTTAAAAAAAAAGAAGAAACCTACTGAAATATTCACCAGATATCAGATGCCTAAGGTTTAGAGGTGCAAAGATCTAGAACTCTTGGTTCCAAAATGATACCTTTTATTAGAACACCTGAGAAATTGAAAAAAAAAAATATATATATTTTTGTTAAAGGTTGAGAGGTGTCTTTACTAAACACCTTTCCATACAGACTCACAAGTGGTCCTTTATTTCAGCTAAAACCTCAATAGTGGAGTTTGCAGGGGAAAAGTGCAGGGAGGGGGGGGGGAGGAAAAAGAAAAAAAAATCAATAAGAATGTCATCCATTGTAAATTACCAGTGGGTGAGGATTAGAAGAGAAACCCTCTATGTCAGACAAAGTCCTATGGGAAGCTAAGAGGTTGATTGCTCTGCCAGCTCCCGTATGGAGAAGAATAGATATACGTTAACCATAAAGCAACCAGTCCTTAGCACCTATGGGGTGCTTTCTTGTCAGGAGCAACACCCCCCC
>NW_005842109.1:1116957-1117293 GCF_000455745.1 Alligator sinensis
CCCCCCCCCCCCCAATCTATTCAGTGCACATCTATCTATCAAAGGAAAAAAGAAAATGGAGAGAGAAAAATGTCCAGGCGGTAAAGCCTGCCCCAGAGAACACGCCTCGACCCTGCCCTGCGCGACCGCGCTTAAACCCTGCCCCACACGACGGCGCTGCAATGGTCCCCATCAACCTCAGGCTCAATGGCTGAAATCCCAGGGAAGAAATAACACCCCGAATAACAACAGCAACAGACCCCTCGGAGCACCCGAGCCTTGCAGAGGACCCGGCCGAGGAAACGCATCCAAGATGCCCGAGACCTGCCCCGGCTGCTGCCCGCCCGCGGCTCCGGG
>NW_005842109.1:1118008-1122487 GCF_000455745.1 Alligator sinensis
TGGCTCTGCAACTTGGATAGGGAAGGGGCTCTGCTCTGGGTTAGGTGGATGCAGCCCTACTTCTCTCTGATGTGCGGTTTGCTGTGGGCACTGGGGCAGGTGGGTTTGCTCTGGGTAGGGGGCAGGTGGGTTTGCTGCGGGCGGTGGGAGCTGGGCAGGGTTTGCTGTGCATTGGGGTCCAGCAGGAGAAGAGGGAAGTCTGGCTGCCCTTAGCATCAAGGTGCTGCAGGGCAGGTTGTGGTGGGGGCGCAGATCTGCCTGCCTGCCTCCTCTCCCTACTGTGCCCCGGGCAATTTCAGCAACCTAGCAACACGTCCCTGCCCATAGCCAGCCCTGCCTTTGTAGGCAGCCTTCCCCATTCATCCCGTGAGGGGCTCTAAATTATTAATTATTATTATCAGCAGCGTCTCAGTGTTGCCTCTTGCATCGCAGCTTTCTGCTGAGCAACAGAAGCTCTAGGATGGAGGGTGGGGGGGGAGGTTGGTACCTGCTGCCTGTCCTAAAGGTAACACCTTCCCTTACTCCCAGGGGGGCAACAAATTGTTCCCCCATCGCCCCCTCTGCCTCCCTAACAGCGGGGAAGTGTTCTCCTCCCATGTTGCTGTCCCTCCAGCCTCTGCAAGACCCAGGGGAGGCAGCATCTGGTACCCAGTGCAATTCACACAGGTGCAGGATTAATTCAACTGCTCCCCAGCCCTTCTTGCCTGGTTTGGGTTTGCATCTGACAAGGTGAGGTCACCATTGCCCCCTCTCTCTTCTGTGTCCAACCTGGGAAGCCTGTACCACCAGGCTCTGGCTGCTGCCCCAGCAGGAGGAATTTAGGGGACATGCTAATTAGTCTGTTCCAATAACAGCAGCCCCTTGCTTCCCATATGCACATATCAAACCTTGATTGGACTTTACATTTGTCATGGTGATCCTTTAAGGAGAAAAAAACTACACATATGCACTACGAAGCTGATGAGCAGTGTCACTCATACACCACAGTGATGAGCAGTCTATCTCTCTCTTACACATACACACTCTCTCTCTTACATCCCCGCTCCCTCCCAGCTGATGAGCAGCAACTGTTTTGTTTTGTTTTTTTAAATCTCGTTCTCTTGAGGCATACTTTTCCAGCCAGGTTGGCTACAAAAATATTCTGTACGTCAAGATTAAAACCTCTCTGTCCATTTCTAATGCACGTATTACTGTCCTAGCTAGGCTCAGAAATTCCAGAGCCTATTAGCTGTGGCCCCTGTTATATCTGATCCAGATGACTGTTTCTTTGGGTCTTAATTTTTATGTTTGTACAGCAGCCAGTGCAATTGTGGTGCTCAATAAATAATAATAACATCAGATACAGTGGAAGGCATCCCTCATCTCTGAGGGATGAACTGTTACTCAGGACTCAAGGACAAGTAGCAAGCCTGAAAAGTTGCAATTTATTTTAAATATTATTCCCTGAAAAAGAATACATCTGCCTCCCCTCCAAAAGCAGCCGTCTCCAGGAGGTACAAAAACGTATTTGTCTCCCCAAGCATTTATACATAATATTTGTCTAATACTTAGATAATGCTTGGTAGTCTGAGAGTGATGTTGTAGCTGTGACAGTCTAGGAACTATGTTAGAGACAAGGATTTCTTCGGGTGATATTGGTCCAGTAAAAGATATCAGCCTAAGAAATCTTTGCCTCACTTAGCATTTAAAGTGTACGTGAAAACATCAGTTACTCAGTCCATAATACCAACTACACAAGCAAGTTTGTAGATAGGGAAAATGAGGCAGAGAAGGTGTTCCTTGGCTCTGCAGAAATGACTAGAGATTTCTGGTGTTTATCACGTTTTTAGATGCCCAACATAAGACATTTTAAAAGCATATGATTTGCAAGAAGTGTAGAGCAGCTGCCTTCTGAAAATTGGGCCCCTTCAAGGGGTCTTAATGGGCCACCCAAACGTGGCCCACCTGTCTGTTCAAAAACAGGCCAGTATCAGAACTGGGATTAGAATATAAAAGTTCTTGGGTCATTGTCCTGTGCCAAGTTTGTGAGACTAGGACTGACTGCTTGTATTTCTGGTCCACAAGTTACTTCATAGTTAATCAAATCTACAGGAAAGAGACATTTTAGAAATGACAGCATCACTCCTAGAGGAAGATGCCGGGTGGAGGGGAGATACTTCACTTGTGCGTCATAGCAGTTTCTGAGGAAAGTCAGTCTTCTGCTTCTGAAATGCTGGTATGTAGAAAGAAACCTTGTTTAATGCAGCAGTAAATCAAAGCGGAGTTCTCTGTGGCTGTACATTTCAGAAAGTACTAACATGTCCTCCTAAGAGGATTGAACATTTTTATTTGATTCCTTTTTTTATGAGAGGTTTGTGCTTTTTGTTTTTAATTTAAATCTGTTGGGTTATGCTTATTTTCCGAATGAGTTGAGGGAGGCCACGTCTCCTATCCTAAGGAAAATTGTATTCAGTAGACATGTAGACAAGAACCAGCCCACAGAGAAAACCAAAGAACATGTATAATGTCAACACCTCGTTCTACCTCCCAGTAACCACCTTGTTAAAAATCTGCAACCTGAAGAGGGCTTTATTTCAAGAACAGCGTAATTCTTCTTTCTGTCATTGTGGTAACAGAAGAGGAAATTTCAATTTATAAATATGCTCCAATTGGCCACAACCACACTAGTTTAGCTCACTGGTGGTAGTAGTGACAGTAGCATTACTGGAGACAAAAACTGGTTTGAGAACTAGGGTGTTTAAGCCAGTGGCTCAGCTTTTTTCTCATAATAAGCCCCTGGTATTCTCTGCCACTTAGACAAAACATAGGAATACAGTATAACCTCATAAATCTGGATATCAAAAATCTGGAATTCTCAAAAATCCAGCAATTTTTAAAAATGCACTACTGCCAGATGTGGAGACAGAAGCTCGCATGAGGCAGCTGCCATCCACCACCTTGTGTCGCCGCTCCGTGTGTGGCTGTTGCTTTGGGACTGGCTGCTGCCCCCCCACCATCCATCCTCCTAGACCCCACCATCCACCACCCCACTCCATGTGCAGCCACTGCTCTGGGTCCAACTGCTGCTCCCTCCTCTCCCTCCGCTCCACAACTGGCCACCACTCTGGTTTCAAAAATCTGGAATTTTCAAATTTCCGCCAGGTGCTCAGTCCCAAGCATGCCAGATTTATGAGGTTATACTATATAAGCATATAGGACTAGAACAGTGATTGTCAACATTTTTTGTACCAAGACCCATTTATAAACATGGCCAGTCCCAACCCAGTAAATAGTGTAAGTAGAAAACAGCCCCCTGGCTGTGCTGGTGCCCCTCACTCCCAACCCGCTGCCCCCCAGTGTGTGGGGCAGGGTGTATTTGGGAGCTCTGGAACTCTGCCAGCCTGCAAGGGAAAAGCCACCATTTCCCACATTTTTCTACTTTAAAGGAGAATCCATTTTTAAAGTTTGTTTACAACCCTTTCATATATTCTTACAACCCACTTTTGGGCTGCAACCCCCCACGGGTTGAGAAATGCTGGACTAGAAGGTACCTCCTGCATCACTAGAAAACATGCAAGCAACACCTGTGCACAAGAATATCCAGTGCTTCCTGTGCTCTGTGGCAGGCCAGTAGGGGGTGCTCCTGCACTAAGTTACCCACCTCACTGTGCCTGACCACCTTCCAGGCTCCCAGTGCCTCCCTGGGGGCACCTCATGTCTGGCCAACCCCCTTCCTGGAGCACATTCACTAGCCTGGGGGTAATACCGCCACCACCCAGGGTTTGGACTGATCCTGGCTCTGTGCCCCCTGGAAACACAGGCCTATTACCCTTGAGGGGATTCAACCCACTTCAAGAAGTTGGGGTGCTTCCCTCAGTCTGAAGCACAAATAGTGGTCTCCCTTAGTCAGCTGAACCAACATGACCCCAAGGCATACCCCTCTCCCAATAAGTCTCCCACGCTAGGTACAAAGGAGAACTTTATTGGTTACAAGGAGTAGGTTTGGAATAGGATACAGGGTGGAGCAATATCAGAGAAATCCCGTAGAGCAAACAGGGTGGCTGGGTAGCCTTTGATCACGCATCTCAGTTACTGCAAGCTATATATCTAGTTAGATCTCAGGTATCTTACTCACAAGTATCATCCAGAGGCAGGTGGAGATTCCCTCTGGAGGCAGGCAGTTCATTGATCATGAGTTTCAGAACAGAGCAAGTTTCAGATCCTTCAACTCTTCTCTCTCAGTGTTTATCATGGCTACTGCCATCCTCCTGGGCAGTTCTTAACTTATATAGACCTTATGACTTCATTTACCTGATCCAATCAAGGCCAACACCTGTTGATTGCCAGCCAACCAATTTGAAATGCATCACTGGTTGCCAGGTAGACTGGCAGGGTCTCTAGCTCCCTCCCAGTCAGGTTGGCATTGCTTCGAACAATAGGGAGCATAAGCACCTCACCCAGGTATGTGATGCCAGGCACATAGGCAGAGGGAGCAGGAAT
>NW_005842109.1:1122497-1162398 GCF_000455745.1 Alligator sinensis
CAACTCAGGTTACCTAAAGAGATGGGATGTCTGCCCTCTGCAGGGCCCATTTTAACCAAATTGTCACAGAGCAGAGTTTTTGGGGAGAGACAGAGGTGGCATTCTGCCACATGCTCCACAAGTGCAAAGTACCCAACCAAAAACACAGCAAGCCACAGAATGGCACCAATACACTATGGTGTAGCACCTGTTTCTCATTTAGTACCATACCAAGGCAGGATGGTTATAGGCCCATGACACCTATTTCTAGTATAATTTACTAAAAAAACTTAGAACATTTCTTCATCAGAAAATGCAGTTTTGTCAAAATCAAAAAGCTTCTGAAAAACATGCTGATTTCCCTGAAATAGTTTAATTTTGGAGGAGAAAGGGGGAAACTGTCCAACAATGTTGAAATATTTCATTTTGATTTTCAAAACTGAATTTTTTTGATTTTTTTCTTTTGGAGTGACTTAATTTCAAGATGTTTTATTTTTGTTATACTGTGTGTTGCAAAATAATACACTATTTAAACATTTGAATAGGACATTTTGATCAATCTGAAACATTTTCCCCATAACTTTCCTTTATAAAGAATTTAAGAAGGCTAGGGTTTCATTCAGAATTGGAACAAAAACAAATTTTGATATCTTGAAACCTGCAAAATAGAATTTAGGATCATGGGACTGGAAGGGGCCTTTTCTTGGGCCTTCCAGTCCAGTTTCCAGGCACTCCTTAGTGTCCAAAATTGCCACTTTAAACCCTTACCTACAATTACAAGGAGATCTGAAAGGCCTAAAACACCCTATAATATGCCATAGCTAAAAAGGTGTGTGACATGGGCTCTATTCCTTACCACTGTATCAACAGGGAAGTAGTTGGTTAATAAATGCACAAAAGATCCTAGGACAGTGGTCTCCAACCTTTTTATGGTGAAGATCACTTTTTGTAAGTAAAGAGCACCCCAGGATCTACTGTTCCCACCCCCGGCCCCGCCACATTAATTAAAAGTGCCTAGCACTGCATCAGAAGCAAGTGTATCAGTGGCACAGTATGCATCAGCACTGAGAAAATGGCATCAGTGCACTTTGAACTAAAGCACATCAAATGTGTTTTAGTTCAAAGCACACTGCCGCCATTTTATCAGCGCTGATGCAGGCTGCACTGCTGATACACATGACATGCAACGCTGCCAGTGCACATCAATTTACGTGCTTGAGCAGATTCAATCAAGTCTGCTCTGATGCACTGGATTTCCCACGTGTGTGTAAGTGCCTGGAGGTACTAGATTTAATGTGAATTAACTAAAGTGCATTAATGCATGTGTAGACACACCCAGAGGGCACTTTTACACCAGCTCCAGAGGTGGGGCAGGTGGTGCTTTAATTAAAGCAGCTCTCTAAGAGCGTTTTTCAGAGTTGCTCTAATTAAAGTGCCTCCACGTCTCTTGTATTAGCATCCCTGTGCTTAAAAGCATGGCAGCAGGGACACTTGAACTAAAACACGTTCAATAAGCTTTGGTTCAAGCACCCCTGCTGCCATTTTTAAGCATGGGGACACTGATACACAAGACACAGGAGGTTGCTGGAGCATGGTAATTGCCACACTCCAGCAGACTCAATTAAGTCTGTTCTGACATGCTGTCATTCCAGTGCACTGAAGCATCCTTGGTGCTTGTGTATAGGCACCCAGAGGTACCAGATTTAATGCACATTAACTAAAGCACATGAATGCATGTATAGCCAGGCCCAGTGTAACTGAATGGAAGAGCAAGACCCTCTAGCGAGGAAATTACAGATTTTCTGTAACTTTTTTATCAGCATACCCCAGTCAAAAAACACTCAGCTATGGTCAATGTCCCAAGGCCTCTGCGGAGGGTGACCCCCTTCCTACCCCCTGTAAGCCATTAGAATTCATAGGGAGAAAATATCTCCTTCCTGTGCCAGCTGGTAAGCAACAAAGCCTTGAGACACTGGACTACCAAATGCCTTTCATGCTACAAAAGCTACCTGGGGACCACCACATAGGACTTTTCTTCCAGCTCTGGTTACTGGCTTGAGGGCAATAGCCGACACCTTTTCTGAGTGGAGTTAGATCACAAAGTGTTTTAAATGGTGGCTACCATGTTCCTACACTTCCTAACATTTTCCAACATTCACTGGCATCAAAACACATTATCAGGTTTTAGGTTGTTTTCATTAACCCTCTTCCAGCTCCTTGATCGCCACAAGGTCTAATATCATGGAATGGCTTTCTCAGAGAGATTTAGCTGGTCTGTTTTCCATAGGTTGTCTGTGTGTCCAACTTCTCCCAGGGCAGTTTCAACACCCACCCGCCAAGATCTTACCCCCACTCCTGCTCTCTGACATGCTCAGCTGAGACCAGAGCTCAAAAACAGATGACCATGCCAGAGAGCTGCAGAGTATTGGAGAACCGAAGTGTTCTGTTTTGAGACCAGAGAAATATGTTCACCCTAGTCTTCCATTATTATGACCACACGCATTGCCCATTAAAGTAATTATTTTCTAAGGCTTATTTCAGACCTCTTTAATTTTTTTAATAGCATAAGAGTGTTAACCTTAGGCCCAACCGCCAGGCTGAAAGACTAGTGGATTGCTCCTTAAATCTAGCCAGTATCTTTTGACCTGCCTGGCCTGGAAAACTATATGGGCAGCATGGCTATGAAGATCTTATAGTAAAAAGAAAACTTTTTACTATACACATAATTTTTAGATATTCTACATTTTCTCAGGAGTCTGTTGAACAGCTGAGGATGGTCTGACACATTGGACTGGGACTCAGGGATTCAGTCCCTGATTCTATAAGAGACTTCTTGTGTGACTTTAGGTAAATCACTTATGACTTTATATTCAGAGGTGCTGAGTAGCCATGACTCTCACTGACTTCAAAGGGAGCTGCAGGAACTTAGCACCTCTGACAATCAAGCCATTAATCTTTCTATCCTACAGGTCGCCATCTGTAAAATGAGGATAATGCTGCTTCCTTTCTGTCACCCATTGACTGGCTTCTCTATTTAAATTGGAAGGTCTTCAGGGCAAAAAAACCTCTCTTCCTAATAGCTGTATAGCTCAATGGAGCCACAAGCTTGGGTAGCACCTCTAGGCATGAACACATGGCAAATAATAACAATAAAAACCCAATCAGGAATATTGGTGTCCAGAAGTAGCTTTACTGCCATCAAGTGAATAAGAGAGTCCAGAGAATGACATAAGCCTGGAAAGTGAATCAGCTACCCAGGATCTCTGCTGATTATCTAACCCCATGTTTGCCAAATGTTTTTGAAATATTTCAGATAAAATTTTGCAGTGACCCTAAAAGATGGAATGTAGGGTATCATTAAATTGTATGAGTAATGCTATTTTCTCTTTCCCTTTAAATGTAATATGAAGTTAATCCTTGTGAAGGGTGCTGGATTGACAGCTCTGACAACTGGTAGTTACTGCCTGTATAACTGATACAGGACTGTGAGACTGAAAGCTCCCACGCATTGTCCCAGCTCACCCATACACCTCAGTCCTATTCTGAGGATAAGACAGAAGCTCTGTCTCTGTACCATGTCCATTCTTGGCCTCTCAACTACAACAGCCAATGAGATAGCTAATTATGCCGAATGATTTCTTACTTGTAATTTATACTGGTGGATATTTGTCTATTAGGAACAAGACTGAGACTGCCAACTCATTTCATGTAGGAGAAAGAACAGCTATCATATGCTAATGGCTTTCTGTCACTACTGACCTGAACCAAATTAAAACCAGTGATGCAGGCATTAAAGTCTCTCTATCCCATCATTAACTATCCCCTGAAGCTATCCAGTTCCCCAAACATTAGTCTCTCCAGTTTCTTCTTGCTTTGTCCTTTTAAATTGGAGTTGAGTGATGATGAACCAATTTAGCCACTGTTCTATGTAATTTAGGTTATGCACTTGGAGAAATTAAGAAGATGAGAGAGATATGGAGCACAGTTAAGACTGCATATAAATATATTTTTTTTTAATCTCAATTTATTCCTGACAGGAGTGTTAATAGTCACAGTGGACGGAATGCATTTGAGATTAATCTTCTGCCTTATTGATTTGTTTAATGTTTTGACTATTCTGTTGTGGGTGGCACTGCAGGGTACTAACAAGGTTTCTTTTTTAGCTCTGGTAGCAGTGATGTTACATTTTATGACCTTCCTTCCCTACTTTCCCAACAAAGGCAACAAAGAGAAGAGCTGGTAGAGTGACAAGTTGCCTGCTATGAGGGATTCCTACTTTTGAAACAAAAGCTTGCCAAGCTTCTGCAATTAGGAATAGCTAAGTTAAAACCCCTCTGTCTGTCACAGGCTTGCTGATGGTTAGAGAAAAACTCTTGAAAATGTTTTTTAGGGGCCCAGTCCATATTCCTCCCCTTTCTTTCTCCTTTTCTCTCTGATGCTCAAGTCTCTGCTTAAAGATACTAGGGGGAAAATTACTAAGCAAACCCTGTGTTCAGTCTGAAATCATGACACACTGATCCCATGCTGCACATTACTTTATGGTTACAGCAACTCCATTTGGCTCTGTGCTTTGAACCATTTGCATTGTCTGCTTGCTCAGTGTGGCCTGTTATTGACTTGCTCTTCCCCACAAGTCTAAGGGGCAAATGGCAGTAATCTCACGAGCTTAATGCTCACAATTTTGGAGTAGCTTGTTCTCCAGAGTTTGAATCTTTGAGCAGATGACTACAGTTCTAGCTAAGACTTCATGAGCTGCTCCATTAATGATGCATGCAGCTTAGCACACCTTGTGCAGCATTTCCGCATGTTCCTCAGGAGCTAAAAACTGGTTAAGGCAAATGAGATTTCTTTTCACTCAACCATCAGAACATTTTTTAAAAGCTGCTCAAGGTGGAAAAAGCTGGTTGCCAGGGAGGGGAATGAGTGTGCTGTGTAATAGAGGACAGGCCTCTTTGACCTTGGAGATGCTGCTTTCGAACCTTATTTTTTACATTCTTTTAACACAAAGGAAATCACTGCAGCTCCTAAGTGATCTTTCAATACAGAGGAACACCCTCATTAGTTTTTTTCACCTTCTCACCTTCTTTCATTAAACCATACTCTTTACAGTCCCAGTTGAACAGCGGGGAACATTATGAGCTGACTGAAAAGCATTTTCCTTTGTTAACATGTTTTTTTCATCATTGAGCACTAGAACAGTAACGAGGACATAGATCATCTTTTCATCATAAATATGCACGGCAAAGTATATAAAAGAAGTAGCTTCCAAAAATAAATAAATAAATGCAACAACTGTGTAGTGAAGTGAAGGGGCTGAGGAAAACAGGATGACAAAGCTTTTTCCTGATTCCATAAACTCTGCTTAGTGTACAGAAGCATCAAAGCCAGGAATATCTCCAAATGACTGTGAGTGCCGTGAACGTTTCATTTAATGGAAACAGGCATAGGATTGTATCTGAAACTTCAATGCAATGCAAATCTATATTATTCATTGGTTTGGCAAAAAAAGAAAAGAAACAAAAAAGAAGGGAAGAAAAACCAAAAAATATCAACACAGCATGAAACAACCCCAATGTAGATTGGGTCTTTCATAGGAATATACAGATTCGTTTTCTCCCTTGACTTTTGTTCACAATTTTACTTATTCTTGTTATACATAAAAACAATCCATGTCGGTTTTTAAGTAGGAACAATATATAGTGGTCTTTTTAGAGTTCATGTGCAGATCCAGCAAAGGAAAACCAACATGACTTTGGATGAGTATTATATATTCTCAGTTTATGTCTCCTAACAACCTTGGCTCCTTAGAGAAGGGAATTTTTCTTTACATGTGTTTTGTAGCATCTAGCACAATGAGGCCTCTGTTGGGATGGGGGACTGAGGTGCTAATACTACCCAACAACTATAATTAAATGTAAAATAAGAGCATTATTACATAAGAGTTAGATTTGCAGTGTGTAGTCAAGCCCAGCATAAAGGACACTACCTTTTTGCCATGCTCCTGGAGAAGCTACGGTGGTAGTGGCGAAGGGAGGGGGGTGTTTGAAGGATTGCAGCTGGGGTGGGGTGGGGTGGGGTGGGGTGGGGAGACTGCAGCTTCTCAGGTCACAGGCTTTTCTCCCTGGCTGCTTCAGAGGCAGCACAAAAAAAGGAAGGCTCAAGTCACAGTTCCCTTCCCTGTTTCCTCATTTCTCTGAGAAAAGCGTAAATTAGAGAGATATTTTATTTACCCACAGCAGTACACATTCACTCCCCGATGGGCAAAGCAACTATGCTGCTATATACATTGAGACTCATTTTGATCTGTTCCCAGAGTTAAGCCCCAGTCAAGGCTCCATATAGCTCCCCTCCCTCCACTAGCACCCTCCATTCCACTCCATCTCCCTGAATCGGGGATGCATTGGGTTTGCAGAACCTGGTACCTCTGCATTTTGGAGCTGGTGGTGTGCATCCACTGGAAGAAGTAAACAGTACCTACCTCTCTCTATTCCCCTTGGCTGGTACCCAGGCTGGCCCACAGTTTAGTCTTGAAGATTCAAAGTTTGGGTACTTACCTCAGCTGATGTTTCTCTGCCCTGTCTGCAACCACTACATTTATAATAGTAAAATTTATTTGAGGGGTAAAAGCATGCTAATGCTTTCAGGAAACCATTCCCCCCCCCCCCCAACCACACACACACTTTATTCATTTAACTGGCTTCTACAAGAAGTGCAGCTCTGTGTACAACTGTGTATGTAAAGTTTCCTTTAATAAAATGTCTTGGTTATAGGTTCACTGTTTCTGCTTGTGTATTTTTTTACATGCTTTGAAATAAAAATTGTACAGCACCTGCATTACTAAAAAGTTGTCTGTCATTATGGATCTCAAACTGTGGTAGGTGCTTTACAAATGCATGTTAAAATAACCTCATGAAGACACTGCACCTATCAAAGGGAGCAAAGAACTTATCATTTAAGGTATGATCTCATTACTAGATCCAGCTGAACAGAGTGTGTACCTTTTCAAAGTCCCATTATTTCAGTGAGGTTCTGCCGAGATGCTGGGGTCCCCACACACAGTTCTGATAGCAGGAGTATGGCTTAACATTAGACTTAATGTAACAAGACAGTGGCAGACAGTAGGCGGAGAAGGGGTTTCTAAATCAAGGTACCAGGATGATTGTGTGTTGTCATGTGTTCTTTAGACCGCATCTTGAAACTCCATTGTGGATATATTGTATGGAGTTGTGTTGTTTGTATCTATTGTGAATTAACTCATTTTATGGAGGTGACACTATATAAAATGTATTTGAAAATGGGAAAAGCAAGAAGGAAAAACAAAAGTAAAGTCTCTATGAAAGAGCACAGGGCTTTCATGTCAACACTGTAACAAGTTAAAAGCAGATCTGAGAACAAAACAGCAGATGAAGTTTTCACTTGTGCACAAGAGGTTTTTAGGAATTAATGGTTCATTCAGTAAGTGTGTGTGTGTGTGTGTGTATACATACACACAAACACGCAGAGATACTGAAGTATAGGGATCTCAGAAAATAAGATATATATAGGGGTATGTGTGTGTGTTTCTTCACAGTAAGGGTGGCCAAATTTGGAATGGGCTTCTAAGGGAGGTGGTGCTCTTCCCTACCTCAGGGGTCTTTAAGAGGAGGCTGGATAGGCATCTGGCTGGGGTCATTTGACCCCAGCACTCTTTCCTGCATTGTATTGTATTGCATTAAATTATGTCATGTCATGTCGTATTGCAATGGAGTTACACCAGGGATGAACATGGGCCAAAAAGATTTATGTGAAATGACTCCTTTCACTTTTCTTCTGCACCTTCCATTACACCCCACCCCCCCCCCCCACTCATATGCCTTGACTCCAGATATAAAGGTCAGGTAACATATTCTCAGTTAATAGAAAAGTTTTAGCAGTGATGCCAGAAGCCATAGGGGTTTAAATATTCTTCAGTTTTTACTGTCCTCTCCCTCACAATTACTTTAAAAAGCCATTTTTATTAAAATCTTATTGGACATACAGCCTGCTGCAGCTTGGAGTTTATGCAATATATTGAACAGTAAAATAAGAAACAAAAAAGTTTTTGCTTACTTCAGGGTTTTGCTTCTCTTTTCTTCTACAGTTCTTGTTTTCTAGAGTGTGCCTGAGAAGCCTAAAAGTAGTATGGAAGTCCCTAAATGTGCTGCTGCATCTGAATTACTCTGCATGGAGACTTCTTTATTTGCAGTTAATATTTGGTTGATCCATGTGGTTGATCCTTTTTAGGATCAAATCAGCTTTTACAGCAGTGGGATATGTTAGATTCTCACCCTACTGAACCATGCTTTCCAATGCATGAGTTGAAAAAAAAAAAGACTATATGAATGTGTAGGGTTGTATTACCAGGTTTGGTAACTTCAAGTTACAAGTGAAAGCCTTGAATGTATTACAAAGGTCCTCGCAAATAAGTGGTAAAATAAACACTTTATAGAATTCCTGCACTGTTGTATTTACGCACCGTACCCATCATTTCTGGCTCAGGTATCATCCAGTGGACTCAATAAAATGATAACAAGCTTAGCAGGGGTATCATCTAGCAAGGAAGGCAAAATCAGATCTTTTTATGTTTGATTTCTGTCCTTTGTGTGAGTCTACATGACCTCTGCTCCCTTCTCACTTCCTTGGAAATGTGTATTACTAAAGGAAACAGTTATGCCATTGGTATGGGCAGCTGAGTGACATCCCTGTGTTCCATGTAAAGGTAGAAAATTGCAATACTGAATAATCTTACTGTCCATTCTCAGGCAGTGTCTGTGTTTCTGTCACTTTTCCCTGTAAGGTGAGGTCCTTTTTGTAAAGGGTGATATATGCCTGAGCTGTGTTTCAGTAGGAATTTATGACAGTGCACAGAACCAGAGGTTAATAAAATATAGGTTCAACCTTGACCTCCTATAATGACCTCTCTCTGCCTTAGTTTTCCTATCAGTTAAAAGTGGGTGGTCCTTCTCTACTTCCTAGAGGTGCTGCAAAGATAAAACTAATTAATATTCACAAAGTCCATGGACATCATTGACTGGAAAGTGCCAAAGGAAAAAAAATATTGTTGCTTGTTGCCAGTGGGATTTCTTTCCTGTAATGCTCCATAGTACTGTGAAAAATTATAATCAGGGTCATATTCTTTAGAAGCCTGTTACTCTAGTAAATGTGTTTTGTATGTAACAGTGAATAATGTTTCTATTTAAAAGTTTATTATGTTCATTATGCTTGAAAAAGTAGACCTTTTTGAATCAATCTTCACTATTTTTCACTGGTATTCATATCCTGATCAGTCCATTTTAGCTGCACGTAAAGACACTGCAAGGTTTAGGATTATGGAGGAAATTCCATCTCCGGTGGCTTTGTCAAAATCACCTGAAGTTATAAGAGTTGTGCCACCCAGCTGGGCAGGTCACAGCAAATGCATGCTTCTTACAGATACAGAGATGCTTTCAGAAAAAAACACTATTTCTCCAGTATAACTTTAGGTGGTAAAGATGGAAAACCTGGCTCAGACTGGAGGAAGGGGGAAGCATTATTTTTATAAAATGTGACATTTTAAAATAAGATTCCTCTCCTCAACTTCAAACAATCTGCCTATTTAGTTGGCACAGTTTAGGCTGAAGCAGATGAAAGTCTCTACGGATTTGAAGACTGTAAACGATCCAAAGCCTTCCGTTGAATATATGGGCACTTAGCATAAAAAATACATGCACATACATCTTAAAGATTTTTTTGCCTACTATATTTTTCCCTTTCATGTGCATACTGCAATGAGAGATGGTGCAATGGTACATTAGTACTGACCCATGTGTCTGTAATATGATATGTCCACCAATACCATTAGCTTCTATTCTTCTTTCCTTCCGTGCTCCACAAATGCTCCTGTGCCTTCTTCCATGATATCCAACAGACTTAAATCTATCCATCAAGCATCCGCCCTTGCTTCATTCAAATCACTCCCCAAACCTTCTATAATATTGCCTAGAAATATAAGTGTAGTTTATTATTTAATACTACTGTGGCAGTACCTAAAAGCACAACAGGGCTGGGCACTGAACAGATACATTAGGAAGAGCATTCTCTTTAACAAATTTATAATCCACAAACAAAACAAACAAACAAACAAACAAACAAAATCCCTGAAACCCACAACAGGTGGATACAACAAATGGAGCACAAGGTAACAATGAGATAATTATGTCCAGCATGATAAGCAGCTGTCACAGCCTACCAGCTGCCTAACCATTTACATTTTACATTGGACGGGGGATCCTTTCAGTCTGTAGACAAGGGTATGTCTAATTAGAGTAGTTACACTGTCATGTTTCTGCAACCCATACCCTTCTTCATCCTCTCCTTCCTTCCTGGGGGATGTTAAACCCTCACTGTCTGTCACCATTTAGGACTAGAGCATTGTATTAAGGGACAGCTGTTTGCAGGGCATGCTGCAAAGTTTCACTGCCCTTAGAGAGGGTGGATCCTAGCTCAGGGGAAAAGTCTTCTCCCAAGCTCCAGGTTTCAATTAGGTCTGTCTCCACCCCTCAGGGTACCTGGCTAGTTCAGTAGGCCACTATCAAGGTGGGCCAGGACCAGGTCCCTGCCATGTTTGGAGTGCTTTATATCCTATGTGCTTACCCAAATGACTGCTGTTTATGTGAGCTGCTCATTGCTGCCTTCTTCCCTATACCTTCAAATAAAAGCTTGACATGATCTGCCCTAAACTTAGTCTATGATCTCCCAAAGGCTGTGATTTTATCCTGAGTGCTTTCTGCAGGGCTTAGCACGCATGTGGGTAGGTGAAACTGGAAACTTGACTGAGCAGTAAGAGGGCAAGGCCCTTTAATACTTTGGAAGTCAGAGGGGTTTTTGTGCATAGGATGGAAAGGTGGAGCGTGTCAGATCCTTGAAACAAGCTGTGAAGCAACAGAGACCATCTCACAGGATGATCATCACCACAGTGCCTGCAAAAACTTGAACACCTTCCTCTTAATCATACATTGAATCAACAGGCTCCAGCCTTAGTCTCAGCCACCTGTAGCCTATGGGGAAAAATGGCACTGTAGCAACTCACAACTGCCAAGAAGCAGGGTAAATTAGTCCACACAGAGCTCTGTGCTGCCACAGCTACACTTCTTCACTTACCTGAGTTGGCTTAGTGTTAGTTTGTTTAGCTAGTTTAGAGCTAATTTGGGCATCCCCAACACTGCACTCCAACTACTTTCCATGTTCTGCCAATTTTGAGATATGCATTGGACACTTTAGTATCGAAACCTCCTAGGCTGAGAGCATGCTATTATTGCACACTGTAGGAAGAGCTAAAGTTAGTATCAAGGATAAATATCATAGTTAGCACTGAAGAGATGCTATATGAAACCAGTTACAAAACAGAATGATCTGCGGTTTCTATGCAGGGTTTTCTCCAAATGTGAGATGTCTGCAGCTGACAGCTGTGGGTTTCTGAAAAAAAAAGAGAAAAACGAGAAGTTAGTAATGGTAGCATCACCGTTCCAAAGCTCTAAGTAGTAAACTTTAGGATGTCTTTGGACATTTGTTAGAGTTTTCTTAGAACTTCTGGTTCCAATCATAACTCAGCTTCAAAGGCTAGTACAAAAGGAACCATGCACACAATACAACAGCTTAAATGGTGCTGCTGGGGAAGGGTGAAGGGTAGTTAAGTAATATTCACTGCATACTTATATGGCTATTTTTTGCAAGCAGAATCTTAACTTGACTTTTTAGCCTACTAGATGTCTGAACTACTTGATGAAACTACGATGTTCTCTTGCTTTTTTTTTTCTGGCACAAGTGAGTGATGATTTGTTTCAACACTGAATGTGGGTTAACAATGTTTTTGCCCATGCATAACAACCAGTATGTACAGCACACTTCATACTGAGCAGCAGCAATATATTATGTTCATCTAATGAATCACAAAGTGTATACATAACCTACAATCAGTCACACAAAGACATGGGTAAATATAGTTTCCACATGCCCATCACAACAGGGAAGAATAAGGAGTGCAGGCTGTAAGAACACTAATGATTCGCAAATGTCAGCCACACTTTAGTTGCATTAACTACTCTCAAATCAGAAATAAATGGATCGTTGATTTGTTAAATTAAACAAGCCTTTGAAAAGGAATGAAAGAAAAGGGAAAGTATTTGAAAAAATTAATTGCACACTAAGAAATCCATGCATATTACAAATCAGCCTGAATTTTCTGGCTATTGGAGACAAGGGTCTAGAACTGTTTCTGTAAGGACCTTATAGAGTATGAAAATAAGTTAAGAAGGATAAATAAAGGTCACCTCAAAACTTGTGTTAAAAATGCACCCTCACATTTCAGTGAGGAGCCTTTTACAAATTTTATTCCTTAAGCCATCTTTATTATTATTTGAAGCCTAGAAGATAGAAAAAAAATGCACTCTTCCAAAATTCAATCAAGTGAAATACAAGCTGAACTTTTCTGTTTGAAGCACAGACATTCCAGAGTTTCCATGTTTTAGTAACTGAGTATTTGTCAAGGATGCCAGCCACCAACTGAAAGCAGTTTGACTAACAAGAAAAAGTATGGAGACTTTCTATTTTGTTTCAAAGCTCATCTTGCCTCTCTAGTTATTTGAGATAAATAAATCCTTTAAAATTATACTGCCTTATAAAGAATTACATCTTTTTACTTTGACATATAGTCCCTTTGTATTCAGTTCATGGTTTCTCCTTGGTCACTGTGTTCCCCTCTTTTATGCATGTTCATACTAAAATCCTCCTTCTCATAGCTAGAAATAATTCCAGCACTGGGTTGTAACAACTGCAGTCACTAATGGTGAATAGTTTTATAGGAGAAGTCCATCATTTGAGACATTTATAATTAGACTGCATAACTGGAGCATCCTTGAGCAGCAGTGGCTCATGGGGCAATATCAGGGGCCATGCTGTCAGCAGCAGTGGTTGTAACCAGGCTGAGAGTGTAACTGCTGTGGGTTTTTTTGGAGCTGGTGTCCAAGTTGCCCACAATTTTTGTGCAACTTGACTGGACAAAGTACTAGAGAAGATACTGTAAGAAACAATTCTGCAGTGGAAGAGAAGCCTAACAGGCCTTCTCTATCTCCTATTTCTGTATTTATAAAAAAATGCAAGCTGCTAAGCCAGCTAGAATTGCAGCTAGGATGCATAGCAGCTATTCAAATTTGTGCTTAGAGGAAAAAATGGGCATGGAATATTGTTTTCAGATTTGTGTACCTATCCATGAAAATTTGTGATGTATATGAGCAACCAGGTATTTTCTGCATTTGTAGCTTTCTGGAGAGCCTTCAAATACTAGAAGAGAACAATTTTAATTACATATCTCTAGACCTTAGTCTTGCTCTCTTTATATAGAAGTCATTAGTATATCTTTACACTCCCATTCTTTTTTCTTTAAATTTCTTCCTTTAATGTTTTATAAATGTGTGTTCAGTGTATGTCAAGCCAAATATTCCCCCAAACAGGAAAAAAAAACCCACAATCAACATGTCTATATACATATTTTGGAAAAAAAAAACGGTCTGCAAGGCTTAAATATCTTCTTTTATCTTGCCTGTCTTTAAACAACATCTCAAAGCCAAATAATAAAACAATTGAAGGCAAAATCTTGCACTCCCTGGTGGGAACTATATAGGGACAATTGACAGTGCTGTCAACACATATATTCCAAGAGCTAGTCTGCTAAGGCAGGGCAAGATGGTTCAAGGCAGCAGCAGCCGTTGCAGCAGTCATTAAGGAACTGCTAATTTGCATGCCAGGCACTGCCTCCTTGAAGGTGTGGTGTGCAGATGGGTACAATAACCAAGGCCTTCTCCAAATGTTCCGCAACACTAGGGAAAAATACAAGCTGCATAAATACTGTAATGATAGGTACGAGAAAGATCATGCATGCCTAGATCTTGCTGTATATACCTGGGCAGGGGACATGTAGAAGACGACCTTTGAATAACACAGTTCACCAAAGCACTTAAGTAGAGTTAGTCAGAAATTCTCCAACAGGCTTTTTCATCAGGTCTTGAAATGTTTGTCTAACTTGAAATGTTCTGTGGTATCATATCAATTTCAATGACTTTTCATTTAAAAGTCTATCAAAATGAAGCATTTCAATATACTCTCTTCTCAGAACAGAAAATCTTGATTTTTTATTTATTAACATTTTCATTAACATTTTCATTTCAGATTATGTTTTATATTATTCTTTATTTAATTTTACAAATACATACATTTTATGGATTAATTAATTAGTTATACCCATTATAATTCCAATTGCCAATCCCACTGGCTGTTACAAATGACCAATTAGAATGCCAATTACGAATGAAGAAGGTACCAATTACCAAACCTTTTAGAATACCAACTACCAATTTCAAAGGTAATTACCAGTTACCAGTTAGATTAAGTTCAATAATGATTTGGAAAAACAATTAGCAATTTGAGTACTGTCACCTAATCATTACATTCTTTCATTTTATTTTATTTATAATGTAAAATGATCTTTTAAATGATATATGTATAGTTTAAAAACATAAAATAAAAAGTAAGGAAAAGCCAAAAACAGAAGTAAAATCTTAAATTGATCCAGAACAATGTTTTTTTCAGAAATTTCCATTCACAGAAACTGTCTAAATGTTGGCTCTGTGTTTCAATTCAGAACAATAAAAAAAAAAAAATCAAAATATAATTTCCAATTAAATGGAAATTCTGTATTTCAGCCAGCCCTACACATTAGCAATAACTGCTGAATTTGGTGGATGTAGGCACATACCCTGTGGTTTCCTTTTTTGTCATATGGCCAAAAATGACATTTTTATTTAGATTTTCAATTATGGTTAGATTCTGGTAACTTACTCATACGGAGTAGTAGCATTATAACTGCATGGTTGAGTCACTTGGTATCTTTACATAGGCATATTGTGGAGTTTTATAAACTGGTAAAATTATAATTCCATATAAAACTCATGCACAAGTTACTTCTATAGGTAGATTATTGGGGAGAGATCCACTTTATAGATTAAATGAATCAGAGATGCATAAGCTATGAGTAGGTATAATCAAACACTTATGCAAGTTATACTATTCTCCATTACAGTTACTATAGAATAACATGTGTTTGAACTGTCAAATCTAACAGACATCTCAATATTAGTTGGTTGGTCATATGTTTATCTCAGAGCGTTGTTTTCACAGGTTAAAAAATGCTAATGTTCCTTCTGTGTTTGATTGCCCCTGTGGGATATTCAGGGCAGAACCTGAGCTTTGTAATGAACCTAATGTTAATACAAGACAGAGAGGCGCCTTAGCAGATGCTAATATAGATGATTAAAACCATGCACTGCATAATTTATGAAATTACAGAAAAATTAACTTCTGAACCATAGATTTCAGTTTTTTAAGCTTGCATAAGTGGAATGTTACCTTCTAAGAGGCAATGCAGACAACTCCAACCCAGTAGAAACAGGGCCAAAAGTAGATTTAAGACCAATTTAATTGCCATAGTCACAAAAATCATATCTGTGCCATATTTATCCTCTGAGGCTGGAAAGGTTACTGGAATTACTTAACTATTTCTGGTGGGCAGCCTAGCCTCTCTCTCTAGGATGCCCTTTGGGTCAGACTACTACCTAGGATCTCCATCTTGGTATGTACTGTAGCTGCATTATTGGGTACCGTTCTGCTTTCTGTCCTACCCTGTACGGCAAGATCAAGCTCAGAGCAAATCTGCTGTGTCTGTGGTGTGCAAATTCTCCTTCAGGGAGATACAGAGCTCTTCCAACCCTGTAATACTGCTATAACCTTTTTACCATGTGAAAAGGGGCCAGAACAGGGTAAGAATCTCAACATCCTAAAAGAGAAAGGCACTCAACAGGATAAATATTTACTTGCAATAGCAGTCAACATATGGTATGATGAAAGGAATAATCAATTTTGTGCTGCAGCTCTGGATTCCCAACAAGTAAACTTAAAGTTTACGTGATCTTTACCTGCTTCCAAAAATATGACCTTTATTCTTTTTCATAATTTCTTCTACAATGCCAGTGATTTCAACTTAAGTCTTGGGATTCTTGAAGTTCAGCAGAACCCTGAATGATAATTCAAGCACTAGTTAATAAGAAGGTAAATGAGACTGCAGGTAAATAAATGAGGGTGAATAAACACAGCAGGACTTTTCACTTAAACAGCACCTTCCACTTCAGGCTGGCAAAACACTCTACAAACAACAGTAAATTTAGCCCTGCAACACCACATTGTCATAGTTATTATTATCCATATTTTACAGATGAGAAAACAAAGACAGAGAATATACATCTTACCTAAACTTGCATAAAAATTCTGTGGCAAAGTATGGGGTAGAATTTAAATCCTCCTATGCCTTATTCCCTTAAACCAGGAAGCCATTTTTGCTTTTTAAAGGTAGAATCTTATTCAGGGCTTGATCCTATTTCTTTTGCAACCCAAATTCCCACTGAATATGTTCAGCGGGATTGGGAGTGTTGGATACATGAGGGAAGCAGGGTAGAGCCTTTTGGCTTTTATAATGAGAAAAATGCAGGTAAGGAGGGAAAATTATAGAGAAGCTTCATGAAAGCAAAAATGCAAGTGAAAACCTGAGCATATTTGGTCTGACTGGTAAAATGCATAGAAATAAAAAAGCTACCCACGTCCAGATTCCACATTGTGCAGCAGTGTTTAGAAAGTAATGAAAAGAGCTGGTTAGCAGTTTTGTTTCAAACCCATTTTTGATGATCTTTTTTCAAATGCAAATGTTAGTTTCTCCCCCAAATTTATGACTTTTGGCTGGAGAAAAATGGAAACCAAATCAAACTCCAAGTTCAACTCTAAATGTATTTGTTTTCTAAAAAAACATTTTTTGTATCATTTTTTGAAACCTTTTGGCTCCCTGAGTGGCAGAAGCTAAAGGGATCTGGCTAGCTGGAGATAGAGAATCCATGATCTGATGGAGAAACCTAAACCAAAAAAGCTATCCAGGGAACAAACTGGAATCCTGGGAGCACGGTGACCAAATCCTAAAGCAGATAGATGTAGATAGCTGGGTTTGCCTGAAGTTAAGTAGAGGGCAGGGTAGATTTGCACTTTATAGAATAACCAAAGTAACTACATATTTATCTATACAACAAGGTTTTGTGAGCCCAACCTCACTTCATCAGAGCCTCTGAAAGGACATGCATAGAGCAATACAGAAAATGGAGTGATTTGAATACAGAAGCCAGGAAGGGGGGAGAGTTAGGAAAGGCAGGGACAGTGCTGGGAGAGGCAAACAAGCAAGCAATAAACACATAGGAACACAGAAGTCACAAAAACTAATCCAGGTAATGAGATAAGAATCCACAGTCCCTGTTTAAACCATACTTAGCACAATCCAGTCTGTGGGTGATTTCTTGTTCCAGGTTTCACATTCAAATCAGTTTTTAAAGATGCTGCCTAAGAACAGCCACCCTTGGGTCAGTGATGGAGTGTCCAGGTTGGTTAACATGTTCTGCCACAGCCCTGCATAGCTTTCTGTAGCATAGTTCTCTGCAATTAATTCATTCTTTCATGTAGAGATCTTCTGTCCAATGTTGACAGCAGAGGGACACTGTGAGCAGGTGATGGCTTATATGACATTGGTAGTTGCAAGTGAAGTGAACCTCGGATGTGGGCCCTGACCCTGTGAAGTTTAAAAGCACAGACCTAGCAGATGGATATCCAAACATAACTGCCAGTAGGGGGAGCTTTGCCTGGACTGTGACAAAGCTCCTCAGTGGGCACATCTACCTTGATATTAACGTGCCTGAATAAACTCCATTGTGAAATACTTCCAGGTGCAGCATTTACACATGCGCCCAGGACTGCAGCATATTGAGCCAGGGTGGAGCAGGCCAAGGGGGCCTAGCTTGCCAACCTGGAGCTACTTCACCCTGGCTCAAAGTACTGTGAAGGGGCTGGCTGGGGCACAAGGGTGATATAGTGCAGGGCAAGCTGGCAGTCACCATCTACACGTGCACTTTGGTGCACTAAATAAATTTGCCATAGAATACTACTTATCCTGGACAGTACTATCCTACAGAAGGGTTAATTAGTTTACTGCAGCCTAATAATGCCTCACATGTAGATGGTGACACTTCACTGTAGAGCTAATAAGTCAACTCCGCAGTTAAGCATACATGTAGATGCACCCAGTTATTAGTGGAAAATACAATTTTCCAACACAATCCTCTTTGACTAGACTCAGGAACAAACAGATGCCCACAGCTGTTCTGGCTGGACATAGATTTTTCATTCCAAGGGCTAAAAGATGTGTCCCAGTCTGTCTTGGAAGATACTATCCACTATGTTTTAGAATGTTCTTTATATACTGACATAAGGAGAACCTATTTATTACCATTCTGGCAGAAATTGATACATTTTTCAAACAGAGAGAAATTAATCTGGCTTTTACAGCAAACAGATCCAAATTTAGTAAACCGTCTTGCAAATGTTGCGTATAAGGCTGAGGTGATTAGAGTTAAATACCCTTTATTACTGATATGAGTGATACATTTTAACATTAGATTTGATTTTATTGTCTCAATTGTGGAACTATGTACAACAATATTATAGATTCATGTCTTTACTACTATATTTATATTAATAATGTTTTTATGTTGGTGGGCTCTATTTTTAGTATATTTGTAGTTAGGTTACTTTGTTCAAACTTATTTATATTATAGTTGTGTTATGTTAGGTCATTTTCAGGAGCATGGCATTTAGCCAGAATTCTTAATAAATTGAATTGAATTATAAATTGAATTGAATTGAATTACAGTGAACTATTTTGACAGGTCAAAATTTTTGCTGGTGTTCTGGGCATAGCAAGAGAGCAAAGAAATTGCCTACACCTCTCTTCTTTCCTTGATTCTTGGGTTTATGGCAGAACAGCTTCAGTGCTGCTCTGGCCTGAAACAACAACTCTTGTCTCGGAGGGTGGGACCCCATGTGCAGAGGTGTGCAGTTGGTGGTGCCACAAACCACACGCGGGGAACATAAAAATGTGCACTGCAGTGCAGCATCAAAATTTGTTACTGGAAAATCCCAGTAACACCAACAAAAAAAAACTCTGGAGAAAAAAGCAGTGCAGAGCATGTGTCAATAGTGTGGGCCAGACAAATGTAGGGCTGGCCATCCAGAGCAACACTCTGACTGCCGGCCAGGTTCCATGCTGCCAGATCTGTACCCCTGCAGCACCAGGACACCAGGTAATATTGCTGGGGCCAGCACAAGTGTACACCCCTGCACGTGGGGACTCACCCTGAGTAGCGCTCCTTTATCAGGACAGTGCCAGTGTGCGGTGCTTTCCATACTTACTCCATTCTCCCTCCCAACATACGTAAGAATAGCAGGGGTGGAGATGTAAGAAACGCCTATCTCTGGTTCACATGAGTACACCCCCACACCAAGTGGAGAAGCATGTTTCCTGCTTCTGTGCCACTGGAGTAGCATGAAGACATTGGTGAGAATCTAACCTGCTGTATTATGGTGTCTTTGATGTCATAATATACCAATGAAATCTGTCCTGACAAACTAACAGATCTTCCAAAGGTCGAATCTGACCTCTAGAAACAATAATGCCCATCCTTTCTTCATAGGCACACAAGGCTCTAGAGTTAAACCAGGAATGGATGTGGCCCTGACATTTTAAAATGCAGAGCAGATTGTTATATTGTACATCATTTAGCAATTAACAGGCCAAATCTTCTCCCATTGCTGGAGGTGTTCATTGTACTTTGCTCTTCTCCCTCTAATTTATGACAAGGGAGTTTTAGTGACTACAGGGCAGAGTCAGTCAGCTCTAGAAAATGTATTTCTACAGAGTTTTTAGCTGTCTATTTATCAGGCTCCACTGTCAGCCCTTTTGGAAATATTTAGAGAAATATTACAGATTCTGATTGCTGATGACTCTGTTCCAGTCATTTATTACTTCATTTATAAAATATTAATTTTCTTTATGTATGTCTGCACTACCCACTCAATGACCGGTAGAGATATCCAAGTTAGCTCTAAACAAGCTAGTTTGGGCACTGGAAGCAATCTACCTGTGGTAGCACAGAGCTCTTCAGGACCAGAATACCCTTGAGGAAGTAAATGTGATCTTGAATATGCCTAAGGCAAAGAATCTAATTGAACCTACCTCTTCTCCCATATTTCAGGCAAATGCCCCAACCACTAGACCTGTGGTGTCAAACATGTGGTCTGTGGGCCCGATCTGCCCTGCAGAGCCATATTACCTGGCTTATGGCTCTCCTGGAGGAGCTGGGAATTTTGTGGTGGGATTTACCACTGAAATTTGGGGTATGGAGCCCCAATGGGGGGATGTGTTGGTGGTGGGGAGCAAGCAACAGCTGCATTAACTTTTGCAGCTCCCTGCTGCTACTCACCCTGCCTACAGAGGCAGGTCCAGATCTGGCCTGTGAGGAACTCTGTGGTCTGGATCTAGTCTAGGGGGCCAAATAAGTTTGACACCCCTTCAGTAGTCTAGTTATAAGGAGAAGGGGATGGTACCACCTCCCTCAGCTCTTCCTTCTCTTCCTCCTTCCACAGCCACGTTTTAAAACAATATAGTGGCCTCTGTTGTGTTTGAAATAAATGGCTTAGAGCCAAGCCTAAATTAGCTTTACAGGCACTTCAGCTTAGGTGTTGAATCACCTAAGAATAGGTGCCTTGTCCCACAAAGGGTGATCCAAATTAACAGGGTTGGGTGCCTAAGATATCCATCTAGAGATTCAGGTGCCTCGGAAGGTGGGGTCCAGATTGTCTAAGTGCTGAGCAAAGACTGACCAATAAGAAATACTAGGCACAGGGTGCACCTGAAGTCCCACCACTTCTCAGAGCTCAGGGTCCTCACTCAAGACTGTACATGAGATACCTCCATCAGTTCAGGTGCACCCCCTACGCATCGCCAATGGGTCCTGGCCAGCCCAGCTACTTACAACACCTTGCCTTTCAGCCCCGAGTAACCTTAGGCCCAAGAGAGGAGCTTTTACTATTGACTAGTTCTGGGTTGCTCTCTGCTTAGTGTATTAGCTGTTTTGGCCCACTCTATGGCACTTCATTCTCACCATGCACTGTGTAAGGACCCGACACAGATTTCTGGATTCCACTTTGGGCACCAGGTGCCCATGGGTGGATTCAGGAAGTTGAAAACAGGGCTGTAGAAGATGGTTGCAACCCCCCTCCCCCCCACCCCTTGCTTCCTCAGGCTGCACCAGGGCAGTTGCCAAGAGAAGCAGGTAAGACCCCTCCATCAACAGCTCTCAGTACCCCTTCCCCTTCAGTACAAGCCCTGGGATTACTCCAGCTCTGCTCTAGCCAGGAGCTGTGGGGAAGGCTGCACAGGGTGCTAGGTCCCTGCTCCTTCCCCCTCTACTACATTTCCCCCACTGGCCTGATGGCTACAGCTCTGGGGAGCGGCTGCACAGAATGCCGCACATGACTGGGGATGGCAATGTCAGTGGGTGATCCTCCCCTTCCAAGGCCTACTCTTGACCTGCCCTCCAGGTGCCCCCCAGGGCCCGGGAGCAGGCCCTAGAAGGAGGAGGAACACCCACCGATGCCACCATCCCCAGCCCTGCCTGGAACTCTGTGCAGCTGCTCCCTGCAACTGGAGCCCTCTGGTCAGTGGGGAAAAGAGTGGTGGGGGAGGGAGCAGGGACTTGGCACCTCATCCCCACACATCCCTGTCCACAGCCTCTGGCTGGAACCAGGCAGAAGTGGTCCTGGGGCTTTTTCCATCCCTAGATCACCTGGAGACAACAGCAGTTGTAGATAGCCCCCCTTCCTCTCCTGCTCTCTGCTTGGTTTCCCTTGGGTCTCCCACTCCAGCCCTGCCTTGGACACTGTAGGAGACTAGGCACCATGGGCAGCAGAGAAATGGAGCTGCCAACAAGTGACCTTCTCTGTAGAAAAGGGGTGCAGCCATGCCACTGCAACTCCTCTGGATCTGCTCCTGCAGATGCCTAGAAGTTGGGCACTCTGACACTGAGTATGACAAAACCCAAGTCCTTTTTTGTATCTACCCCCAGTTCCCTATTCCTTTCCTCAAAGGGCTCACAGTCCCTAAAATGTCCAGACTTACACCTTCCCTGAGGCTTGGCATTCAAGGTAACTAAAAAAAGAAGAACCCAGGATATTTCTCAACTTAAGCTCCTCCATGAGCTTGGCTGTAGCCGCAGGCTTCCCTTGGGAGTCTCTTAATCTTAGCTTTTTTGCCCTGATAGCTGCTTCCACTTCCCTGATATCCCAGGTGGATTTAATATGCTGAATTCAGAGCTGCTTTATGTGGGGTTCTCACCCCTGCTAGGAATGTGGGTCAGAAGAAAAGTCTTGCCTTCCTAGTACACAGACATTATTTCAGTGTGCTTGTCAGAATGCAGGAGGTAACAAAAGAAAGAAATCTTCAAGGCAATACCAGCAGCTGTGGCTTCTGAATGTTGAATACGTAGCCTGTAGAGTCTGCATTTGGTACCAGTAACTGAAACAACATGTTTCAAATGGGAGGAGCACTTAAGGCCTCATTCAGGCTGATGCTTAGCCTCCTTTAAAGTCAACTCCCAAGGAGTGCTCAGAACCTGACAAAAATGGGTGCAGGGTGTCTGATGGGCAGTAGAGGATTGCATGTGAATCTAGTTCACGATAAGCTATGTATTTTACAGCTCCTCAACTACAGCAACGGGACCCGGTGCCACTGAACACCTCACTCAAGTCACTGAGAATCTCTTGAATTAAGCCTTACATTAGCAGGCTGCTTCTCTCCTACATTTTGGCTTTGCTTTCCTGGCTGATGGCCTTTTAGAACAACAAATGCCACTAATTGTACTAATTTCTTCCAGGGACCCTGCTAAGGTCAATAGGCCTAAAATTTCATACACGTGTCCTACCCTAAAAAAATTGAAATGTGTGTTGGTTCTCTTTTCACATATCTCTATTAAAAGGGAAAAAAAAGAAAAGAAATACCGCTTTCCAAAACAAGGGCTGAAATAGTCTGAAAATCCCAGCTGGGTGACCTGTTCACAACAGATTTTGCAGATGCGGGCATGCTGATGACAGAGTTTTGCCTGCCAGCTGTGCCCTCTCTTGCCTCTTTGTGTCAGCTCTGTTACTGTGAGTTGGCAGAGGATATAAACTGGCAGGATCCTGCACTAGCATGTTTTTGAGTGCATGATTCTTATCCCTTTCAAACCTCTGCTGGTGTACAAGACAGGTCCCACAGGGCCTCTGGGAGGGAGGTCACAGAGTGGTATAGCATGGTCTTATAAAGTGCCTATCCATGATACCCACACACTCAACATCCTGTGTTTGCTGTTTTTTCCCTAAGTTCACAAGCTGGGATTTTATGACCATTACACATCTCAGTCTGGAACTTCCTAATTTTATTTCTGCTTCAGAAGAAAATACTTGAAAAAGAAGAAATAATATTTAGGAAGAATCAGATTTTGATCATGTCAGTCTTCAGTGTATTCCTTTAACTTATTCCCACCTGCATCCTGGCTATATTACTAGGTTTGGCAAGCTGGTTGGTCAACTGACTGACCAAATACTGTCAATTCACTGGTCAATTGACTGCATATTTTTTGACCGGGCAAAGTTTGTAGCAATTTTACAAAAATGCTAAATTTTTTTTGTAGCTTTCTTGACAGACGCATGTTTTTTATTGTTTTTGACACACATTTTTAATGGAAAATTTGTGCTTGTTCTGTGCATTATTTGGACCTATTGGCAATTTTTTACAATTTTTTACCAATGTTTGACCAATAGATTGACCAAACTTTATTTAACTGGTCAAATATCCAACCCAATAAATACACACATCTGACACTGAAGTAATAGTAATAGTAATAATAATAATACAACTAATCAGACATAGTGTATACACACACACACACTGCCTGGGGAGCTTAACATTGAAGTTGAAACAAAAGGAGGATGTATTATATAGGAAAGTCTTTATAATTAGAGCAGGAGATGTGAATGCATCAACCTGCTTCTTCATCTTAATCTGCAAAATCTTATCAGACCTTTTGCCCCTGTATTTATTTTTGTTATCCAAAAACGGTTACATGGCAGGATGGACAGATCATTGCAAATATTGACTGGCTACGATGGTGAAAAGCAATAAGACATTGCCCGAGGGAAGATAAACTGTTCCTGAAATTGTCATACATTGCTAGAAGGAAAAGAATCAGGACAAAGTGCACAATAAAAAGAAACTATATTTATCCGAAGGCAATTTCATTTCCTGCTCTTGCCCTCAGAGACAGTCATGGTTTGTTGTTGTTGTTATCGTAGTAATGCTCCAAGGCCCAGTTATATTAAGTGGGCAGTGTGCAAGGCACTGTACAAAACGTGTTAATTCTAACAACTCCCCATGCCTCGCTCTTATTTTTTGGAATGGCTTCCTGAGATAAGGGAAACCTCAAGGTCTGATCCCTTGCTGGGGGTAGCCTCTGAGGAAGAGTTGTCTCTACTCGCACTGTTTCCTATTTACTGCTGCCTCATATTCATGAAGAATTTGAGGTTGCAAATTCTCCTTAGGAAGAGGAGGTCAAAGGAAGGGCATCACTTTAGCTAGCATATGTAATGGACTCAGCATAGACAGTCCTACTTGTCCTGCTGCCATGGCTCTCTGCTCCACATCCACAGCTGAAGAGCAGGAGGGAAGCTGGAAAGGCAGCAAAGAAAATTGTGTCAGCCATCAGCTATGCCTTTTGTTGCCAGTTCTGGTCTTTTCACACAGCTGATACTTTGGAGTCCCAGAGAGCTGGCATTTCTTAGCAGCAGCTCAGAGCTGCTGGCACCTGCACTTCAAGCACTGAGTCAAGACATACATATAATATTGCCCTGTGCATTATCACTTTCTAAGGCCAATAACATTTTTGGTACATTTTTTGGTATTTTTATAAATGTGCTGAGCTTCTATCTTCCCTCAACAGCGCACAAATTCTGAGTTAGCATGCAAACTGGAGGAAGTGAGACTTCATAGGGTTTGGTTTTGCTGGTAACTCAAACACAGTAAAATCCTTCACTAATTGAGTTGTCCCCAGAGCCTCTCTCCTTTGTCCTAGTTCTTCCTTCTCCAAAGTGCCACAGACACCCTTTGTATTCCAACTGGAGTTAACAAGCTACGTATGTCAAAAAGAGTCAGTAGAAAATCAGCAGCTTTAGGCAAGCTCCTAACACATGCTGTCAGGATGGATCAAAAGATGATCCCTGCTTCTCTGGTTCCAGAGTGTTTAGGAAACCCATTTACACACATTTATGAGCACTCTAACCTGAATTTTACCTCTAACCTGAGAAATTAGAAGTCACTTATAACAAAGTGTTTTCATTTATTTCTCTTAAAAGGAAACGGACCATGCACAAGAGAGGAACAATAACATTTGCTGTAGCTCCCCTCAGTAATGGTCACAGTCATTCATTATGGCTAGGGACAGAAATTACACATCAACTGGTATAAGTGATCAGAGACCGGTTCAAATCTGTAACACAACAAAAGTACAGTGCACATAAACTGCTTGCAAAATGGCTGAAACTGGTTTAAGATAAACTGGTTTACTGGACTAAGTAAATATTTCACATTAATGTCTTCCTATCTCTCTTGAGGAGTGTCCTTTTTTGGTGAAGGGACTTTTGATATTTGTGAGGTGGTGATCACAGGATATAGGTCCTACGCATGCATACAATTCAGGATTCCTAAGGAACCTGGATGTGAATATTAATTTCATAGTATGAGAAACAGAGAGCAATATTTTTTATAATATAGAAAAACTCCTGGTCAGATAACAGGACCATAATATTCTCTCTCTCACTCACTTTCTGCTGAAAGAGTAATTTTGAAGCTCTGAGATAAACCAAAAAAACCAGGGAAATTCAAAGTTCAGGGTTCCACTCCCTGAATGTTGCAATACATCATATACTTATCTGCAAGACTGCTACAATACTCAGACACAACTGACTGAATTAAGATCAGTGTGGAAGATTTTTTTTGCACTGTTTTTTGCATCAGTTTTGTGTCATACTCCTAGGGCCAAATTTTCTGAAGTAGAATCAGACAGTTTATCTATCACAACACATGCATACCCGCATATTTAGTTGCTATGTAGAAATCAAATATTTACATGCAAACAAATAGGCATACAGTTGCTTAACAGGTATATCATTTTCTTTTTGCTGGCACAGTAGGTATACACACTGTTTGTGTGCATGAAGATTTGCTCTGAATGGGAGCATTTACATGAGATGCTTACTACAGAGTTGCCTAATTAATTTATGGCCCAACATAGTTTCATTTTTCTTCAGATTATTCCCAGTATTGAATATTCTAGTTTTAGGGTATTAGTCTTTAAAGTCTTTTGTATGCCCCTCCCTCCCCAAATTTTAGAGGAATAAAAAACATGCTAGTAAGGATTTGTCTATCTCATTGCAAAATTCTTATGAAAGCATGATTGCATCATATATTTTGAAGTTAGACTAATTAGACTAATTGACTCAGTTTTGTAACAGATGTGGTAGTTAATAATATTGAACTTTACATTAAAATATTATCTAATTTAACATAAATGAAATTAGAATTTATCATATTTGGTAAAATGGCCACTTTTTGAGCAGCAGAAGAGAATAGTATGTGAATAACTATCCAAATACGACAGCGCTTCCAAGTCTCATGGTTAGTGTTAAAGAAAAATCAGATGTTCAATCCTACTGAAAATCACAATACTTTGACATTTATTTTTATCCTGAAATGGAGCAGATTTAAAAAATATGTTGACTCAGAAATAGTAAATCATTTTATTTTGGTGCTCTGGAGTTAAAATAGTCCCTTTTTGGGACAGGTCAACATTAAGTGATATCTGCTTCAGGTGCCATGATGCCTCATAGAAGCTACAGTTCAAATACTTCTTCTCATTCATTTCTGTGGAATTCCCTGTCCATTTTACTTCACATAGGATGTACCACTTGGCTTAGTTAGATCAAGTACTCCAGTGAATCATGGGACATATGGTCCAGCCAAGGAAGGAAAAGACACATGAAGTACCTGATCCACAAGGCACCATGACACCTCAGGAAAACATAGGTTGATGTTGAACTGACCCAAAAGTAAATGTTTCATTTCAGCTCAACAAACACATGCTTCATTTGATCCAATTAAAATGAGAGAGCATTTTTTTCCAATGGAGCAAATTTTTAACAGGGTCAACATTTTTCTATACAAATTTTAACTTTTACAGAAACTGGATTTTCCTTACAAACATTTCAGAAGAAAATTCCTACAAAGCTGTCTAGTCAAAATGCTGTTTTAAACTCTGTGATTTAAGGTGTCCAGTTTTAAACCCGTTCTTGATTACATAAGCACTATTTACTCATGATTTTTGTACTTACTAAAAATGGCTACTGCTGGTTTCCCATTGCTTTCTACAAGACTGAAGCTACAATGACAGCCGGATTGGGAAACAAAAAAGTAGATATATACATCTATGTAGATGCATATATCTATGTTCACATATACTTACATATACATAGAAGTATGACATCCTAGCATCACTGACAAGGCTTCCACTGACTTCAGTGGAGTTTGGATCTATGAGTTTTATGTCTGAGTACATAAAGTCATAAAAAAGTAGGGCTAGAAGGTGTGTGGGGGGGGCAGTATGGGGTGTTCCTGTGCTGAGCCACACACCTCACTGCGCCCGACCACCTTCCAGGCTCCAAGTGCCTCCCTCAGGGTGCCTCACATCTGGCTGACCCCTTCCTGGAGCACACCCACAAACCTGGGGGTAATGCTGCCACCGCTCATGAGTCTTGGTCTGTTAGTGGCTCTGAGACCTGAAGGGTACTTGACCCACTGTAAGAACTTGGGGTGCTTCCCTCAGTCTGAAGCACAATTAGTGGTCTCCCTTAGTCAGCCAAACCAAGGGGACCCCAAGGCATAACCTAGGCCCTCTCCCAATAAGTCTCCCGTGCTAGGTACAGAGGAGAACTTTTTTGATTACAAGGAGTAGGTTTGAAAGAGGGTACAGGGTAGAGCAATATCAGAGAAATACCTTAGAGCAAACAGGTTGGCTGGGTAGGATTTGATTATGCATCTGTGACCGCCGGGACTTGAATACCTGGTCACGTGCAGCCTTGATCCAAGCGATGGGTGGTGTTGCCTTGCAGACTCCTGTAAATGGCTAAGTAGTTGCTCACTCCCGAAGTAGTTTTGTCCTATCTCGCCTGCCACGACTTTGACTGTTCCCAGTGGAGGGTTGACTCCTCGGGGTCCTTCTGCAGCACACAGTCTGCCCGACGGTCACTTATGGGGCTCCGCCACCCCTACACCCCGTCCTTATGCCACCTTGCTGGTTGGATCCATTTTCTTGGCCAAGTCCCTCTTCTCCCTGGTTGTAACTGTGGGGCCTCTCGGTTGCTTCCCGTCCTATATGTTAGCTGTGGATGCTTATTCGTTCATCCCGTCATAGACTTTTTTATACTTGGAGGTCCTGACCATAGAACCTGTATTTGGCTAGCATTTACTCCTGTCCTAAGGATTAAATCACAATGTAGAGCCCTATGGGCCCTGCACCAAGTACTCAGTTTACCTAAGCCTGTCCTCTCTCTCTCAACCTCTTCACATGTGGAAACATAAAAGACAAAAACACAAAAGAAAACCACAAGATAACTCACCTGTTGTCTTGCTAAGACCCAAAGTAGCCCCCTTTCTGGCTCCTTACATACAGGTACCGGGAACTTTGTCCCCTGAAGTCTACCTAGGGTTTGACCCCTGCTTAGGTCGTATGCCCGTGGTCTCCTGTTCAATTCGTCTTTTTCCCTTCGCGAATCTTTCCGCCAGCCCCGCGCTGCCCCACTTCTCTCCTTTCTGGAGTGTCCCCGTCCAGGTGTCTCATGGTCCCACTGAATATGGCTGGCCACCTTTTGGGTTCAGGGTAAGTGCCCTGCTTTTCCGTTGCCCTTCCTGTTGCTCCTTTTGGGGCTCTCCTCGTGGGGTTACTTCCTCCTCCTCCCCGTTATTCCCAGTACTCCCACCTGTTATGCTGTGAGTCTTTGTGGGCTCTTCTCTACCTCCTTTGTTGCTGCTATCTTTGCAGCTTGCAGAGGCTGCTTTTGCCTTGTCTTCACTACTGGCAGCTCGTTCCCCGCCACTGCCAATAGACCCCTCTTCAGGAGCCTCTGCTGGCTCCTCGTCCGTGGCTCTGCTCCTCCTGGGGGATTCCCGTCATGTGTCCCTCATCCACATGCCCCTCTGGTCTGCTCTCTCCCCCTTTCCTCCGCCATCCGCCATTTTTATCTCCGCCAGCTGATGATTGCTGGTGACGTCATCGGCTGGCTTCAGTTGGATAAAGATGCGGCTGATGAGCTGCATGGGCTTCTATCCTTGTTCCTGCAGCGCCGCGACTCCTCCTGTAAGTAAATGCTTTTTCCTCACTTTTCTGTTTGTTCCCTCTCTCTCTTGTTTATTCTGTTCCCCGTAACTTTCTTTTCTTATTCAGGGGCTTCCTTCTTGTTCTTCCCTGGGACAGCATCTATGTTACTGCAAGCTGTATATCTGGTTAGATTTCAAGGAGCTTACTCACAAGTATCATCCAGAGGCTGATAATGTTTTTGTCTGGAGGCAGGCAGTTCGTAGTGTGTCCATGTGTTTCAGGAGCGAGCTAGAAAGCTGAGCTGCCTTCTGTGTCCTCATCATGACTGCCACCCCTCCTCCTGGGTGGTCTTTAACTTATATAGACCTTATGACCTCATTTACCTGATCCGATGAAGACCAGCAGTTGTTGGCTGCTAGCCAACCAATTTGAAATGCATCACTGGTTGCCGGGTAGTCTGGCAGGGTCTCTAGCCCCCTCCCAGTCCTGATGTCATTGCTTAGAACAATAGGGAGTTTAAGCTACCACCCGGGTGTGTGAAGCCAGTCATGTATGCGAAGGGAGCAGGTTCTCCCCTCCCCCCAGGAATGTATCCAGCTCAGGTTACATCTCAGGGTTACCTGAAGCAAATGGGGGCAGGGATGCCTGCCCTGTACGGTGACCATGGTAACCAAATTGCCAGATTGGTAATAAGCCTGATAGCAGAGACTGAGATGGCATTCTGCCTCATGAGGTCATCTAGTCCAACCCCCTGCTCAGTGCAGGATCATCCTAAACCATCCCAGTTAAATGTCTGTCTAACTTGCTCTTGAAAATTTCCAGGGACAGAGATTCTGCAACTTCTCTAGGTAGATTGTACCAATGATTGACTACCCTCATTGTCAGAAAGTCCTTCCTAATCTTCAACCTTAAAGTCTTCTACTGCAGTATGGGACCATTGCTTGTACTCCTGCCCTCTATAAACATAGAGAAAAGGCTATCTCCATCCTCTTTCTAATCACCCATCTGGTGTTTGAAGATTATTATCAAATCATTGCTCCCCAGTCTTCTCTTTGCCAGATTAAATAACCCTAGTTCTTTCAACATTTCTCCATAAATCATGCTTCCCTCTAAATCATTTTTGTCACTCTCTGCTGGGCTCTTTCCAATCTGTCCACAGATTTCTTGAAGTGTGGACCCCAAAACTGAATATGGTACTACAGGCAAGGCCCCATCAGTGCCCAACAGAGTAGCAAAATCATTTCCCTTGATTTGGAAGCAACACTTCTTTTAATACAACCCAGGATGCTGTTGTCTTTTCTTGCAAGAAGAACACACTGTTGGCTCATATTCATCTTGTGGTCGACTGTAACTGCCAGCTCCTCTACAGTACTTCAGCCTAGCCAAACTTTCCCCAATCTGTATTTGTGCATGGGATTATTCCATCCCAAGTGCAGGATTTTGCACTTATCCCTGTCAAATCTTATCTGACTGATTGTGGCCTAGTTTTTGAGTCTATCCAGGTCATTCTGGATCCTAGACCCACCCTCAAGAGTGCCTATACTTTGATCCAATTTAGTGTCATCTGCACATTTGCATATGCTGATATGAGTGAAATCTGTGCTAACAGTAGATCTGGTCTGAATTTTTACAATGGAATATTTAATATTTTTCCATTATAAAATACTGGCTTGTCAAAAGGAAAGTATTTCACAGAAACTTATACATTTCCACAGAACCGGAGTGAAGTAGCCAGGACAGTCCAGGAAATGTGCAAAAGGCAAGGATCTTTTGATGATATCTTTTATTGGACCAAAGTTTCCTCCACTATCCAGTTGTACCACTAAAAGCTATCACCAAAGAATCCATGAATTTCTATAATATTTTATTTTGAGGGGAAAAGTAGCTAGATAAGATCAAATCATTCATGTTTTGAAATTTTTGGAATAGCGTGTTTTAAGTTTTCATTTCAATACAAGTTCCAAGGTTATCTCATATTATAGTATTTTTTAAATTACAATGATGGAAGAAAAACAAAGCTTTTTCATCATCCTGAACACTTTTTAATACTCTTTTAATGATTTTTTTTTGCTTTTGCTTTGCTCGAGATGAGAAAAATTTTCAAAACTGTGGAATTTCTAGTGAAGCAGGAAGTCTGTTTTCCATATAGTTCCAGTTAATTTCTGAGAACAGCAAAAATCTAGTATCTAATAGATTAGGGGGTCAAACTGAAATCAGTTGGCTGGCCATATTTCCTGCCAGAGCTGCTGTGTTGGCACAGCTAGCACCCAAGGGGTTAAAACTGCTGCTGCTCAGGGCCCTTTTCCCATCTCTGATGGCTACTGAATTATATTTCTAGCAGTGATAGAAAGCCATACATTTTTTGGCCCCAAAGAGAGAGTAGGTCATGGTAACATTAATTGCTGACACAGTGGCCCTAGAAGCTTCAGCAAGAAGCCCTGAGGGCCAGGTGTCCAACCTTCCAGAAGCCCCATTGCCTTAATGACTCACCTTTGTGGGACAACATAGAAGCTCTGATGAGAAGCCGCTGGGGCCAGAGGACCCAGTTTTGCAGGCTGGATCTGGCCTACAGGCCACATGTTTAACACCCCAATAGAGGGAAATTGTACAGGAAGCTCTAAGAACTGCCAGAGTTGTAGATAGATTACCATTGACCTTATGGGGGCTTGGATTGGGCTCTCATACTGCAAACATATTGGGACATGAGGTGTATTGTTACCTTATTGTCAAAGATTACCATGTATAAATAGCAATACGTGGATATATATGCATGAGAGAAAGACGTTACTTGGAATGCTTTTAGAAAAATGCCATTATAAAGTGCTAAATTTCCTTTCTAACCCATTTGTAAATACAATTAGGAAAGTTTATTGTATGTTACTGCTTTTAGAGGATTTTAAAAAATCTCATTTACTTGTAAATGCAATATGTGAGACTTCATAACTGGGCTGTATGTATAGCTGCCAGAAAGAACAATATGTCATGAACCAGTCAATATTTTAATTTTGATATCTATATTTGGCTTTTCAGATCCATGAAAGACTTCTCCTTACGCAATAGTGTAGTGTTATTTATTCTGTTTCTAACATTTTCATTGTTGTGTCCTCAGTTTCCCATTTCAGAGAGATAATTTTATTGTTGAGTTGATAGTTGCAGGATTATGCTTCTTTCAGAACTTCTGAGAAAACTGTCACATCATAGATGAATTTCAGACTCTGCAGTACTAGCATTGGAAGCTACAGAATATAAGTGATGCTATTATCAACCAGAGAAACAATCCTTTTGTTGAGAAAGATTCAAGATCTGAAAAAAGTAAAAAAAAAAAAAGAAAAGAAAAAATTTAAAAAAGAAAAGGACCCTACTCATGTATGGAAATTAAAATAGTGACTGAAGACTCCACAAAGCAGCAGCTCAAATTATACTCCCAATTCTCAGGTAAAAGACTGCAAATTATAGTACTAATTCACAGAGAAAAATCAATCTACAGAAAATGTGTTGATTTACATACTTGATATAGTTCAGATGCAAGGAGACCACTTTTCAACATAAAAAAGCAAGCAGAGGACTAGGATTTGAGTTAGAAAGATAATGGAGGAAGAATTGTGCAGACTGAAAGCAGAGATAAAGGAAAATGGCATTTTAGAGAGATGAGGCTGGCCACCAGCACTTTGTCTGTGTGACAGGCTGAGAGCTCGCTCTAAGAAGGCATCACCTGGAAAGATGGTTTAAGGATCCTTTAAAGTCTGGTAATGACATCTGAAATGGACTGAAAACCTACAAGGTCACTTCTTCCTTTCTAAAATCTTATTTGCTGGAAAGCATAACCATTGGGCCATTTTCAGTTGCTGTTTCAGATTCTGAATGTCTCTTTTTATTAATATTAGAGCCTTTCAACTATGACAGTCTGCTATTATATTCCAACCTCTTCATTCTTCTTTTCTGTTTGCAGGCGTGGGGAAAGAGATGCAGTGAGCAGGCCACTGAAACACACACTGCAAGTAGTTTCAAACTAATATAGTCCTTTCCAGCGCTCCAGATAGGCCATTGGTTCGCAACCTTTTTAGACTCAAGGCACCCCTCATTAGACTTGAGGCACCCATTGTTACGCTCAAGGCACCCCTCAGAAAATTTCAGCTTAGTTTTTACTCATTTTTTGGCTGTGGAAAAAATAATAGAGCAATTTTTCTGTTGTAAAGAACTCAGAAAGCCCCAAACAAGTCAGAATGTTTTTAAGACTATGGATTCCTATTTGAAATCCCTGGGTGTGGCTTATGAATCATGTTTGCACACCTAGAAGTGCTAACATTGTGTGGCACCCTGTGGCACCCCTGAAAGGATCTCAAGGCATTCCGGGTCACACCATGGCACCCTGGTTGGGAATCACTGAGATAGGTATACTTATATGAAACATGTTAACATAGGCCCCCAGTCCTGTAGAGTGGTGGATTGCCATGAGTTCCTGAGTATCCTCGATTTTGTGAAGCCACCAAACCTGCATCATAAATATAAACCAAATCAGAGGACAAAAATATTCCCTTATGTTTATTGTAATCAAATCTGGGCCTAATTCTGTCCCCCTTATTCATGCTGTGTCTGATCCAAAATCAAGGGAAGATTTCCATTAGATTAGGGCCGCTAAGCAATAATGTGGCCTCGATGCTGACAGACGCTGAGCACTTCACCATCAAGCCATGAAGCTCTTTGGCATATTCTGAATTTTAAATACATGATTAAGACTCACTGAAAGCAATGGGACCTGTGACTATATTATATGCTTTGCTGAACTGAACCGAAGCGTTCATTGAATTGGACCTTGAGTAACAAGGATGACAGAGCCCTTTAGCATTCTGTACCCACAACCTCAAACATTTGTATATGTGAGAATGGAGTCAAAAACAAAAGCAGGTACAAGGGTGGCTGTGTTCAGAGATGGATTAGCCTCATTTAAGCCAGACTGGAAATCATAGGAAAACCTGGAAGTTAATTGTTCTCTTTAAATTGCTTTCTCCTCTGAAAACCAATTGATATAGTGCACTTACTTCTTCAACACAGGAAGATTAAAAAACATATTTTGGGACTAGTGTAGAAATTCCTTCCTACTTTTTTTTGGCAAAACTCCCTCTGGCATCAGTAATGCTGGCCCATTAAAAGGCAGAACATTTCACACACAAAGATATCGGTAACATTACCAAGCCAACAAAGTGTGTGATGGGGTGTCCTTACCTAGATTTATTAAAATATCAAGTCAAACAACTCTGAGACTTCTGAATGCCGACCACAGTTCTTTGACATTGCAGACCGCAGCAACTAGTGCAATATTCACATCCTTGTTAGGAGACCAAAAATAAATTTACAGGAAAATAATACATGCTTTCTAATCTGAGTCAAACCTAAAATAAATCAGTTATAATTATCAACCCTAATTTAATTAAAACTAGCTGCTCACCATCTGGTGTTATTTGTATAAATTTGGGAATGTACTACTTTGTATTAAATTCCTCCATTTAACAAATTATATTAGATAATATATTTCTCCAGTATAATTATTATGTAATTAATCTTTGGCCAAATTATATTTCCCCCCATTTGATAGGAACATAATTTGTATAACAAGACAGTTGCCCAACTAATTTTTTCTTCAAGATTGACCTCTTTGATATTAAGCTCTTTAGATTTAAAACTAACATTAACAGAACCAATCAAAATAGTTAATTATTAGAAATACAACAATGAAAGATCCTTTACCGCTTCTAACAAACTGATCATTAAATGCATCATTTAAAAATTAATTTGAAATTTAAATACATGCATTGACAGTATAAAGAACAAAATATGATTTTAAGTGAGATAAATATGTGATTCTATGGTGCAGCAGCATTTATTTCTCTCTCTCTTTCTAAATAGATACAGAAATCATCCATGCAGTGCTGTGTAATATTGATGCTATAATCATAGAGAGAATACCATGAGCAGAGTATGAACTAGGATATTAACATTAAGAATGAATGTCTGTCACAGCTGTCATGAGAGTCTTGGCTTTCATAGTAGTTTCTAAAAAAATCTCCATGGTTTCTGACATCTGGGAATTTCCATGAGAGCGTAGAGCAGTGAGTAAGCACAGTACAAAAACTATTAGACAAACCCAAGTGAGTGTCTTAGGGGAACAGCATATACTGTAGGACTGCGCAGAAGACTGTAAGAAGGAAGGAAGACAGCAGCAGAGGTGTTATGGCCCAGTGGACCAGACACCAGACTAAGAAGCAAGGAACATCAATTCTATTCCCAGCTTGGCTATCACCCTGCTGTAAAACCTTTGGAAAGTCACTCTGGCTCATTTTGTCCTCTCACACTTTTTGACTGTTTAGAACTTAAATTCTGAGGAATAGCATCTCTTTTTCAGTCTGTTTTTGTTTATCACAGAGCCCAAGAGGGCCCTGATATTCATTTTGGCCTCTAGGTACTACTGTAAATACACGACACACAAAGGACTAAATTCCTATTGGGTTACAAAAGCATGGAAAGGCAAGACAAGACAAGCAGGTAAGAGAAAGCAGTGGTGGAAATGTACCATTCTATAGTCGTTAAGGACACTTTTACAGATCCTCTGATATGTTCTGATTAGATTTGATTAACTGGGGCAGACTCAATTAACTGATGCTGCTGGAGCATTGTAATCAGAACGGTCCAGCATGTTGCAGCGTCTCATAATTCAGCATCCTCGCATTTCAAAATGGTGGCAGGGGTGCTTTAACTAAAACTTGTCAAACAAGCTTAGTTAAAGTACCCCCACCACCATTTTGAAACGTGGGACGCTGAATACACAAGACGCTGTGAGCGTTTTAATTAGAATGGCTTCCAAGTGCCACTCTAATTAAAACACGCCCCCCCCAACCACTTCCTAGCACATGCACAGACGCCCTAGGAGACTTTCTCTAAAGCATATTTTTACCCTCTATTGTGGATGCAAAATTAGGTATGGATGCATATAGCAAAATTTAGTCATCTAATCCCGTATGCAACAACACAGGCTTAGCTATGCAACTCTGATAGCGCACCAGCTCTGAGCCTAGGAAAAATAAAGAACTATACTAAATTTCAAGTCATAAAAGCATCATCAAACGAAGGCCCTTATATTAGTGTCACAGTTCCTTAGGTTACACCATCTATATCCTCTCCTGACCTCATCAAGTACACTCCTCCTATGTCTCAGGTCATTACTTTGTTCTGGGTAGAATTATGGGATTCCCTGACTCTTGGACCATGGAGGATGTCATTCCTTGACTCAAGACAGCACCTTATAGACAAATCAGAGATATGTAATACAAGCTTTCGTAAGTTCAGGTTCACTTCATCAGATGCTGCCATTCCCATGACTGACGCTATAGGTCTGACTCAGATTCAGATGTTGGAGTTCTGGTCTCTGCAAAAGCAATGGCAGTGAATAATACATCGACCAGATAGTCTCCCTTGAAACAAAGAATGATTTATTTGGAACAAAAGCATTTAAGAAAAAAAAAAAATTTCTTAAAAACAATGAAGCAATCTATATTAGGTGTCAGCAACATATGACTTTCAGGCTGCAGAACCACTGAATCAGGCTCGCAGAACCATTGGATCTGGCTCCATAGACCTGGAGTGTTTTGCCTGTGCCCATGCCCACATCCATGCTGAGCCATGCAACGAGTAGCTGTATCAGACAGCTACCAGCTGCACCCACACTGTTGCTGCTTCTTCCTACCCCCCTTGCTTCCCCAGCTGCAGCATGGGTTGCCATGGACTGCAGCATGGGTTAAAGGTTGCCCACCACTGGTTTCTATGCATACTTATGAGTAGCCAAGCTTCTAACTGTCTTCTGTGTGGGAAGCCTAGTAGGCCTTAAATTCCAATATGCTCCTGCTGAGGCCCTGAGGTCCACCTCACTAAATATGTCCTTTTAACTCATGAGTCAATTCTCCTTAGCTTCAGCAAGAGTTCCTCCTTAGATACCAGTCAGTTTTTTTAAATCTCCAAGTTCCCAGCTTGGACAAACACGTTTTCATCTTCCTTGGAGACAGAATTTTTGCAGCTAACAGCTTGCCCCATTGTGTTTAAAGGTATGCTTCAGTGTCCTTATCTATATGTATTGTGTTAATTTCCTGATTGCTCTTCCCATAAACCCCCTCCCCCCCCAAGTTAAATCAATACAATCATACAGGAAATTCTAATTACCTACCGAAACCATGCAATGATTTTACCTCGCTGACGAGGTCACTTCCAATATTCCTATTATTGTTGAATATCAGGATTCCTAGATAAATACATAGCAGTTTCAAAAATAGGTGTTTAGCTATTTGGCAATAAAGTGGATCAGTGACAACATTTGATTCATTGTGGAATCCTGCTAGATTTCACCACAAAGGGAACATAAAGCCATGGAGGGACTGCTTCTGTAACTGAAGGTGCAGAACAGAGGCGCATGCAGGAGCCAAAATAATAGATTTCCAAATTTATGCATTGAATACAAAATGACAAACTGCTAGATTCAGTTAAATTAGGGTTGATAATTATAGCAGTTTAATTCAGGGTCTGACTCAGATTTTGATTTCATAGTGGCAAGATGACAGCCTGGGGAAGGTGCTTGCAAGTGCCTGACTCACAGGATGATGATCAGTGCTGTAATGCCTATGGTAGTCTCTGACTATGCTAGTACTATGTGTTTATGGAAACAGTGATACAAGATGTCAATTGCTTGTTTAACTCCAGCTTCTGAGCTGTGAAGAAGAGATGGAAGTTTCACTGGGCAGAAGGAGTAAGTGAATGGGGTAAGGAACATGATAATCTGTGCGGTACAAAATAGTGATTTTGCCATTTATGTTAACCTCTTCAACCCCTTTCTCTATGGCCAAAATTACCCAGCTTTCCTTTCCCTGTTTCTGCTGTGAGTTCAGACCTTGATTACTAGAGCTAAACAAATAGTAGAACACTTTTTTCCTGAAAACATTCAGCCAAATTTGAAAACAAATTTCTGTTTAATCAGCACAGGCGTGAGGCTGGGCAGAAAGCAGTAATTCTGTCCCAGGGAGGACTTTCGAGATTTCATTTCAATTCAGAATTAGGACAAAACATTTCTAAGTTCCCTGTGAAACAGAACAACTTTGCTACTCAGAGCCCCACTTCTGAAGGAGCTGCCAGACAGGCAACACTGGAACTGGAGACCCTGAAAACCCTTGGTGCCTTTTTTTTTTTGGCAGTTTCTTGGCCAGCTACCATGGAACTGAGGAGCCTGGAAGCATGAAGAACCACGACCCTACAAATTTGGGACCTGGGACTTCCAGGTCTTCTATGCTCCTGGCTCTTCGTTAGCCTAGCAGACAGGCTATTGAGGAGCCCAGAAGCTCAGGCTCCCTACCAGGCCATCTGTCATGAAGCCAGATGGGCCAGCTAGTGAAAAGGGGCCTACCAGACAGGTTTCAAACTCCTGCCTGGTTCTGGCAGAATTTCATCAAAGTTGAACCGACTCTTCAGAAGAATTTCAATTTCAACAAATTGGCAAATACTGACAGAAATGATTTATCAACATTTTTTCTATTAATTCTACTTGTAACATTTTCATTTATGGTTTCCACAGTACTCAAGTTTTTCTTGCCCATGTACTGATGAGAAGCAAAGGTTTAGTTCAATACTCAAGTAACTGGTGAAAGCAATTTTCAAATCATATATTTCAGTGCTTCTCAAAGTGGTGGTCTGCAGACTGGTGCCGGTCCATGAGCCACCGGTCACCGGTCCACAGCGAGTTGCCAGGAAAGAAAGAAATATATTTTCAGAAGCATAACATTGATATGCCATAGCACCAGAGTTCGTACATTCCAACACTCCAGGTGACGTCACGTCGTGTTAGGTGAGGAAAGAGAAAGAAACAGCTAGTTGCGCATTTGTGTAGCACTGCTACACGCACTTGCTTGAACTGGGCACTGGTCCCTGGCCCACTGGAAAAAAAATTGCCGGTCTGCCACATCAGATAGTTTGAGAAGCACTGATATATTTGACTATAAATTTTGCAATACATGCTATGCTGGCTCAATATAAGCAGGGATCATAAGAATTATGTAGTTACTCCAAAATCCAATCTTATAAACACATATGTGACTGCTTAATTTTACTCCTGTGAATAGTCCAGTTGAATGATGCACCTATTAGGCCTGTGCGAAGCGACTAATATTCGCTTAGGATTTGGATTCGGCCGATTCATGGGACAGTGAATCAATTTGGTGATTTGAATCACTGTTCTAATTCAATTCAGCCGAATCTGATTTAGAGATTCGGCTGCTGCAGAATCTCCGAATCAGCCAGGCCCATCCCCCACCCGCTGTCCCAGCCCGGCAATGGCTGCCCTGCCTGCCCTAGCTCCTGGCACTCAGGAAAAAATGTCCTGACTCACTGCATGCTGCTGGGCACAGGGGGCGATCGCCACTGCCCCCCACTGCCCCACACTGTGTGGGGGGCCCTACACG
>NW_005842109.1:1162796-1164769 GCF_000455745.1 Alligator sinensis
GGGGAGTGGGCAGGAGTCGGGGAGGTGGGGGAGTGGGGAGGTCGGGGGGCTGGCAGGGGTCCCTCCATGGTGCCTTCCACCTCCCTCAGCCCCCTCCCCTACCCCCTACTTACCAGCTCTGAGTCCAGTTGCAGCATCCTGCTGCACCCACTGGGGACTGCCCGAATCATCAAAGCTCTCTGAAGATTCAGAGAGCTTTGAATTGATTCAGACCTTTAAATTGGTCCCCTGATTTGATTCGGATTCAGAGATTCAGCCACCGAATCAGGCCGAATCTCCTTCGAATCAAATCAGCACCCAAAGCTTCGCACAGCCTTATCACCTATCTACATTGGTCAAAAGTAGTAAATGCACACACAGAAATGTTTGCAGGACTGGGGCAAAACAGCAGTAATTCTAATATTATAAAAGCTTACGTCTGTCTGTCTGTCCATAATGCTTTATTCGCGCTCTGATTGGCTGATGGAAACAGTCAATCAGAGTGCTCCAAGCATGGAGGAGCACTGCCATGATTCCGAAGCTGCGCCAAGGACCAGACAAAGGCTGGCAGAACAGCGGCAACATGGGGCGTTAGGTGGCACCACTCCATCCCAGCCCCCTCCCCGTAGCTTCCCTGTCATTCTTGACGGGCAATTGGCTAGTTTATATATAGTCACCATGAGCTCGTCATGAATGATTTTGAGACTAAGAATGAATCACTAAAGAAAGGTGTGGTTTGCAAACAGAAATAAAGGCAAAATGCATCAAATGGATAATTGATTACAAATTAAGTTATATTAATTAATAGCATTAAGAGAATAATTTATTCATGAAATTATTTTTTGTCCATGGAATACCTATGAACACATAGTGATTTTCTTTAATCATTTGTTATTCAAATGTATTCAACAAATACCTTTTCTAATCTTTAACTGTGTAGATTGAAAACAAATATTCAAAATTCAATCTGAGTTACTTTGGTCAGATAAGCCATTTGCTATTGTTTCTGTTTCATGATGAGAACATTGCTTTAGTATCTATGACATGAATACTTGCTTATGCAAATTTACAATTCAATTGTCACAAATACTTGTGCCTCTGAGTCTGAAAACCACTTTCCACAAACTTTTTAATCAGTAAAGACTGAATTCTCAAACATTAATAGAAAATGAATACAAAAGGAATTTAAACACAGCCACAGCAAATTCCTTTACAATGTTAGCCCAGATGTGAAAGGACTATTTAGGAATGGGCTTAACTTTAAACATGTTGGACTATTCCATTTGAATTCAGCAAGACTATTCATACGCTTAAAATTAAACACGTGCATAGCCTTTATAAGATCAAGGACTCGACTAAGATTTTTTACTATTTCTCTGGCTACAATAACTGCTGCTTGGGTTCTCCTCCTGAAAGAACTATTATGATTGTCTGGCTGACTTATTTTCTTCAAAAACCTGTAAAACAACTATGTAGAGAAATAGCATCACCATGTCTTCCTCAAAATATGACAACAGCAAAGGTGACAGGTAAAAGTAGGATAACTCTATAAGGGAAAAGTTCTAGATCAGTTTTTAGGAAGCTTTGTGGACTTCTTGCAAGTAGTTTATGGACTTGGTTATAACAATATGGTTTATTTCATTGACACATTTTTCTTCAACTTCACGCTTTATATATAAGGGCAGATTTCAGGTCTTTCCACAAGTAGCTAACAAAATCGCTCAAGAGCTCCCACAGTTTTAATTAAATTCTGACAATTTTTAATTATGGCTTATGAGTGATGGTATACATTTACCATCGTTCATGAACCATAATTAAAAATTATGCTTAAAATTCTTGCTTGTATCAATGGGAATTTTGTACAAAGATAAAGTCTAGAATCTGGCCTTTTTATAGTAACTGAAATTTAACTATCATTTCAGACATTTATTTTAATGTTGCATATCAGTCACTGAAAAGTATTCTCATGTTTCTGTTTCTGCTCCTCTCTTTCC
>NW_005842109.1:1164779-1168758 GCF_000455745.1 Alligator sinensis
CAGTCAACCTTTTTCTGTGTCTTGCTACCTTCTCTGTCTCAAGAAAGTATTACTGCTTTGTTTCACATTTGGAAATTTTTCCTTGTGACCACAAAGGCTAGAAATTTATTGTTAGGCTTCTTATCTTTTGTTCTGATGAATCTGAAGGTATCCTATGGAATTATAGAAAATTAGGGCTGGAAGAGACCTCAGGAGGTCATCTAATCCAACCCCCTGTTCAAAGCAGGACTACCCCCAACTAGATCATCCCAGCCAAGTTTTTATCTACCCTGGTCTTAAAAACCTCTAAGGATGGAGATTCCACAACCTCTCTGAGTAACCAGTTCCAGTGCTTTACTACTCTCCTTGTGAGAAAGTTCTTCCTAATTTCTGTCCTAAACTTCCCTTGCTGCAACTTGAGACCATTGCTCCTTGTTCTGTCATCTGTCACCACTGAGAACAGTCTAGCTCAGGGGTGGGCAATTATTTGGGCCCAGGGGCCACACAGAGAGGTTTGTTGAGTTGTAGTGGGCTGGGCCAGCGCCCCCTCCCTCACCCCTGCTGCCCCTGCCACCTCACCTCCGTAACAACTCACCAAAATTCCCTATATGGAAGGGGCCAATGACAGGAGGGTAGGGAATAGTGTTTGGGAGCGGGGTAGGTGGGTGAGGCTGGGATCACAGAGTGGGGTCACAGGGTAGTGACAGCACAGGGCTGTGGCCTGGGGTAGAAATGCAATTCATTCTCTGCATGCCTCTGCCCTGTGTGGGGTGTGTGGAGAGGTGTGTGTGGGTGGTGTTTGTTGGGTGTGTGGGCAGGGGGTGCATGCATGTGTGTGCGTGGGGGAGCTACTTGGGTGGTAGATCCTGGGATGCTGGATAGGGGTGAGAGGATACAGGAGGAGGCAGGGGCCACATGCAGTATAGCTTACCCAGTCAATGCTGTCTTTGGCTGCCCCCATGGCACTGTGCATGGGACTGAGTCGCACCTGGTGGAGCCTCCACCATGCTCCAGGCCATGCCCGAAGGCCCAGCCCCAGCCAGCACACACAGCTTACTGGTGGGACTGCTCCTAGTGTGGCTGCAGCCTCCCAGCTGTTGCTCAGCTCCCCTCACCTCCAGCAGTGGATGTTCCTTCTGCTGCTGCTGTGCCATTCTGAACAGGGAGAAAACTTCATCTGGCCAGTTCCTACCCAAGCACATGGGGCTCCAGCTCCAGATTCCAGATGCGGGGGTGGCCAAGTGGGTAGAAGGCAGCTGGGAGCTGGAGCCAGAGTCCTGTGTGCTGGGGCAGAAGCCACCTAGTGAAGCTTCCTCCCTGCTCAGAAGCTATTGAAGAAACTAGCTCCAGGATCAACCTCTTGGGCACTTCACTTGATACCAGCTGCCAACTAGACATTGAGCCATTGATTACTACCCTTTGATCCCAACAATCCAGTCAGTATTCTATTCACCTTATAATCCATTCATCCAACTGTACTTCCTTAGCTTGCTTGCAAGCAAGTTGTGGGAGACCATATCAAAAGTATTGCTAAAACCAAGGTATATCACATCCACTGCTCTTCCCGCACACGGAGAGCCAGTCATCTCATCATATAAGGCCATCAGGTTGGTCAGGCATGACTTGTCCTTGAGCAGCACAAATTCGTCACAGACAGACTAGAGCAGATGGTCATATACAGGTTCTGAAGCTGAGAAGTAGATATCCTCTAGTGATGACATGTAATTAGAATATTGTATATAGTTGCATCCACACTAACACTGTAGTTATCCAGGACTGGTGATAGGATTACTGGGGATGTGTCCCAGATCTATTTGATCCTTACTAACTTGAAAAGCTCTGTGCAGCTCTTTTCAATACAGTGTGGGAGTACTTCTGTGCCCTTCCAAGGCCCCATTGCAGAAGATAACTGAGTATGCCAGCAAATCTAATAGAGGCACTTCTAGCTCTACGCAATCCTCATTTACATCTATATTACCCCTCAGTATCAAACCAAGGACCCAGTATTGTTAGATGAGCTGTTTCTGCTGCTGGCTTAACTGTTATTGCAGCAATGTACAGAAAGAAGATCTGCTAGATGGCTGCAAAGTGGGTGGGTAGAAAGTATTTCACCAGCAATTATGCCTCTTGTAAAGCCGGAGTAGTTCACAGAGGGAAGTTCATTCCTAGCAGAATGGAGACACTTGTTGCTTATTGCAGTCACCATTCTTCCTATGCAGACTAGTTTGAGAAGAATGGACTTCCAATACTCTGGGTACAGGGACAGAGCATCAATGGCACATTAATCTGCCCTGGTTTGTTTGTCACAGGCAGAGCCAACGCTAGCAGGGTGCAGGGCCCGGGGCAAATCAGCTCGTGTGGGGCCCCACCCCAATCCCACGTGCCCTGGATGCGAAGAAGCTGCCGCCGCCACCATCGGTAGTGGTGCCAGCAGTGGGAGGGAGTAGTGAGCGGCTGAATGCGAAGCCGTTGGCAGCAATGTAGAATCACCACAGCCACTCCACCCGGCTCCGTGGGGCCCCCCAAAGCGCAGGGCCCAGGGCAGTTGTGCCAATTTGCCCCACTCCCCAGGGACAGCCCTGGTCACAGGGATCTGATCAATGGGTTACCTATAAAAGGTGCTATCTCATTGTCAGGAAAGCTTTTATCAAACTAAAGGCGTATACATAAACACTAGCATGGGCTATACAGGAAAGGTGCATCATGTCAGGTTGCTGAAGGGGTAAGGCACTCACACAGACCTTATTCCCACTTAATACCTTGGTTATGAATCAAGGGTCTGTACACACTGTTACTTGAAGGGAACCTATTTGCCCTCCACTGCCATGGTTCATGGAACTGTATCTTGATGCCAGAATGCAAGTTAGAAAAAGGAATATTTGAACACAAAGGAGTTGCTGGATGGTGGAGCGTACATTCAGCAGGTTGAAGGCAAGACGGCATTGCCTCCGACACTGTCTGGATGTCAGTGTGGCCAATGCCATCACATTCCTGTGATATGTTGCATCTTGTGCAAACATAACGTTGAAAGTTTTTACTAGGTTTGGGATCAAGCCACGTCTGGTTTGCAGGCCTGGATTGGGTCCTCGTAACAGAGAGCCTGGGGCTCCCTGTTCCTTCCAGGAAGAAGCAGCCCAATGTGTGAACACTGCAGGCTATACAGGGTGCAGCAGCTGCAGGTTGCCAGGGCAACCGGGCAATGAGGCAATTAGCAGGCACCTGCAGGAGGGCAACAGGCCAATTAGGCCAATTGCCAGTCACCTGTCGGCAGCCCAGGCAGTCTGCTGACTGGAAGCGGGCAGGGCCCTGGGAAGATATAAACCCAAGCCTGAGCTAGCAAGCTATTCTGTCCCTGGTGGCCACAGGGTGAAAAGCTCCCAGCAACAGGGATCCTGAAGAGCCTGCAGTGCTGCATATGGTTCCCTGTGAGGCTAGGAGAGCTCACTAGAATATAGCCCAGGGCTGGGAAGCTATCTTAAGTGAGGGGTGAGGGAAAGTTTTCCCTCTTAAAGGGAAGAGGAGCGCTTCCCCTTTATGTTTATTTTACAGACTGGGGCCTTATGGTTTATGTTAAAGTTACACCGGCGGTTTGGATTGGGACTGTAGTGGCAGTGTACGGAGGTCCCACTAGTGCCTGAGGGGCACACGATCACCTTGAGCCCTGCCAAATGCTGTGGCCTGGCACACAGAGGCAAAGGTCCTGGCAGCGAAGCATGGTGCAACCCACACAGAGGCCTGGGGCCCAGCAGACACGGGCCAGGGGCCCAGTGCTGAAAAAGGCCAAACCAGAGCTAGTGCCTCAAAGCCAGGTCCGGCATAGTGGGCATGGGCTAGAGGGCTTAGCCAGAGTACAAGGGCAGAGGACAAGGAGGCAGAAAGCCCCAAAAGGAGAGAACAATGATACTGTAACACCCGTGAGGCTTGGGGCATGGTGTAGGGACGGATTGGAGCCATGCAATTAGCCCTTAACGCTTTAGGTGGCCTCCCGGGCACATTGACC
>NW_005842109.1:1168794-1169980 GCF_000455745.1 Alligator sinensis
TGTAGGGAAGGATTGGAGCCATGCAATTAGCCCTTAAGGCTTTAGGTGCCCTCCAGGGCACATTGACCAGAGAGGCCCAGGGAAGGGCCTCAGAGTAGTAGAGCCAGCGGGGTCCAGCTGGACCGGGGCTATGCAAAGACACATGGGCAGCCTCCCTATTTATTATTATTCCACCAAGGCGTGGCCAGATAGAAGGGAAGGTGCCCTAGGGGTGGAGTGGGCCACACTCACAGAGCCACTAGGGGATGTCATGGCTACCCCTGGGACCCCAACATGCTACAGTCCTGTCCTCACTGGGACTGAGGCCGATCAAGCATGGGAAACAAAGGATGCCTCATGTGCCCACAACTCTATATTGCTGGGTGATATAGGCTGCAGTGTGGGGAGGCAAAGCTGTGCACTGTTGCAGTACCTGATCTATTCCTTTGCTATTGCTGATTTGCTATGGTTTATTTCCTATTAGTTTGATGTGGTTATAAAAGCATTTGATACTTTATTAAAAACTTTGGGCAAAATTTCACAATTCTTCCTTTCTTTCCAGGTACTCTAATGCCAATGCCCTGCCCTACTACAATAAATGATTAACAAAATCAAAATCATTTGAATTATCAAAAGTGTACTGCAAATCACTGCAGGCATCCAAGCCGCCTGTCCACAGGTGACAGGGCACAAGGTAAAATACTGCAATAACAAATGTTAAAAAATAAAGCAGAGACATACATCATGTATGAAGTTCATTCTTATCAATCTTACTGGTAGTCAAAGTGGATATCAGAAGTATGGTGATTCTTCCGCACAGTTAACCAGGTTATCTGGGTGAACAGGGTACATATGTGTAACCCAGGTACACCCAAGGGTGTGCCCTATTCTCAGTTGAATGGGGTGGGTAGGCAGGAGGGGGTGCTGTGAGAGGGATGCCAGAATTTCAAGCAGATCCCTCTTTCCTCTATAGAGTTAGCCCAAGCCCAAAGTTCTTAACTATACATAATTTATTAAGTTATAATATACATATAATTACATAGTGAACACTAACCAATAACCAAGGTCAAACCCTAAATAACACTATTTACAACATCACAATACAACATTTCAATCACAAAATATAAGGCACAAACATGAATAATCTTAATATCATCTATTCCTTAATATAGTCCCTGACCCATGGCATGAGATAGTCCTCCTTCCA
>NW_005842109.1:1170011-1203502 GCF_000455745.1 Alligator sinensis
GGGAATGGCCCGCCTTCCAATGGGGTCCCTGGGAGGGGGGGTGTCCAAGAAGCACCAGGGGCCCCTCCCCTTAGGGCCTTGACTAGGTGGGGAGCTACTCACCCAGCCCCTTCTCTGGGTTTGCCTGCCCCAAATGTCTTTCCCCTTTGGGACTCAAGGTCCCAATGACTCACGCTCCCTCAGGTGGCGGTGGTCAGGGCGCAACTTGATGGAGTTTCCTCTGCTGGAGCGCCTCTCCAGGCCTCTTCCGCGCTGCTGGATTCCTCCCTACCCTGTGCCCCGCTCTGGGCACCGACAGCTCAGCTCCTCTCAGCTGCTGCACCACTGCCACTGGTTCCTGGGTGCTGGGCCTCATGCTGCAGCACTACCATTTCCCCATGCCCTGGCTCAGCACTGAGGGCTCTCTTAGCACAGGTTGGGCCCTTCATGCTTCGGCCAGCCGTCCTCACGTTGGGTGGTTAACTCAAGCAGCCTCCGCTGCTCCCTGGCTCCCAAGGCTTGGGCCAATGCACCGCCCTGTGCACTGTGGGACCTGGCTGCTTGCTGGGAGATGGGGCCTGAGCCACCTCCCTGAGGCCCCCAAGGCCCTGCCAGGGTTGCAGGCTCAAGCCGCCACTTGCGGCTCCCCAAGCCTGGGCTCCATGCACCGATCTGTGCACCATGATGGGCCCAAGCAGTCTCACACCATTCCCAGGGCTGGGTCTTTGCGCACCGTCCCTGTGCACTGTCAACAGCCTGAGCAGTCTCACACCGCTCCCAAGGCTGCTCCTCCAGTGTCAGCTTCAGGAGCCTTGGGCCTATTGCCCGCTGAGGGACAGCTCCCCAGCTTTTCTCGGCTCCACTCTTCTTGAGTCCCTCGCTGCATCTGTCCATGTGCTGGGGATGCAGCTCCTTTTATATGCTCCAGGGCTTCACCCCTGAAGTCTTCCAGACCTGGCAGTTTACAGTCTTCAATAAGGTCTGGGGAAGCTCTTCTCCCCCTCCCCTCAGGAAAGGGGTGTTACTTAATTTCTCCTGCTGCCCCCTGATTGGTGGATGGGCTCCACCAATCAAAACAGCAGGATCTCAAGCCTGGGACTCAACCCAAAGGTGAGTCGGCTACATATGCTTGTTCTAGCGCATGGAGTTGTTCATAGTGAAGCTGTTGCTAAAATTATTCAAGGGCTGTGGCAGTGTGCAGGAGGGTGGATGATGCTGTGGGATATAGCCTTAAACGACTCCCTCTGTTACATTTGGTCTTGATCCCTCATCCTCTAGACATTCTTCAGGAAATTAAGATTTATTCTCTCTTCTTTCCTCTCTGGTACTCCTGTTGTTTGTTCATAAAACAATTAATCTCCTCCCCTTCTTTTTTTCCTGATGCTTCACGGTCCTCTCCCAAGAGCCCTGCATTGCTACTTCAGTCCATATGAAGTAGATATTCTTGCTAAGAAAACAAAAGGGCATAGTATCTTTTGTCCATGGAAATAAAGACAAGAATCCCTCCATTTTATGGATCACAACAAGGCTACAGTTTCCTACTTTTATCACTTTAGTGGGAAGTGTTTGTTCCCTGTATAAATGCTGGCCAGTCCAGAGGCTACTATCACATGTATACCCATAATAAAGACACATTATCATAAGAATTTTATCATAAGAACACATTATCATAAAAATAAGTTCAGGCCTTAGCTAGTGGGGAATCCGGTAGAGCAGTCATATAAGGAACCTGTCATCAATAGTGATTTTTGCTCTGTTTCAATTCAGGGAATCTATACTGTAAGTTCCTGTGTGAAAGAAGAAATAGCTTCCCTGAGTGGTGCAATTCCATCAGCCTATACCAAGGAGAACAGTTTAGCAAGGAGGGAAAGGGTGAGTAGGGTAATGATGTGGCCATGAGAAGTTTGTTTTGTTCTAGAATTCAAGTTATTCATTTATGAAAATATCCCAGATACCACCTGGCAGAAAATCCAGGCAAAACACTAAAAGATGATTCCCCATCTTCTCTTCCAGCCCTCTGCCTCCCCTGCTCCTGAACAGTGTTATGAATGAATAGGATAAAGTGGCCAAATCATGATGTTCCCAGTTCACTTTTCTTGAGGTACAGCTACTTGGACTTTTAATCAAGACTATCTGGGACACAGCTATAAAACTAGTAGCTGCCTAATTTGATATTAGTTCACTGGTATGAAAGACAGTTCCAAAGTGCAGAACATGAAGAACTATTTATTCCTTCTTCATAAGCCTGTAATCCTGTTTTTCTCTTTTTTAAATTTTTGTGAACAGTATTGATCATTGGAGGTTTGCATTTTTTTACCTTCATTTGCAATTCATATTGGTCCATGCATGGTGAGAGGAGAGGTACAGGGAGATGACCTGGCCTCAACTAAAGCTAATCCTATTCCATTGCGTGTAGTATACCCCATAACCATAGCTTTGTCAGTCATATCCTGTAAATTCTTCCATTTATCATGCATATTTCCTCATAATTCTAATATTATAAAAGCCTATGTCTGTCTGTCTGTCCGTAACACTTTATTCATGCTCTGATTGGCTGATGGAAACAGCCAATCAGAGTGCTCCAAGCATGGGGGACCGCCGTCATGATTTTGAAGCCAGGCCAAGGACCAGACAGAGGGTGGGGGAGCTGAGGCCAGCATCACTGGCCTCAGCTCCCTCACCCCACTCCCTGCAAGTCGTGCCAAGGACCGGACAGCACTGGCCTTGGCTTCCCCACCCCACTCCCTGCAAGAGGCAGAACAGTGGCAGCATGGGGCTTTGGGGGTGGCACTCCATCCCAGCCCCCGCTCACCCCACCCCCTGTCATTCTTGACAGGCAATTGGCTAGTGTTTCATAAAGATGGAGGTTGCCACTGACCCAGCTGTATCTCTGGCTTCTGTTCTGGTACTACTTCCTCTCCAGGCTGCTCACAAGACCAGTCACATCCAGCTGTACAACAAAGACTGGTTTCATTGCATTGGTCCCTTCCTGTAATTCTGTCCCCTCTTCTGTGGTCTCTTCTAATCCCATCCTCATCCCTGTTTTCTCTGGTTTTAAAATCATACTGGCCCTGCACAGAATCCTGTTGTGAATTGGAGAGTTCAGGCTTAAGGAAGTGGAGAGATGCTGATCAAATTCCTAGGTGCAGGAAGACAAAGGATTGCCCAACCAGTGTTTTTTAACATGCTCCCAACACTGGACTGCAGTCTGCTTGATCCTCAGCTCTGCTACCTTCTTCCAGATGACTTCAGAGAAATGAACTTTCTGTAGCCCAGGTGTACATGGGTTTGTATGTCCCTCTCCAACTGAGGGAATTATTGGTAGGGCAGTGTACTGTGGACGGACACAACAGCTCAGCAGCCGCCTCCGTCCCCTATAGAGTCAGGTCCAGTCAATCAATTACTTAACTATATACAGATTTATTATTACAACAAAACCATTAAAGGGTAAGGACATAGAATATATATATATGTACAAATTTACAAAACAATAAACCCTATATATGTATGTGTGTGTGTGTGTGTATATATATATATATATATATATATATATATACACACACACACACACATAGATATGCACACACCCAGTTATCATATAAAATACAGATGAGCAGTAGAACAAACCAGACCAAAGGATATTGATTAGGCAACCTTATAACTCTATTCTTATACAGAATATTACTTCAAATTATTCACATAAACTGTAAGGCACAGTCCACAAATATAATCAGCAGTCCTTAGACTACCTGGGTGCCCTCCAGGGCAGGGGCCCCACTCCCAAGGCACCACTACAGGAAAGGAGGTGGGGGAAAAGAAAAAGGAGAGGAAGGCCCCAAAGACTCCTAAGCTGCCCCGCAATCACCCAGGAGCGGCCCACGTGGTGCCCCTTCGCAATCCTTGGAGGGGTCCCTCCCCTGTGGGGACCCTCTCTCCAGGGTAACTTACTACTCCACAGTCCCGGGGGGTTGCCTCTTGTTCTCCAGGTCAGACTCTGTTCCCTGCCAGGTTTTCCTGCTGCCTGACTGCTGCTGCCATCCTGGCTTAGGGCCACATGCACAGCTGTGTGTAGTGGGCACTTCTCCTTGGGCTAGGGGTTGGAGGCCTGGACAGCTCGGGGCTCAGTCTGTTTCCAGACTCTTTGGGCAGCGCCGTCTGCACTGAGCTGCTGCCCTGTGTCAGCAGCTGTATACCTGAGCCACCTCAAGCGGCTCCCAAGGTGTCTCACCCTCCATGCAGTGCCTCTAGCACTGAGCTCCCAGCCTTGTTCTGGGGGTTGAGGACCGGAGCCCTCCCAGGGGCTCTGAAGATCCTGCACCGTGCACCAGCCTGTGCACCATGTCTCTGGCTGCATGCCAGAGGTTGCAGACTCAAGCCACCTCACGCAGCTCCAAGGGTCTGGACGCTATGTGCTGTGCTGCGCACTGAGAGCCTAACCACTGGAGCCATGCCATGCTCTCCACTGATAGAAATCTTCAGGGGCTCTTCCTGGGCTACTGCTTTGCCCTGATGAGCAGCTCTCCTCAGCTCTTCTAAGCCCCGCTCTTCTCACTCTCTGTCCCTGACACATCTGCCCCTCATGCTGGCCACGCAGCTCCTTTTATATGCTCCAGGGCAATGCCCCTGAAGTCTTCCGGACCTGACAGTTTGCAGTCTTCCGTCAGGTCTGGGGGAGCTCTTCTCCCCCTCCCCTCAGGAAAGGGCCGTGACTTAATTTCTCCTGTTGCCTGCTGATTCGTGGATGGGCTCCACCAATCAAAACAGCAGGACCTCAAGCCTGGGACTCAACCCAAGCTCTGAAAGGTGAGCCTGCTACATTTCCAGATGCTTCCCCCACATCCTGATGCTGTCAGTACTCATACCACAGGTTAATGTAATCCTCCTGACAGAAATCCATCAGTTTGGCTGAACCAGACTAAGTTTTGCAGGGAATTAAGGAGACTAGGTGTCATGAACAGATATATATATATATAGATATAGATATAGATATAGATATATATCTATAGATATATATAAACAGCCAGATAACATCTGGCCCATAGGAGGTCAGTGGGAAGTGGGTAGGTGGATGGGTTGGAACACATAGAATACAATCTAAATGCAATCTCAGCTACATGTATGTCAAACAGCATCCTCATTCCAAAGCAGGTGGGGGACTTAAAGCAAACTCCCACCCAGACAAGTGAGCCCAAATTGAAAGCACATACAAACCAATGCTTAAGGATTTCATGTGTAGATAAAAAAGACTTTTGGGCTAAGATGCACAAAAACACAGGGTAAGCCAGCAGTGTGGACATATCCTCCAGGTACAGCAGAGACACTGGCCCAGTGGAGTTAGCCAGGTATTAAACCAGTTTAAGCAAGTTCAGAATCAGGCCATGTAGTCATCAATGATTCTCTATTGCAAAAAAATTAGCAAACAACTTTTCTACCTTAAAATCCCATCAAGATTGCGATATGCTGGCTGCAGAATTGGCTTTCAGGCCAAATATGAAGGCAGGTTTCCTGGGTCATCAAGAGTGCATACTATTCCCTTAGCATAAGCAGATAGATGACTTAGAGATAAACCTGGACCAAACATGTCAACAGCTCAATGCTATCATTTATGCTCTGAAAAAAAAGAAAACAAGAAGAGCTTGCCAAAGGAACAAAGGACCAGATGTCACCCTAAGTAGATAACTGCCTTTCATGGGCTGGTTCCTGGGTCCTCTAACATCATTCAATGAATAGAAGCAAAAAACAAAAAAAACCCAGGACACTGCAAAACACTGCAATAAGCTACAATTTCTAGATGTTTCAAAGATTTCGTAGATACACTGAGTGCTCTATTATCACCCTGGAGAGGGTCCTAGGGTGAAACAGCAGGGCCTCTTTTTAAGCAGTTGGTGTGAATATAGGTCGACCATAACTCTGTATCAATATGAAACAAAAGCTATGAATCAGTATCAATGACATTAAGAACAACATCTTACCTTCAGGTACATGAATGTAGCACTATGGCCTGCAGTGGGAATTGAGCATAAACCTCTGAAGGAAGAATTTGATCCTGTTGCTGCAGAGAGATTTATTATTTCATTAATTTACTACAGAAAAATGTAAACAAGCCCTTGTCCTCACTTTCAAGACCCTGCATAACCTTACCCAGAAGACACTTGAAGGATATTCCTGCAGCCTCTCTCAAGCGTATCAGAGACAGAGAGGAGACCTGTGGCGGGGACATACCCAGAGCAATCTCACCAATTCAGTTCTGAGTCTGGAGCATACAGAGTTTCATAGTATCATAGTGCTTAGGATTAGAAGGGACCTAAACAGATCATCAGGTCCAACCCCCTGTCCCAGGCAGGAATGAGTGCTGGGGTCATATCACCCCAGCCAAATATCTGTCCAGCCTCCTCTTGAAGACCCCCAAGGTAGGAGAGAGCACCACCTCCCTCGGGAGTCCATTCCAGAGCCTGGCAGCCCTAACTGTAAAGTAACGTCTCCTGATGTCCAGCCTGAACCTTCTCTCTAACAATTTGTGGCCACTATTCTTAGTAACACCTGGTGGTGCCCAGATGACAAGGTGCGGTTAGCCATACTGACTGCTTCCTTGCATTGGTGGCTCATGTTCATCCTGGAGTCAACAATGACTCCAGGATCCCCTTCTGCCACCGTGTTGACAAGAAGGTTGTTCCCCAGCCTATAGGTGTGTTGCTGGTTTGTTCTCCCAAGATGCAGTACTCTGCACTTGTCTGCATCAAATTCCATCCTATTCTCATCCTCCCACCTCTGTAACCTGTCTAGATCTAGCTGGATTCTGTCCCTCCCCTGCAGTGTGCCCACCTCACCCCACATCTTGGTGTCATCAGGGAATTTGGACAGCATGCTTTCCGCCCAAACATCCAAATCACTGACAAAGATGTTGAACAGTACAGGCCCCAGGACCAAGCCCTTGGGGACTACACTGCCCACATCCCTCCAGGTTGAAAACAACCCATCCACCACCACTCTCTGGGTGCAACCATCTAGCCAATTTGCCACCCATCTGACTGTGTAGGCATCAATGCCGCAGTCACCTAGTTTTTTTAAGAGAATGTGGTGGGAAACAGTCAAAGGCCTTCTTAAAGTCCAGGAAGACAACATCCACTTCAACGCCCTTGTCCAGGGACTTGGTGACCTGATCATAAAAGAAAATCAGGTTAGTCAGGCAGGACCTGCCCTCAATGAACCCATGTTTGTTGCCCCTGAGTATTACCTCCCCTGCTGGGCCCTTGCAGATGTGCTCCTTGATCATTTTCTCAAAGGTCTTCCCAAGGACCGAGGTAAGGCTGACTGGCCTATAGTTGCTGGGGTCCTCCTTTCTCCCCTTCTTGTAAATGGGGACCACATTGGCCCTTTTCCAATCCTTTGGTACCTGGCCAGTGCCCCACGAGCTCTCATAAAGCCATGCCAGGGGTCCCACTATGGCCCCTGCCAATTCCCTCAGTACCCTCAGGTGAAGAGCATCTGGACCTACTGATTTAAACACTTCCAGCCCCTCCAACAATTCCCAAACTAGGTCATACCTGACCCTAGGCATGGTGGTGCCTCCCCTGGGTCTGTCCATAATCCTAGTGGGGAAAATGTCCCGGTCCCTGTTCAGGAATATGGAGGCAAAGAATTAGTTGAAGAGGTCAGCTTTTTCATTAGCCACAATCACCAGATTGCCAAGCCTGTCCTGTAGGGGCTCCACATTCCCCAGTGCCTTCTTCTTACTCCCTTTGAATTTGAAAAAGGACTTTTTGTTATCCCTAATTTTGGTTGCTAGCCCTAGTTCCATCTCTGCCTTGGCCTTCCTAACAGCCTCCCTGCAGTCACGAGCAACGGAGGTGTAATTCTCCTTGGTGATAGCCCCTTTCTTCCACTGTTTGTACACCTCCTTTTTTGCCCTGAGGGATTCCTGGATGCTTTTGCCAAGCTATGGGGGCCTTTTAGCACTCCTGTCCCCTTGGTGCGCATTGGGACTGGCTCCCTTTGAGCTTGGAGGATCGTCTCCTTGAGGAACAACCACCCATCTTGGACTCCCATCTCATTGAAGCTCTGAGTAGGGACAGATGGGCAGGGTTTAATTTTGGTGTCAGTCTCAAGAGTACTGTGTACATAGTGTAGACATGCCCTAAGTTCTGAGAAATCTTTCTCTTTTTTTCTCTCTTGTACCCCTTTCTTTCCTCCTTCATATCCTTCCTTAAAACCTGCTACTTCTTCAATCTTTTCTCCTCCTGTTTCTTTCCTGACTTCTTGACCTATGAGTTATCTCTTCATCTAAAATGATCATCTTATAAGCAGGAAATGTGCCTTCCTCTGCAGGTAGAATAGAGTGTGTAAATTTAAGGTAATATGAAATTCTTACTACTAGTAATAACAGGAGGCAAACTAAGGGCTGCACTGTCATTTTACAACCTTTCCTAAGGAAGAAGCAGCCGCAGTGGCATTCTTCCAAGAACAAGATCTGAATATGAATGATGCCTTTGAGTACCAGTCCCTTCCTAACTTACCCTCTTTTTTTTGTGGAGAAACCTCTCTCTTCCTTTCCATCAGGCCATCTACTCTTAGATTAATAGCATTTAAGGTCAGAATAGATTACTGGATCGTCATCTAGTCTGATCTCCTCTGTATCAAAGGCCCTTATATTTCACCTAATCGCTCCTGTATTGAGTCTAATCACTTGTATTCAGCCAAAACCTGTCTTTCAGGAAGGTGTTCAGTGTTGAAGAGAGCAAGAGATGAAGAATTCGATCCATCATATCCCTTGGTAGTTTGCTACTGTAGTTAATCACCTCACTGTTAAAACAGTGTGTCTTTTTTCTGATTTGAATTTATCTGGGTTCAGCTTCTATCCATGGGTTCTTGTTATATCTTTCTTCTGTAAATTAATGAGACATGTGGCATTTTTTCCTCAGGGTGGTACTTACACTCTGAAATCAAATCAATTGTCAAGCTCCTTTGGAATAAGCTATGCCATTTGTGCTAGTGAGAAATGAGGCAAGGCCAGGGCTGTTCCTGTTTCTCACTTCTCCTCATGTACACACAATCAGAGGGGTACCGGGCAAGTAGCCGGAGCTGCCGTCTTGGCAGTGGTTTTCCCCTTCTGAGCAGCAAAGTGATGGCTGTGAGAGTCCAGCCCTAAGCACTCACTTGTTCAACAAATGTGAATAGTTTATTTTGTTGCCCAACAAGAACTGCGCTGTCTACCTACTCATGACTTACAAATCTTGAGCATGAAGGGGAACGAAGGCATCTGACAGGTTCTCACTCATTCTCTGAGGCTGGAATACAGCAGCACTGCTCCATTTAACGGGGAAAAAAATGGAATATAGAGCTGCTTCCTGCTATATTTTCTGAAAGGATAATATAGTGCTTCACTGCCCCTAGCTAGCACAGTGAATAATATAACAATGCCACATTCCACTTACATTGTACCTGTTATCCAGAAGGAGACTAAAAAGTTTATAGATTGTATAGGTAGAATCGCATCAGCTGTTATTGAAATGTAGTCAGTTCTGAAATGTAATGATAGCAGCAGCCATTCTGTGTTCTCATCACCGTGCAACAATTCTTATGAAGGGAAGTAATAAATAATAAGCCTTTGTATGTATCCTGTGTTTTCAAGGTTCTTTACAGTGATGAACAAGGGTCTTTACAGTGTCTTCTTTAGCCCTCTGTGACAAGTCCTATATGTGGAATTGAGTAAAACCAAGGTGCTTTGGGGTTAAATGATTTGCGCAAGGTCACAGAATAAAGTCAACGGAGCAGTAAGGAGTCATTGTGGTATCAGCACGGCTGCTGGAACCATGCAGTATATCTGTACAGGCAGAGGACCACCGTCTGGTCACCTCAGGATCAATACATGCATGGCTTTTCCATTTCTGCATGGAAAGTGCAGCAGTACAGAAAAGGGGATGTCATCTAATTCAGTCACCTTGCTACTTTTCCTCAGAGACTGCAAAAAATGGCACAGATTTAGCTGAGGTGGGAGAGAAGCCTGGGGCTGGCTGTGCTGCTTGTATTTCCTGCTCCAATTACTAGTCTGGAATCTGAGCAAAAGTTAATACAGTTTCAGCCCAGATCTCTCTGATTCCCACTAATTTCATGGTGCTAGTTTGTTGCACCAGTGTCACAGGCTGACTAGGCATGAATGGTAAAACTATAATGCCAGCAGTGTCATGGTACTGCTATAAATAAGGGCACTTTCTAATAACAAATGCTATATCAGTTTTCAGTCTTTAATGGAACAGTCTATTTACTGTTCAGAACAGGATAAATCAGCAGAAAATCCTCTTTTCAACAGAACCTCCATGTTTTTAAGTAGCCTGCATGTTTTGTTAAAGAGGAACCATCTTTTCATCAGGAACAGAAAGAGATGAAGAGACAACATTTGCTTAAACTTCTTGACCTGTCACCTTAAGGAATGTATTCCTTGCCCTTGAACATTTAATGGTCACTACATGGTCAGGGCCTCTTCCATATGACTACCGGCACTATATACATGGAGTGGGAAGCCTATATCCTTCCCTCCGTACTGGTTCATCTTGCCTCATTATGGATATGGAAATACAGGATTATACCCTGTTTTTCATTATCAGTGCCATATGAGGACCCCAGTCTGCCGCTCCATGATACTACTATCATGGAGAACTGCTCATTCACAGAGAACCCTTGTGGGGGCTTCTACAATTGTTCCAGGTGTCTGAAGCCTTTTGGGGAAAGTCCACCTATTTGCTTATTACATGGTCTGTGGGATGACAGGCATGTTGCTCTTTTAAACAATGACTTCATACTCTCATCTCCTTTCACCACAAATGCAAAGCGCTTATAAAGCTTCTCTCTCCCCAATACTTATATTACCCCTATTAAAATATTTCCCCACCCAGCACTCATGTGAGATAAGGAATTGATATCATTCTCATGTTATAGGTTGGGAACTGAGGCACAGAGAGACTAAGTGACTTGCCTCTCAACGCACAGGGCACTTGTGGCAAAGCTGGGATTTCAGGCAGGATCTCCTGAGTCCCCTTATGCACTGCAGTGGACCCCCTTCTTGCTTTTAGCTTCCTTCTCCATTGCATTCATTGACACACTGGCCTGTACCTTGTGCTCTCTGTCAAGCTGTGATTTGGAACTGGAGGAAGTGGTAGAGTCTCTCCCAAGAGCTTATGAAAAAACAGAGCCCTGTGGAAGAACGAACTAGGTCATTTCTCTTTCTCTTTTATTTATGTTTCTTCAAAATGAGATGACTTCTGCCTCTCTGCCATGTGACAATGATCAAGAAGCACAGAAAACCGGTTTCTTCTAACACTGTATAGGGAAATTCACCAGAATAAAGAAAACAAGATTCTCCTTAGGGCTACTCTGCCTGTCATTGGCTTGTATCAAACCAAGCAAGCCCCTTTCTCCTTGCTGCTGCTTATGATTTAAATACAATTATTCTTACAGCCTCAGCTTTACATCTCATTAAAAAAAAAAAAAATTATATATATATATATAGCAGGAAAGGTCTGCAGACACCATGGAGGAAAGAGACAGAATTCCAGATGTTGTAGGATTTTTCTTCCAGCTGCAGCAAACCTGCATGTGGCAGCTGCCACTGGTACAGTCCTTGACAATAACAGCTGGAGGGGCTATGTTGCTAATGGTAAATTCACTCAGGAAGGAAATATTAGAATACTGCGAGTAAAAACAGCATGCTTTAAATTCAAGATGTCAAATTGCCTATAGCATAATTTTCCTTTTGTGGTAAAACAACAAAGAAAGTAATCAAGATGAAAATAAAATTAGACATTTAATTCTGTATACCATCACACCAGATGCACCACTATGGGCCTTTTCCTAAATGATGTGCTTCCATTTCTCGTGGAGCCAATAGGACAGACAATAACAACAGGGAACTGACAAATGCCTGACCCATTTTGCATCCACTTCTAAAGTGGTGTAGAGATACAATGTGAAATAAGGGTTACCAGAAGTCTAATATAAAAATTTTTGAAAATCACAAACAATGTAGCACACCAGAAAAAAATAGATGTATTCTTCCCAGATTTGTTTTGCTGTGATGTTATTATCTGAGGAAATAGTATATTAAGGCAATATGTAAGAAATAAAGTAAAGTAGAGGTTTATATCCTCACTAAAAAAACCCCCAGTTACTGTGTTCATTGTCTTTCGTATTTGATATATGCTTAGTTATATTATATTCTAGGAGCATCTAATTTCCATATAAAGTATAGCTACTTTCAATTTTACTATGTAATGTTCAGGAGAGACTTTGATTCGTGTGCCCTAGGGTAGATCAGAGAAAATGCATAATTTTCTTTAAGTCCTTTCTGTCATGCCCCATCTGTAAATTTCTGTACAGATTACAACATGGATGTTTAGTCAGAGGCCTGCACTCCCACTGAAAGGAGTGGGAGGAAATAATAAATGTGTGGACCAAAAGAAAAAAAGAGAGAGAGAGAGAAATTCCATTAAGAAAGGTTATTGAATCAAAGAAAATTTATCAAAAGTAGACTGGTGGAAGTAGCTCTTGAATTTTTATGAATTTGTGGGGCACACAAGTCTTAGACTGTTTGAACTGTAATTTCAGGCTAATAGCAGAATTGGGACCATTAAGGCATAAGCTATCAATGTTTCTAATCTCCAGTATTCTGGAACACTGATTGTGCATCAATTCAATTCATCATCTCTGATCACAAAAGTTTTTTTTTCCCATAGAAATGTTGCTTTTTTGTCATAGAACTTTATCAGACTCGATTTCTTTTTCCCCTGTGAAGTAAAGCTTATGAAGTTCATTTATACCAAGAATATAAATTCTATCTCCTACTGTGTTCCCAAAGTAATCTAACATGAAATATGGCATATAGCTAAGCTAATTCTCAGCATTTAATGCAGGCTGATGGAAGTAGATCATTTCTCTCTCTCCCTCCCAGACATGTGCATACACACACACATAACACAATGCATATATTTAAAAAGGCAAAGCTAGTTCATTACTAACCAGCTCATTACTGATGATATAGCACATGCTCCCATGTATGCTGTAACAGTCAGGTGGCTTTACACCTTGTTTTGGAGCTCCATAGTGTTAAAAAATGAGTACTTTTCATTACATAGCAAACAAACTTCTCACTTTCTTGTCATTCATTCCTCTCCACAGATTTATTTCCTTCTGTTAACGACTCCCTTTTTTCAATGCGTGTCTCTCTCTGACAGATAATAGTCCGTTTCACTGTTCTCCTGTCTTAGCTCAACTTTCGTCTTGTTTGCCGCTCGTTATTTGGATTCTGGCAGAATGGAGATACGAGAACTTTCCCATAATCAGTTTAATAATTCCACTTCAAATCGAGTAGTGTTGCTGCCACATATAATCCTGACAACTCATTATCGTCTGACTAGGGTAAATTGGCTCTTGCTTATGAGCTGTGCTGTGAATCCAGTCTTCTTCCTTTTCTTTCCACTCTTATTCCTGGTTAACAGGTTATACTGAAGTTTGCCCTCATTTGCACTTGTGTGACTAGAATGAAATCAGCACATTGCCAGGGCTGTGACTGACAGTGGACTCTGGCCCTCACCTCCATGTCTGCAGTTCAGAGGGGATTGCTACAACATCAATGTCAAGTTCTGTGTAACTCCCTGAGTGACAGTGACTAGGTGACATGAGTGAGCTTGTTGTGATTCTGCTTGTATTTCCCACCTGGTGACATCTAAATGATAAGAACTGACACGTAAAACACTTTCCCTCTGAGGATTTTAAGATACATTTACCTGCCTCTGAGGTACACAAGAATTATCACGTCCATGTTAGAGATGGGAAAACTGAGGCACTGAATGGAAAAATGATTTGCCAACAGTGAGGCAGGAAGCCCAGCCCTGTGGGTTACACAGAGGACTGTCCTGCAGTTACTTGCAACCTGGTAACTAGAACCTCATCTGCAGCTGAGCAGGACTTGGCAGTACTCAGGAAGAAGGTGGGTCTCTCTCAAGACTGGGAACTATCCAGTCAATGAGTTTGCAATATCAATTATAGCCATATCAACCAAAGACTGCTCCGTTTACATTGGCTATTCATGGCCCCAAAAGGACTATTCTGGCCACCAGACATACACCAGCCTTGCCCATGGAACTAGCAGCCAAGGATGGAACTGTTCTGAGGCCACTGCCAGGAATTGCCTGGTGGCTTTTTAAGCTGGCTTTAGGGCAGCTTCATGCTGCCAGCTTCATGCAAAGAAGTCCTACCATGTGGGAGAATCTTGCCTTCACAGTTTTTTCTCTCCCCTTTCTCTCCCTCTGTCCTGGTTTTCTACATTCTTTTAGTCACTATTCTCTTTCTCTTTTCCCACAACCTGGTCTTTTCTTTCCCTCCTCCTGACTCCTTATTTTCTCTCAACGGTTCAATCTGAGTTGTTCCTCATTTCTCCCCCTCAGTCATAGAAAATTAGGCTTGGCAGGGACCTCAGGAGATCATCTAGTCTAATCCCCTGCTCACAGAAGGACTGTTCCCAACTATATCATATCATATCATATCATATCAGCCAAGGCTTTGTCTAGCTGGGCCTTCAAACCCTCCAAGGATGGAGACTCCACAACCTCTCTGGGTAACCTGTTCCAGCCCTTCACTACCCTCCTAGTGAGAAAGTTTTTTCTAATATCTAACCTAAACTTCCCTTGCTGCAACTTGAGCCCATTGCTCCTGGTTCTGTCATCTGCCACCACTGAGAACAGTCTAGTTCCATCCTCTTTGGGACTACCCTTCAGGTAGTTGAAGGCTACTATTAAATCCCCCCTCAGTCTTCTCATCTCCAGACTAAATAAGCCCAGGTCCCTCAGCCTCTCCTCAGAAGTCATATGCTCCAGTCCCCTAATCATTTTTACTGACCTCTTCCGGATTCACTCCATTTTCCTCCATTGTCTCTCCCGGTTGAGGACTCTCTCCTTTTCCTTCATTGAATTTCTTTGACACCACTCTGGTTCTGTCTTTCTTACCACAAATAGCCCAAACCAAATCATGTCTCCCAACATTATTCTCCCATCAGGTGCTCTCCCTTTTGTGCCCCCACACACATACATTTACCAATTATCTTTATAAATAGTTAAAGGTAATAGGAGACTGGCAGCAGGTCTTACACAGCAGCTCCCCAAACCTTTCTGGCCAGAGCCCTGATGTTGATAAAATCTTCTGAGACTCTCTTTGCAAACAACACCCTACATATGCACACAATAAATGACAGTAGTGAGTGGTAGCAGGCTATGACAGAGGAAGCAGTGGATTTAGTATATGCACTTGATAGATAAACAGGAAAGACAAACATATTCTTTGGTTCAAGCCCTGACATTTAGGCATTTAAGTGAGACAGACCAGCAACTGCCCATGGGCTTCATAACTAGGCAGGTTCATGCTTGCACGATTACTGTGTTAATGTGAGAGGAGAAAATTGAATGTGAAATCTACCAGACAGCAAATAAACCTGCCTGATGTCTTTCTCTCTCCTTCAGACAGGAAAGAAAAGGCATAGTTTTACATATAGAAACAAGGCATGTAGCCAACTATACTGCTCCTTCTTGTGCAAAGGGGGACAAGAACAATTTCATAGATCCTGACTTTTTTCTCAGTTTCCTTTGATAGGACCTACACATCTCGCTGAACCTGGGCTTTAGCTCAAGGTGCCCTTAACTCCGGAGGTCTGAAGTGAAATCCTTAGTGATGACCAAGGTGATGGTTCTTGCATGTGCTCTCTGGGGCAGGGACTGGCGTTTTTATTTTTGTGGAGGGAGGTGAGGTATTGTGCCATGCATGGTGGCAACCTGGTTGAGGCCTCTTAGTACTACCACAAAATAATATTAAAGAAGGGCAGCACATCCTCATACGTACTAATGCTTTGGAGAGAGGACCAAGCTGGGGAAGCAAGGTCAACTCATCTACAACAACTCCAGTATGATAAGACCTGCCAGTTAGACTCATAGCCAAGTTCCTTGCCTTCCAGCATGTCCATAATGGGCCTCTGATGCACAATGCACCCCTCCCCTTTGGAGCAGTGGTAAAAGAAAACTCATGAAGTATTCCCCTAACTCCAGTCATCCAAAGTCATTCAAAAAGGCTTTAGGACTGAAGACTTAACCAGCACCACTTTCCTCTTACCCTCCTCTGCCTTACCCAGCTCAGTTCAAGTAAGTAAAAGCAAGATTTAGACCCTCAATAATCAGTGCATCACTATTATCTAGCATCTACAGCTGAGCCTGGAACAATGCAAAGCTCAAGGACTTTCAGATAAAATAATTCAATATGATTAGAATCAGTGCAGAGCAAGAGTCAGCCCTTCCTTCAGTCAGCTTTTGGCACCCACAGTATTTCAGGCTATGACTAGTATTTCATAAACAGGGTTTGCCACACAGCACGACCAACAAACAGGCTCCAATTAATACATTTTTAAGGCTGAGATACAAACACTGTGCAGATAAGATTCTGAATTCTGACATGACAGAGGTCACATAACATGCCTCATACATCAATCCTACCCTCACTCCTGTATATCTTGAAAACAGGGTCTGCAGCAATTTTTCCATTTAAACCACAGCTACTCCTAGTAGCACACCACTGTAACTATAAACTTCTGCCATTTTACTCCTTTATAGTTCCCAGAAGCTAACATGGTACTTAAAACCCATACAGCACATGGGGCTTGATTCTTACCAGTACAGCAATGTGCCTGGGACAGTGATATGTCTTAAAGTTATAATATGCATACAACTCTGCTGGTAAGCTCTATTTGCCTGTTGTATTGCCTGCACAAAAGGTGGTCATTTTAACCTGGGGGAGGGATTTATCCCAAAAGGAGAAGGCAGAGGATTGTCTGAAGGTTCAGTCAAGAGAGGACACCTTTTCATTACAACTCGGGCAGACCAGAGTCCTTGTGAATGAAGCTGGCCAGACATGCAGAAACATTGATGCTTTCTTTGGCCCTATGGGTTGTAAGTACCATGACCAGGCCCCCTCCTTAGACAGTCCCACCCACATTGATGATAAAGCTGGCTGGCATCATGCCACCTGTCAGAGCAGATATTGCTTATCAAAGGAGACTGTATGGGTGTGTATGCCCTTCCCATGTGGTGGAGGTCAGATTTGTGTGGGCTCTGGCTTGAACAGGTACAACTCTTCCATGGAGAGGATGCACAGAGGATCTTCTGTTACACAGATCTGCCTTTTTCTCAGACAATGCCACAAAAGGCTCTTCCAGCCCTTAGGCTGGAGTAGCAACTCTTTTTTCCTACTCTGAGTCCTGGGGAAAAGGGGTTCCCAGCAGGGCTGTGCGAAATTTCATTTCAATGCTGTTTCAACTCATTTTGAGTTCAAAACAGCGAAATCTAAATGAAACAGAGAGCTTCGAAACAGCCTCAAAACGAAATGAGGCAAGTCGATACATTTTGAAATTTTTTAAATGTTTCGAGTTTTGAAGCTTAAGCAGGCCTTGCCTGCAAGGAAACAAAAACTAAAGTAAGGAGAGGGAGGGGGAAGAGGCGGGAAGTGGGGAGAAGGAGTGCTCTCATTATTGTCTGTGTAGCTGGCCAGTGACTGTCATCCTTTCCTGAGGTCTCTTCCAATCCCAGTGCTCTGGGGAAGGGATGGAAAAACTGCATAAAAAGCAATATTGTTTGAACTGCTCTGCTTTCTGCCTTGGGGTCAGTTGAGTGACGGTGCACCTTAACACACACACAGTGTCACCCACCCATGTCATGAGTTTTGCCTGTCAGCAGCTAGGGCAAAACGTCAAAACAGCGAAACAGTTTCAATGAAATGAAATGGAACAGTGGTTTCGAATCAAAACAAAATTCAAAATGAAACGCTGTTCCGTCAAAACGTCAAAATGCAAGTTGAAATGGAACGGTGCCATTTCACACAGCCCTAGTTCCCAGAAACAAGAAACATTATTATGCATTTTGGGCAAAGGGGTAAGCACACAGGTTCACTCAACGTTCTGCTCTCAGGAAGGATAATCCTACTGGGGTAAAAATGCTAACAGGTCCAGTTCACTACCTCGTCTACATAATGGCTAACAAAACATAGGAATAGAGGTGTACTAAGAATTTGGGTGCCTGTGCGAGGGAGTGCCAGAAATAGGGGGTCGGGGGGGCTTCTTCTGAGAATTGAGCAGTCTTAATTCTCTGCGCATGGACTGCTGTTGTCATGGCATAGACTCCAGAGGGGCTGTTATTCTGGTGCCCCCTCTAAATTGGCCCCCATAGCTGGTGCCCTGCTTGCCCACCCCTAGTTATATTACAGCATAAGAAGATTTTGCATATGATTTGTATGGGCTGGCAGAGGGCAAAAATGCAAAGCCAAGTCCTTGCAGCATACATGTGCCACATTTCTTGCACATTGGTTTGATGTGGTATGCAAAAGAAAATGCAATCATCATGATTGTTATTGGTGACTGAGCAACATTCAGAAATTGACCAGAGAAGAGGAGGAAGTGACAGTGTCAGGAAGAATAAATGATCTGTATCATCTCATTCTGAACGCAAAGTCTGTTTAAAGAGAGGGTTTTCTTGGGAAAGAAGGAAGGAAGGAAGGAGTCTGACCCACAGCTTCTCCTACCTTTGTTCTGCTTTCAGTCAAAACATGATATATGTATGAGAGAAGCAGAAAGAAGCAAGGGAAATTCTCCTCTCCCACCCTCATATACAGTATTCCTGCTTTTAAACATTCATTACTTCCTTAAACAGTGAATCTGTTTGTCTCCCTTCTTTCCTCCCTATACTATGCACTGCACCTTTCATTGTCGCTTGGTAAATATATTGCAGCCCATGCTGTTTGTCTTTGTCCACAGCTCTCATAGCCCAAAACACTTACAAATGCCCTCCCTGACACTTCATGGCTCCAATTTGATGCAATATATCCATATATCAGTATGATCTGCAGGAAGAATTGGAAGGTATAGTAATAGAAAGATAACAAACTTTGGAGCAGGAGCTGATAATTGAGAAGCCACTACTCCAATCTAGATAAATTAGAGGGAAGGAAGCCTGAACAGGCAAATGTGCAGCATCATTTGTATTGGTTACAAAGGTTCTGAAAACAAGTACAAAAAGAAGGGTATCAGTGGCTAGGCAACAGCAGTGCAGGGAAAGACCTTAAGGTAATTATAAAAAACTAAATTAAGGGTGAGCTTCTAATGAAATGCCTAAATTAAAAAGGCAAATAGAGTCATGGGATGTACTAAATAGAAAACGCCGCCCTTGTGTTTTACTACAACAAACTGCCGTCACAGTCAGCTAAGGTGCTTGAACCAGCACTCTTGGCTTGCACATCTGGAAGATGAGGCCAGAGAGTGCCCAACTTGAGAAACTTTGACTGAGGAGCTCATCTTCCCCCTTTGTCCAATAGCTTGCATTTGTTAACCTTCAAAGTATGCTGCAGGGTGAATATATTAATTCTGGTTGTTTCAGAGCTTGCTGGAGCAGTGAAGGATTTGCTTTTCTTTTTGGAGGAGTTGATGGAATTTTGTCAATTTTCATATTTTCTGTTTGCTTTCTTTAGTCTATTGTCAAAATGCCTGGGGAAGCTGGGATAGAGATATGTCTTAAAATCATAATATGCATGTAACTCAAAGGAGAGGCTATCTCCTCTGTACGAAGTGCTGGTGAGACCATAGCAGAAGTACTACATGCAGTTCTGGATGCTTCTAGGCTATGGATATTACCACTGTTGACCCATAAGTTGTATGGGGGTGGGACCTGGGTTGATTCAAAGTACACTGCCAAAATGATACTCTATTATGATTATCCAGATCAGATGATATACTAAGCCTTAAAATGTAAATAGTACCACACCACGCTGAAGAACGGATAGAAATTAACCTGGAGTCAGAGCACAGAGCAGCTAAGATGCATTGCTTCTCAGAGCAGACAGTGGATTTAGAGGATAAATTAACAGAATTAGGGCTGGGATTTCCAAAGCATCTTACAGGAGTTAGGCACTCAGTTACCAAAGACAATGAGAACCAGGTAGGTTTTGCTTATACAGTAAACTGACTGTACCCAGTGGTAGTTTCCTCAGACATGCTGTGCTGGTCTAAGAGGGCTCTTTTCCAAGCTAGAGCAGGGTAGCTATATCCACACAGCCATACTAATTAGTGTAGGAGTGAGCTAACTAGCATTGGCATTCAGCAGTGCTAGTTAGGCCACACAGAAGCTATGCTGCTTCTAGTTTAGGAGGCAGCCCTCCCAGAACAGTGCAGTCTACTTGAGGGTACCACTGCTGGGGATGGCAAATTCACCTGATAGGCATAGCCTAGCTTCCTTAGAGAGCCTACCATCAACTCCTACACCCCACTCAAACAAACCTATGAGGAAAATGTGGTCCTGGTACACACACATGCACAAAGGGATACTCCAAAGAGGGGGTTGTGGCAAAGTTGGTAAAGGAAAGGGGAGAAGGACCCCGCTCACATCCCCGCCCCAACAATTCAGGCAAGGACATCATTCAGCCCCAGCTGAACCAAGAAGTCTCACGGGGACTGAGGCTGATGCTGGAGACCTACACCGACATGAGAGAGGGGGCAGGGCCAGAACCCCGCACCAGCTCTGCTGCCAAACCAGGAGCCAGCTGATCAAAGCTCAGTCATTTCCCCAGCAGGGATCATGAGCCTCAGCTGTGTGGCAGAGACTGCACTTGATTGGAGCGGAGAGCTGGGGGTAGAACCCAAGGAGCTCCAGGAACTGAGGCTTGGTGATGGACAGACAGTTGAACGAGCTGTGCACCATACAGGTGAAGAGTAGTTGAGCTGCTCACCTTTTGTTATTCTTATAAGAAACAGACTCTTGGGTATCCTAGGAGCTAAATCCAGTGCCTACAGCAATGAGGCTGGGTGCAGATAAGACTTTAAGTAAATACATTACTGGAGGTACAAGGCAGGAGTGTAGGGGTTGGAGAAACTCCCAAAACCTTGGCCCTTAAAGCCAGTCAGCCAGTCCTGAAGGATGCAGTGCTGTACAAGACAGGGGTTATTCTTGGTACTCTTAGCCATTCAAGGATTGACTGTTCCTAGACCAAACATCACCTCCCATAATTTTCCATCAAAGTTGGGGTGGGCAAGATTAAGCGAGGACAGGAACAGTCTCTCCTGGAGGAGTGATTGAGCCAAGACTTTCCCTAATTAGAGGACAAGAATTATCTGGTCACCAAGACTTACTAGCCTTTCTCAGGCTGTAACAGTGACATGGTGACAGGGGTAAATATGTTTTAATTAGTTATTGAGAATAAAACTAAAAGCATTTAATATGAAACAACTTGGATTCAAGCCAAAATACAAGCAGGACTTTTAAATGGGAAGATACTCTAGGTAGTGGAACCAGTTTAGGACAGTGGTGTTGCCATCACACTCTCTGGACATGGCCACATTGTACCTAAACAAGCAACTATGGAAGATGGCCTAGAAGTTGTGCATATCCCAGAATACCAGGAAACACAGTGGGTGGTGCAGAGAGCAGTGCTGTTCTTATTAAAATCAACAGCAAAGTTCTAGTTGCCATTAGTGGGGTCTCAATGACCTGCTCAGCATCCCTCACCGCTCTAACACTTCTAAGGTTCTTGTACATTTCCTTCCTGATTCAGGAAAAGTCTACGAATCTGAAGTAACACTCCTAACCCAAAGTCCAGCTGATGAGGATTTTTGGGACATTGCTCTGGCCTGATTCTGCTTCCTGACAGCCGATACTTCAATGCATAGCAAGGGTTGGTGAATTTGTACATACTGATAAATAAAAAAAAACAGGGGTGTCTCTTTCTGAAGTGACAAGAGCATGTTCGGTTTAACTCTCTCTACTTCGCTGCTATGCTCTCTGTCAGTGGGCCATCCTCTGAAGAACCTGACAGGTGGTACATTGGGAGACAGACCCAAATGAAGAGAACAATAGCAGATGTTTAGAAGGAGATGAAATAGACCTGGGATGCAACATGATCACCACCCAACTTTTTCATTGCCATATTGGCAGCTGTTTTAAAAGTTAGTATATTTTCCGTTTCCTCTATCACCGATCCTTGTTGTCTGTTTTCACTGGAATGCTTTAAAGTCCCTAAGCAAAGTAAATAGAGCACGAGTTGTCTTACCTCAGGAAAAATATCCATGCTGTTAACTGTCTGGCCTAGGCTTTGATGTAATGAAACTTGATTATCTAAGTACCACTGCAGTAAAACTGGATACCATTGGGCCCAATGTCTATCTTAATAGCTCAGTAATTCACTTTGCCCACAGTGGTAGATAGAATGCTACAAAAATCCTTACAGCTAATAGACAGGAGGTAAAAGTCTTGCATTCACAATCACCGACAAACTACAACAGCTGAAGTTGTTATCATAATGCCACATTTCCCAAATCTAAGACAACTGGATTTAAGATGGCCCTCCAATTATTAGATTCTATACATGGAAAATGATAATGAATTAACTATATAATTATAACTGTAACTATAATTTTCTATATATAGAATCTAGTTTTTGAAGGGTCATTTTAAGTTTGTCTACTCCACCGCCTTGGTGGGGAAAACAGCAGCAGGGAGTGAAGGGCCAGACCCTGCCCATTGCCTCCCTGCTCCTTGTGCTCCCTGTTAGCTCCCCATCCCTTGACCCCCTCATGACTGTGCCTGACCCTCCTGCTACTTGCCTGCTCCCCAGTGTCTGCCCCCCAAGTCCCCTGCTGCCTGCCCCAGGCCAGTTCTCAAATCTAAGATAAGGCTTTTTTCCCCTCATGTTGACTGGTGGGGAAACTTTGTCTTGGATTCAAGTAAATACAGTAATACTTGGCACCCTGGTTGAAAATCACTGGTTTAGGGGGATTAAAAAATCATTATATATTCTACATTATATCTAATATTTCTCCTACACACACGCACGCACGCACGCACGCACGCACGCACGCACGCACGCACGGTCATGATGATTTGAACGATTCTCAACTCTTTGATCCAAGGTCAGTCACAAATTTCATTAAAGCTGGTGGGAATAATAACCACCTCCTATTTAGGCTAAATAGGGGAATGATTAAATGCCTGCTGTTTAGTAAGACCTGAGCAACAGAAGTTTTGCCAATGCCAAACTGGTTAGCCACTGAGCTGTAGCAGTCTGAGGTGGTCAAACAGTAATTGTAACCCAACTCTGGATCGGTTTGGCCTCTCCCATTTGGGAGTCCCAGCAGTGGAGGTTTGGGGCAAGCTCCTTTACAGCTCTGTGATAGTGGTTCCATCAGGTTGGGGCCACTGCCAGTTGTCCCAGATCTGCATAACAAGGTGTTCCCATCATGCTGTGCTCTTTATTCTGAGCTAAAAGTGCTAAGTACCCTGGGATATGTATATATGCCCCTAGCAAACCTGAGGCAGACATGGCAAGCCTGGTTCCTTTTCTGGTTCTTTTCCTTTATCAAGAAAATTGATAAAAAGATGTAAACTTTGTTGTCGTGTATAGACATCCTGTACAAGGTACTGTGTGCCAAGTCTTTCCCTGTCCTTCCCAAAACACAGATCAGCTCATCTGGAGCACGAACCAAAGTATTCTGAGGACGGTGGGTCTGAGGGCCAGAACTTACAATTTGGAACCATTGACTTAGCATCTGATGGCATGCACTCAGCAGCAGATGGAGAGACTGAAAAGACAGGAACAGTGTGCATGAACACTCAGACACAGCTGGACTCTGTACTGTAGAGATATAATAACTTCTTACTTGATAAACTATACAAAAGTAAGTGAAGCTGAAGATAGAAACCTGGCCCTCTGGGTCCCTCCCAGAGGCATAACTAATTGACTTTGCACCCAAGGTGAGTTGATCCTATAGGAATTAATGCCACTGAAATGTCTCCTCTGCCCTGGCTCTTGGAGCCACTGCAGGGAAGGTGCTGAGTGTAGTGGGGCCTGAGGACGGGTAAGAGAAGATGAGGTGGCCTCCCACCTCCATTCCAGCACACCCTCCTTTAGACAGTGCCTGGAGCTCATGGCCCACTTGCCCACCTGTGGCCACACTACTGGCCCCTTCCATTTTAAGCTAAAAAAGATCTCCTTCAGGTGATCCTTTTAGTTCTTATCTCCTATATTCAGTTCAGCCTCTGAAGGGAATGGCTAAGGACACATCCCTCACTGTCTTGCGAAGGTAGGAAGCAATGCAAAAGAACAAAGTTAAGTCTGGTAGAAGGGAGGCAAATCATATGATTGGTAAATGGTTAGCCAGGGAAAAATAATAACCTCATGGAATCAGTACATGATATAGGACATAGGGCTCAGTGCTACAGCAATGGGTGCCATATGGAAGCCTAAATAGACACGTAGAGGCAGTCAGGCAAAGAGAAAATGTGTCTGGCAGCCCTGGATGCCCTGGTAATATTTTCATTATAGCATTAAATCCCAGGCAGAGATACCTGCTGGATCCCATGAAGAGAATGCTGTAGAGTGTGGCTGCTCCTCTAACCTTCCTTTTCCTGTCCTTGAGAAGTGGACTTGGATGCCCAGATTACAACATCCTGTGCTGCAGGTGAAGGCCAAGGAAACCTCTATGAAGCTTCTGGGAAGGAAAAATATACAGGAGAGTTATTGTTCCTTTTCTCATGCAATTTTCAACTCTACATGTACATTTTTCTTTCTTCTCTCTGCGTAGCCTTCTGAGACACACCTTGGCATGTTTTACTTTCATGAAGGACAAAGTGGTTCTTGGTTATGGTGAACTCAAATAAATTGCACTAGATAAACATGGATTTAATTGCCATTAGAGGCAACAAAAGATGGGTTTTTTTTCATACAGCTATTGTATTAAAGAGCAGCATTAAATCTGTACAATTCATGTAAACAAATTTTATTGCTTGAGCAGCAGGAGTTAGAATTGGTTGACATACTCCAATTCATCAAATGGCTTGACATTACATCATCAAAGAAGGATACTTTTTGTACTTCATGAAACTTTTTCTCAACAATCATCCAAGTGCATTGTTTGATCAAACAATAGCAACACTTTATTCGTCATTATGTACCTTCTTCAAAATAAAAGGTAAAAAAAAATTATCCCTCTGTCATTAAAAGGAATCCATTTATAAATGTTTTCCCCATTGCAGTTATCTGGTGCCTTGGTTTCTCTTACTTGAAAATATAGCATCAGACTTTTGACAGAATATAAACTATTTCTGAAAAGCCCAAGAAAATTGATAAAAGGATGTAGACTTTGTTGTCTTATATAGACATCTTGTACAAGGTACTGTGTGCCAAGTCTTTCCCTGTCCTTCCCAAAACCCAGATCAGTTCATCCAGAGCACGAGCCAAAGTATTCTGAGGACGGTGGGTCTGAGGGCCTGTTGTGAGTAAGGACCAGAACTTAAAATGTGGAACCATTGACTTAGCATCTGATGGCATGCACTCAGCAGCAGATGAAGAGACTGAAAAGACAGGAACAGTGTGCTTCAGAAAAGAGACAAGTAAGGTGATGATGCATAGGATAGTAAACAGTATAGAGATCTGTATATTTTCTTCACACTTTCACATACCACAAATATAATGGGGCTGAAAGCTAAAAATCAGCAAATTCAAATACTAATGGAAGGAAGTACCCTTTTCCACAATACATATTTAGCCAATGGAACCAGTTACCACAAAATAAAATTGGGGCCAAGCATTTAGCAAGGCTCCAAAAAGATTGGACATTTATATAGGTAATACATAATTATGAACCTATAGTTTTTCTTTAAAATAAATGTTCAGCTAAGGAGCATGGCCTTGGGTGTGTGTTTTGTGCTTGACCTGAGTCTTAAGAAAGTAAGATTGGTAAGGCCCAGAACTGAGTAGTGCATTTCTCCTCTGTTTGGGCTTTTCCTTTCAAAATATAAAGTGCCTCAACATTTTCCTTATTCATTTATCAAGCTAGATTCTACAGGAGCAATACAGTAATCTATCAGAAAAATATTTTTATCTGACTCTCTTCAACTTCAGGAAGTCAATTCTTCCCCTACCTTCCCGGGTAGTATATTCGTATGGAGAGGTTCTTTAGGTACAGTTTTTTTCCACTCTTGCCTCTATCTCATTCACAGCTTCAGAATCAACCATGGCTTTAATTTACAGAAGTAAAAGCCGAAGCTAGATATTCAGAAAAAAAGTTCATAATAATAGTTAGACAAGTGGTATCAACTGCCCACAAGGCAGGTGACTAAGATTTTCAAGCTACAGGTATTCATGTCCACATTAGATATGCTATTGGTAAGAGGAACATAATAAGGATTTCTGGAGATGCAAGAGATCAAAGTAGATTCTACAGCAAAGTCTAATGGCACAGGACTTTTCAAAAAGGTCAGGGAAAAAAAGAAAAACTTTTAAGTTTGCCTAGTAGGCAGCCATTAATTCAGCTGAGCTAAGCACTCTGCAAATGGAACTGACAAATGCTATTATTTCAGGCACTAAGTTTTTTCCCTTTTATATTTAATGAATATAGGGAGTATCCAAACTTTGTCCAATGAAATGTCAAATTGGAAACTTTCCAGAACCCCCAGGGTCACCAATTTGTATCAAGCAGGGCATGATCTAGCCATCTTCATCTTCAATGGAAAAGTTGGGCCTGCACAGAGTACAATCTCACCATGCAGGGCATCACTGATGCATGTGACCTACCGAAGGTATGAGGCTACACTCTTCATCAGCCATGTCTGTGTTAAACATCTGTATCTGTATGCTGAGAAAAGTTTCAGGTGAAGAACTCAGAGAATCAGGTTTGCCTTTACCCCAGACTGATTTAAAAGCTATCTGCTGGGAGCAGTTGTTTTTAAAAACCTAAAGCTCCAAATTGCTCTCCATCTTTGCATATATTAATGCTTTATAACCTCCACCCTGGTGTAAATGAAAGGGCATGCCATTTAAATTGTTTATGGTTATACAGTTTTACCACAAATGCATCTTTTCGATAACTGTGGGTATTAAGCTTGAAGGGCTTGCAATGTATTTTCTTTATTTTAGAATGGCAAATGAAAATGAATGCATAGCCTTTAAAAAGGTTTCATTCACAGGATGATCTGAGAAATCTTCAGTTTTTATATTCATGCAATGTTAGAGCTATGTATTGCAAGTGGGGTGAGGGGCCAGCGGACAAGGTGACAGTATAAGACCTATATTGATATGGTCTTTTTCAAGTATTCAGAAATGTTATGAATGGTCTGGCTTATGGAAGAGCTGGACAGCTAATTAAAGATACTGAGTTTTAAATCTGATAATAAGATAATGCTAAGTAGATTGTGAGGTATGGTCACCCTAGATTGGTACCAGATGTTTAAAACTTTTGTATGGCATTATGGAAAATATGACACACACTTATGTGATTGCATCTATTTCCATCTTTTTGTATAGACACCCATAATTGGAAAAAAAATGATAGAGATAAGATAATAAGTACTAGTGGAAGAAGTGCACTGAGCTCAAAGGGTTATGAACCTCCCCATTATCACATGGGGGAAGGATCACAAAATAAGATGGTGTTCCTTCATATGCATATGCATAAAGCCATAAGACACTTTAAAGCATCCTTTTTAAGGAACAGAGGAGTCTGTCATAAGTGCAAGAGACCGAAAGAACCTCCAAAGGCTTGACTTGTCCAGGTGATGCATCTTAGATTGCAGGTCTGAATCCTTCCTGCTTTGAGCCTGCATTATCCATTTATACCTATGCAGCAGTTGCCAATGCTGAGAGGGTATTATGAAAAATAATCTGAAAGTTGTGAAATTTACATTCACTCTACATGAATACAAATGACAAGACAAGGTGCAGGGCAAACAGGCCCAGAACCCCATATTATACAGCAAAACACATTACCAAGACAGCCTGGACTTTATTACAGTGTTAAAATATCTTTATTAAGTTGCTCTATTATACCACAGGTATAACTACTAGGGCTGTGCGAAGTTTCGGTCCCTGATTCAATTCAGCGGAGATTCGGCCCAATTTGGTGGTGGAATTTCCAAATCCGAATTGAATCAGAGAGATTTGGAAAGATTCAGCGATTTGGACATAGATGCAGCTTTAAATGTTTTTTCTACATACCTCGAGGTACCAGGCAGCTCGTGAATGCTGCAATACTGGGGCACACGGAGCGTCCCACAGGAGTGCAGGGGGCTCCCCAGCATGCTCGGCAGCAGACCCGGAAGTGGAGGGCCTCCCCGCCTGGTACCTCGAGGTATGTAGAAAAAACATTTAAACCTGTGTCTATGTCTGAATCGCTGATTCTCTGAATCAGCATCGAAACTTCAGATTCAGATTTGGCCGAATCGAATCAGGGACAGTGATCCAAATCAACTAATCGAATCACTGTCCCTGATTCAGCCTGAATCCTAATCTGAATCGATAGGGCCTGCTTCGCACGCCCTATTAATTACAGTCATCAAGGCACTGAATGTCCAGATGAGTCTGGCCTTTGAATTCTGTCTCAATGATCTAAAGAGGGGATGTTAGGTCTGGGCAACCTCCACTCCTCCATACTCCTGCCAAGGCATATGTGTTGAAGGTCCTAGTGACCTACAACATGATCCAGAAGGATCAACGGTTGCCTACTACGACTAAGCCACAGAGCAGCTGACCTGTTTACCCAGCTCAGGAAGGACTCACTCCAAACTAATCCAAGACAAACCAGTATGCAGTAAAACCACCTCTCTTGCCAGGTGCTATTGTTTATGTAGCACTGACAGCTACACAACAGGGTATTCACTTGTGACAGCAAGGATCTGACACACTGCCAGCTGGCAACAGCTTAACTATCTATATACCTGTCAGGAAACTGGGAACTTCAAGAGATTCCAGTGCCATAGGGCCAGACTCTGCTCTGTGACAGGGGACATTTTCCCCTTGGAATACAGAGTAAAACCTGTGCACCGTTTTAGCTGGATTCAAGTGGTAAGGTACCTGAATGAATTCCACCCTGTTGAGCCTGAGTGTGGGTGGAATTCAGTGTCAGCTCCCCATGATTTAAATGGAAAAGGAATTTAGCCTATATGATATAAATGCTCGCTCAGCTAGCTTGGGCTGAATTGATGGGGCTGAAAATAGTGGAGACAAGGGTCAGAAGAGGGGAGAGAGATCTCAGCAAAAAACAGTTGAAGCAGAATCCCACATATCCCTTCTTTCTTCCTTCCTCTCACTCTGTGTGTGGAGACAGTGTTTCCCTTCCCCCTTCTTCCTTCATGCTGCAGCATGTGACACGGGGAGAGGGGCAGGTAAGGGGGACACGCACCTGCTGCAGAGTTGTGGGCACCTGTTCCACTCACCAGCATGCTTGGGTTGGAACTGGGCCAAGAGATTGTCTCCTATTTGGCAAAGGCGGATGAGGAAACAAATTGATTAAGCTTGCTGCGCTGGCAAAGCAGGCACTGGAGGCTCCTTTAATCCAGTTGCTAGATCTCTTTGTGGTGTTCTGGTCTCGGCTCCTTGTCCATGATGAAGCCTGGAGGGGACTTTTCCCAAATGACAAAATTACTAAATTGCTTTATGGGGTCCAGCATCCAGGAGGTTTGAGTCTGGGATTTTTTATAATCGCTACAGCTTGGAGGATTCCTGTAGGTTTGATGGACCTGGTGAACTGACTATTCCTGGTGGCTAACTGAAGTTCCTGGAATCTGGTGAGTATCTGGTCCTGGGCACAGGAATATGTGTGTGGGGGCCGTGGCTCCATGTCTCTTGTAGGTTCTCTCGCCAGAGTAGAGGGAGGGATCACATTAGGATTCTGACTTCCAGCCAGCACCTCTGAGCAAGCTTGAGAGTGCAGGGAGGGGCATGGTCTTAGTATTAGCCTGTAGCTGTACAGACCAGATCACTGGGTCACTGGTGCCAGCTGGGAAACAGATTGGAACACCTTTGCTGGGCAGTTTGTGGGAATCTTCTCTCCTGGGTAATGGGATTTAAATAACATTGCAGCCAGAGGCATTACTGGACCCTTGAACACCCTGGGCAGCAGCAGCACATGGAGAAGCATCAGTCGCTGAGATGCTGTTAGCAGTGGCCAGGCTGCCAGCACAGCTGCTGCTATTTTTGCACCCTTCCCAGAGTCGGTGCCCAGAGCTGGTGCCCTGGTCCTCCTCCCTTTGTGAGGGTACTGGTCACTGTCATCACGTTTAGTTAGTATGATGCCTACGTCCCTTTGTTTCTATGTCCACATAAAATGATGGCCAAGCAATTATCTAGCCCATAATGCCAACAAACTCTGAGCAGCCTTCACCCAAAAAGTACAAATGTGATTAATACAGTCTTTAGGGGCCAGGACCCTGTTCGTTACTTTTAGCATTTTGGACTTCACTTTTAAACTCATTTGAATTCTTTCAAAGATTATTTCAGTGCATTTGCTTTCCTATAGTTGATAATATTAGATCATATCATTGTAACTATATATATATATATATATAACCTCTTGTTTATGAATTCACTATCATGCATCTAGGCAATGCATTATCCAAGAAAATTGTTTTTCCAGTGATGAATCACCATCTTCACACTATTCTACTCTAACCCTCATACTGAGATTCATTATCACAGCATAGTCAAAACCTAGGCTTGCGGATGTGGTAAAGAACTGCTGTTATAACAAGGATTAATGTAATGGGAAATCTGGTAGTTAAGAGTGAAAGTACAGTTATTTTTTAAGACTGTGCAGTATCACAAAAGATTATATATATATGAAGCAGACTATCTAGAACTTTGTAAAGGGGATATAGGAGCAGTGTCTGGTGCTGCAGGGGTGGCTGCACCCCTGCTTTGCTCCCCCCAGGATCTGCAGACTATGTCATAGGAGCAGCATCCAGGGACTTTTTTAAAGTTCCTGAATCACATAAGTATCCCTGCCTTCTATTCCCCTTGATGCTCAGTGGCACATCCCCTCTCCTCCCCTCCCTTTACCCCTCTCCCCCACCTATGACTGCTGCTGCTCCAGCTTCTTTGGAGGTGCGGGGAGACCAGAGTTGCTCCTAATGGGTAGCATGGGGATCTGGGCTCAGCCAGGGGCAGCAGCAGCGGCAGTGGCAGCAGCAGCGGAAGGGGTTCCCCACCCTCTGCCTGCTCTTAGGCTAGCAGGAAACACCCAGGGAGACTGGGCAGGAAACTGTCCACTGCTGCCACTTTCCAGGGTCAGATCCAGGATTTTTTAAGGGGGAGAGGGGTACAGGAGCATTGAGTAGCACTGCACCGGTGTTCTAACACCCAGCTCCCAGTCTCCCTGCTCTCATTGGTAGGAAGACTACGCTGCAGGAGCAGCAGCCAGGATCTTTTTTTAAGTCCCCCAATCAGGGAATGATTTTTCCTCCCCCTTCCCCTTCCCCTCCATGCATGTCTCCTCCCCTTCTATTCCCCCCTTGCCAGCTGGTTGCTGCTGCTGCTGTCCCCTCTGTCCCCTGCAGAAGAGTGTTGGGGGAGACTCCAGACCTGTTCCTTCTCACTGCAGCTGGACTGCACATGTAGCCAGGCTCAGCCATACAGCAGGACCAGTGGCAGAGGTGGGAAGCTTCCCTTTCCTCATGTATGTTCCCAGGCTGGCTGGGAATGCCCAGGGGATCAGGGATGGTGAACAAACCCACCCATTACTGCTGCCATCCCTGGCTAAGCCCAGTAAGAGTGGCTTTGGAGCCTCCCCCACCACCAAGGTAGCTTGAGACAATGGCAGTGGTGAGTGGGCAAGGTAGGGGGTGGGAAAAGAAAAGGGATGGGGAGAGGAGGTGCTGCTGAGCATGAAGGAGAGGGGGGAATTCTCCCCAATTTGGGGGCTATAAAAATGTCCCCAGCTGCTCTTCCCATGGTGTTTTTGACTGATAGAGTGGTAGATCCATGCCACTGCTTCCCTCTGCCTCTCCCACTGCTGCTGCCCCCAGCTGAGCCCAGCTCCCACACATCCCAGCTGAGGTGGAGCACAAGCTGTTCTAGAGCTCCTCACGCCCCTGGGACAGCCAGAGACAGTGGGGACAGCAACAGCAGGAAAGGTAGCTAATAGAAAAGGAGGGGAGGGGAAATGCTGCTGAGCACAGAGGGGAAGCAGTGGGGGAGGTAAATCTTACCTGATTCAGGGACTTTAAAAAGACCCCCACTGCTGCTCCTGCAGCCATGTCTGAAAACAGGGGAGGGGGGGAGAAGGGGGTGGGTGCTACTGCACTGCTATACCTGATTTGGCCTTGCTTCTGATGCAGACACATAGATGCTAGGGCTGTGCGAAATTTCACCATCAGTTTCAACGCTGTTTTGACTCGTTTCAAGCTTGAAACAGCAAAATAGAAATGAAACAGAGAGCTTCGAAACAGCCTCAAAATGAAACAAGGCAAGTTGAAATGTTTCTAAATTTTCAAAACGTTTTGAGTTTCGGAGCTCAAGCTGGGCTTGCCTGCAGGGAAACAGAAACTAAAGTACAGAGAAGGAGGAGAGAGCAGGGGGAAGGAATGCTCTCATTATTGTCTGTGTAGCTGGCCAGTGACTGTCATCCTTCCCTGAGGTCCCTTCCAATCCCAGTGCTCTGGGGGAGGAATGGAAAACTGGAAAGAAGGCAGCGTTGTTTGAACTGCCCCGCTTTCTGCCTTGGTGTCAGTTGGCCCCAGAACCCCTGCACCTATCTCCTTGAAACATGGCAGGCTTCGTTGCCTCAGCAGGGTCTAGCATGCCTGCAGTTTTGACCCCACTGTAGGTTAACACATACAGGTGACGTGAGTTTTTTTGCTTTCAAGACTTTGAGGTGCAATTTCCCTGACACCCCTATACCTATCTCCTTAAAATTTGGCAGGCTTCATGCCCTCAGCAGGGGCTACCATTTCTGCAAGCTTCATCCAAATCAGGCTAGAAATTACTAAGTTATAGGTTGTTTTGAGCTTCCCCATTATAGCCTATGGGCGAAACGTCAAAACAGCATAGAAACAGCAAAGCTGTTTCGACGAAACGAAACGAAACGGAACAGCAGTTTTGAATTGAAATGAAATTCAAAACAAAACACTGTTCCATCAGAACGTCAAAACGCAAGTCAAAACAGAACGGTGCCATTTTCACAGCCCTAAAAATGCCCTTGTCCTAAGCCCTAGTTCAACTTAGCTCTGTTCTACCCTATGCAAGTTCATAATACATTGCACTGCCAAAGCAGCACAAAGGAACTGGAGCATAACCTAGTACATACAGTAGTACATACAGTACTTGAGGATGTAAGAGCTAAAGCCTAACTTTACAATTAACAAAGTAGTAGGTTACCAAGAAGTTTGCACACAAAACCATAATGAAACACTAGGCTTAAAATTCTAATAGCAACATTAATTCAGTGTACAGTATCTGCCTCTCTATAGTAGGCTTTATGCTACTGCCCTCATTGTACTAGATGAGTACTGTATAAAATCAATAGCAATAGTAAAGCCCTTTCCTGGCACTTCTCCATTTCTTGTTGAGATCAAAGCCTTGCTTGGGATAGGGGTTGTCAGTTCATTTGTTCGGCAAGCAGGTGAGGTTTGGAAACTTTCATGTTGGGGTCATTAGGGGAGTATGATCTCCCCTGAAAGAGT
>NW_005842109.1:1203533-1208517 GCF_000455745.1 Alligator sinensis
GGCAGTGCTTTCTCCAAAGTTCTCACTTGACACTTCCTCCTGAGCTTTGCGACCTGTATTGACCCAGGAGAATCAACCCATATTCACAGTGACTGGGGGATAGAAATTCAATCTTTGATGCAGTAGACCCATCCCATTAATAGTTTTGAAAAATAGGACTGTGATTTTCCTCTGGCACTAGAAGCTGCTGGGGAACCAGACAGAGGCAGAAATAGAGCGGAGGTCTGTGGTGCTCATGACAACCTGAGCTCTGAAGAATGTGGGCAGCTGCATTTTGTAACCAGCAAAAACCATGTGTTGTCTTTACATTCAGGCTCCTGGTGGTCTTGTGCAGATATGAAAGAGAATTTAGTATAGCACAAATACTGGTGGGATCCTGGAGGTGAGGGCCTTGGGAGAAAAGGTTGTTACCCACTGCCATACTCAGAGTCCTGATGGATTCTGAATGTGGCTCCACGGAAAACTCCCCCTGATTTTTCAGAGAGTATTTTTCAATATGGAAACTTCAGAATTATGCCCAATGGACGCAGTAAAAATGTATGTGCAGCATGGCTAGGTTAACTTTGCTAGCAAAACTTGAAGTTTGTAATTCCTTGACTCTTTGTGTTCTAAATATGCAATGTGTTGGGATTGTTTCCTCCTCAAAACAAAACAGAAAAAACATGAATTTGCAGATGTATAAATCTGCTTTGCATAACTTCTTGGGCCAAAGCCATCCATACTGTAATTCCATTTATCTGAGTGGTATCAATTTTTCCTTACACATTTCACTCTATGAATAGTCACTGCAGGCAGCAGGATGATTTAGAGAGAATGATTGTGAACATTTCAGAAACTGATCCCTGGCCTTTAATCCAATAAAAATCCCTGTCTAATACCCTACAAACTAAGCACAAGATCAGAGCACTGTACAGTAAAAATTATGTACTTGGCATCTATCTCTGACCATGCAACAGAAGTAGAAGATGAATGAGTAAAATGGGAAATGGATCACAGCCAATTTGCACTACATAAAATGTTGCAACTTAAGCTAAATGCCTCCTGGCTGTGACCTGTGTCATGCAAGGACTGAGGAGCTTTTCCCTGGGATGATGCTTCCTGAGCAGCACCCCTTAGGTGGGCTCCATGTGGACCTGCATGGTGGGTTCAGGGGGGGGCCACATCTACCATTCACAATGCAACCCTGCAGGGTAAGTGAAAGAACAGAGCGAGCTTGAGATGTCAGTCAAGCCTGTCATGGCAAGGGCTTCCCAAATGCAGCCAAGACGTTTCAAAAATACGTTTCTCATTCCAACTATGATCCCCCATGATTCAAAGCCTCAGTGCTGGGTTCAGTCCAAGATGCAAATGAGAAGTAAAGAGAACTGAAGCATATACGCTAGCACTGAGCTCCAGTTTGAGCCAGCTCCTTTCTGTGATTTTTCCCACCCTTTGTGATGGCTTCAAACAAGGAGTTTAAATTTTAGGGAAAAAATATGAATATTTAAATAGCTTGATATTTTTGGTATTCCATCAGTGTCTAGAAGATCTGATTATGCTATATGTTGTTCAAACATAAAGGAAGAGATGCTCCTAGCCCCAAAGAAGTTCAGAGAGAACTGACAGATACAGGGTAAAAGGGCACACTGAAGTGCAGTGATTGCCCATGGTCACTTATCAGACCAAGAGGTCCCCTGAGTCTCCATTTGTGCTATATCCACTGAACCACACTGCCCATGAGTATAATTGTCAGGAAAGAAAAGAGACAGACAGCTCTCTGTTCACCTTCAAGAGATTTGTTCTAATTAGTCCTAAGGAAGGGATGGAGATGCTGACAATGTCATATGAGTTCTTTATTGTTCCCACAAGAACCAGCTGTCAGCAATAGCCACATGTGCTGTGCAGGGACAAAAAAACTATTACTGTGTAAAAGGATTTTAATGGCACTAATAATATCCTTTTTTCCTAATGTTTAAAAAAATCACCATTTAACTGGAATGATCAAATTAGTGTATTGTAACTTTAAACCAATATGAAACAGAGTATAAAAAGATAAAGGGACCAGAAGCCTTTTCTTGTGACACAAGAGGGCACATATGAGAGAGACAAAGAGAAAGACAGAGGGAGTGAAAAAAGAGGAGAGAAGAGGGAATAAAGGCACTTAAAAACCTTTTCCTCATGGCTTTTGTTTAAAAGGGAACTGCATGTTTATATGTAGTTACTAGTTAATTTCCCTCTGATGGGGAGATTGAAAAGGATTTGTTATTTAAAGTTCCATTGTCAATTTTTATTGACATCTTTCTAATTTTACGTGCCAGGATTTCTTTTGAAAGCCTTTTCAACACCCTTTGCAAATGCCAGTTGAGCTTTAGATTTCTTTCCAGCATCAAGGCCTTGGACAAACAGACCTCTCCACAGAATCACTCTGGTGCCTAGGATGAAAGGCTTCAATTCCTAAAAGCTGATTCATGAACAGAGGCACTATACATGGAAATGAACCTGAAGGCAACTTTGTTGCAAGAGATTTTTAAAAATGTTATCCAGGGATTAGGCTGTATAAGCCATTCTTTGGACCTCAGACCATATTAGTTAGACCTCTCTTGGTACTTGTTGTTAGGGCTATTAGAAAGAAATGTAGTCAACAGTTAGTTCATCTTGAAAAAAATACCCCAAAATAAACCATCTATCAATGGGTGAGCCACCACTGGACTGGTGTGGAGAACTGCATAATATTTACTGATACTAGGGTCACAGAACCACAGCTGCTCTGATGTATGGGTAGAAAACATCTTCAAAACTATTTTCTTATATTTTGAATCTCAAGTGGGAAATAAATGCCAAGACTGTCCCTGAGGGGTTATGTTGAAGTGCCTGAACATTAATGTGCTAATATTAGAGCTGTTCAGAGAACAGAAACATCATTTTATGAAGGATTTTCTTTTCTTATCTTTTTTTTTTTGCTGATGCTTTGTCTTTGTACTGGGTAGGAATGAAGCCTGACATTTTCAAAATGCTTGAAAAAAGATTCAAAATAAGGGGAAAAAATCACTTTGGGCTGATCAAAATGTTTTGTTTTGACAAACCACTTCATTTCAATGTTGCTTTATAAAAATATTGTTTCGGTCTAAAATATGATACAAGTTTTAAAAAAAATCAAAACCAACATTATTTTTAAAACAATCAGAAAGGATGTTGTGAGATTGTTAGAACTCTCTCCCCAGTTTTCTTCTAAACAAAATTTGTCAGAATTGACATGATTTTGTAGTGTGTTTTGGCTTTGACATAACTACATTCTCCATTAGAAAATGATTCCTGAAGTATTTCCAGCCAGCTCTAGTAGATAGCTCTTAATACATATTTAGCATTAGTAGCTTTTCCTTGCTTTACAGCCAAATTAATCACATGTGTACTGTTATTGTAGAGCAGATCCACATTTTGGGGCTGTCATGCAGGGGATAAAAAATAACTTTTTTAGAAATACAATTTTTAATTCCTTTTGATTTTTTTATTTATTTTGCAAAAAAAAAAAAAATTGGAGGAAAAATATTTTGGAAAACAGAAACAACCAAATAAGCATTTAATGTGAGGGAAGGGTTATAGTAAAAGTGATAATTTACGTTTAAAAATGTATATCATAAATGAGTGTCATAAAACATACATAAAATATACAAAACATTTTCCAAACAGAGGTGTGCCATCCACTCTGGTGATGTTAATACAAGGGGTGAAAATGATACAAGATGTATTAGAAGAAGGTCAGAAAAGGAGTATGTGCATTAGAAAATGTGAAAGATCTGCGTAGATAGTTAACCCTACTAGTTAGGGGAATTGTATTATCATCTGAAAAAACAATTCTGTAACACGGTCATAACACCATTCCAGTCTCTGCTTTAATATGATAGGGCCACTACTATGTCATAAAACAAACCTCCACCATAGATATGTGGCTGTGTAGAGAGGATGAGCAAAAGAATAAAGAGACAAAGGAGAAATTTAAGAAAAAAAACCCCTTAAAAACAACCTCCCCAGATTCCCAATATATAACCTTCTGCCATCTACCAATGTTTACAACACTGGGGAGCTACAGCTCCAAAGGAAACATGGAGCCAGTACAATTAGAAGCTATTTAAATTTGGCATAGCAAAGAAAATGAGTGTGGAATTCAGGAAACCTGGACCTGTGAATGTGGAGGAATTAGAAAACAAAGAAAAGTATTAAAATTCACCAATGAAACAGCCTAACATAAGCAAGAGCATAAAGGTCCTCTGAAAAAGAGGAGCAGCAGAATTAAGAACAAATAACATACAGCAGCTTCATAGCCTAATGATAAAATGAAACCACAATTGGAAATAAAGACAGGGAAAGGGTCAGGCAACCAAAGATTACACTGGGAGTGAATTGCAGGAAATGCTGTCGATGTTAGGACAGGTTTGATTTAATGTCTTCATTAACGGTCTGGAAGAGGATGTAAGCCTCATGAATGGCACTCCCAAATGATTCCAGACTAGGAGGAGATGTAAATATAACTCAGAAGTTGGAACTATCACAAACAGAGAGTGGACAGAAAAACAACAGGGTTTCTGCTTGTAAAATGTAAATATGCCTAAGGATAAACAAACCAAAACATGCATGCTCAGTGGAAAACTGGAATTGCTAGAAGGAATATTGAAAGAGACTCAGTGATGACAGTGGACTATTAGGTCACATAGGTGCATATTACAATATGGCTGCAAAAAATGCCAGTACAATTTTAAGATGCAGTTGCCTGGTTGTTAGGACTCAGAGGGGAGAACAGTCTCCTTTCTGTCTAGTTCCAGTGCGCACATACCTAGAATATTCAATGATAGTCACCCCAATGCCAGCACAAATGAGAAGTTGTTTGAAGAAGGACTGACTTAAAAGGGAAGATTAAAAAAAGCTCAATATATCTGACAATAGCAGGTACTCCTGGGGGCACATGCTAACAATATGCATGCATTTGAAAGGTATAAACTCCAAGTAGGGA
>NW_005842109.1:1208548-1252644 GCF_000455745.1 Alligator sinensis
GGAATAATTTAGAATGCTACATAGAGGTATAATTACAAAGTGGTATTAAAGGGATGACATTAGAAACATGGAAATGTAAGCTGACTATGAGGAAAAACTTTCAGCTGTACAGCTGCATCCCAAGAGAAATTGCGGAAGCCCAGTCACTTATGATTTTTAAAACTAGACTGGACAAAACGCTAGCAAATGTACCACAGGGAATACTTGCACACTGGCAGAGAGATGGAGTGGAATGATCTAATAAGTCTTTTCCATCTCTAACATCTACAGTTCTGTGGTTCTCAGTGTACAGTATTATGTTACAAAAGGGAGGGAAAAAAATTGAAGGCAAAGGATTAAATGGGTAAAAGCACAGAGAGCTGTAGAATGAATCAAGTTCTGTCCTATCCTCCTTTGTGTTTAAAAGGGTTGATTCTGCTTTGTTGTTTTCTTCTAAGAGACTCACTCTCTCTCTAATTTTTTGATGAGCATTGTCTAACCATTTTTCCTGTTTCCATTTCTGAAAGCGGAAAATAGCCACTCGGGAGTGATGATGGCTTTTTGAGAAGGACGCCACTCAGGAGTTGAAGCAGCACAACTGAGGTCCTTCAAAACAAGAAAAACTCATTAATGGTCATTTGAGTATTTGTTGTTTGTATTAGAAAGTTTCCCTGTCCACAACTCAAAAAGGGGGGTAGTTACAGATATACCTATATATAACCCTCCTTACCAATGCTGAACTCTTCCCCCATACACCCAATCTTCTCCTCCTACTGATCTGAACCTCAATAGTCAGCTTGTCTGCTGATATTTTTGTTCCTTTGTCTGTTTGCTCCATGACACTCCTAAACTGGTGAAAGGACCTTCCTGAGCTGGTCCGTATGTATATAACTCTTTCTGCATTCAAGTACTGTTTTGTTTCAATGCCAGGAAGTTAGCCATTGGCTTCTCACCAGGTGAAGAGGCTAGTGCTAGACTCTGGAGGTGTATCTACACCTGCAATTAATGCACAGAAAGCTTACTGCACAGTAAAATACTGCACAGTAAGCTTTCCCTGGAGCGCATCTACATGTGCACCCATTGGGAGCAAAACTACTCCCAATGGGTGTGTCCAATCATGCGTGGATGCTTGGTTCCCCAGGGACAAATAGCAGCAGCACACCTTGTGCTGCCACTACTTGTCCCTGGAGAATGCCTGTGCCACATGAGCTTTGGCCCACTGGGCCCTCAGGACCCCAGGTAAGGCTGCTGGGGCCAGCCCAGTGCTGGCCCCAGCCATCCCTACCCAACCCAAGTCAACTTGCCGTGTGCCACGCTGCACATGGCATGGGCATTCCCCGGGGACAAGCAGAGGCACATGTTTGTGTGTCTGTAGGCATGCATGCAAATATAAGACAGACACATGAAAGACGCATGCCCCTGGCGGCTGGGGGGGCATGGTGGCAGCAGGAGCATGGCAGTGGTAAGCAGGAGTTCCTGCAGACGCTGCTGCCGTTGCTGGCGGCGGCCAGCGGGGATCGCTGACTGCCTGCAGATGCTGCTGGCGGTGCCGGCAACAGGGGTTGTGATGAGCGGCAACCACCCACAGGTATCTTTTTGTAAGGGGTGCACCACCACACTCAGGAGGTGCACATGCACCCACATGTACCCCCTACGCGTCGCCCCTATGGACAGACACATAGTAATAGCACATGTTTGTGAGTCTGAGTGCATGTGTACATATATAATAAGACTGTTTTTCAGAGATGTTGAGCACTTACAGGTCCAACTGATTTAAATGAGAGTTCAAAATACCCAGCATCTTTTGAAAATCAAGTGCAATAATTAAAATTTTCAAATCCTCTAAGGACTTCTATTAATTTTTTTAGTGGGAATTGGCTGTCCAAACCTCCTGGTAGCTTTAAGGAGTTCAGTCAGTATGTACATTTTTAAAGGGAAACAGATGGATATATTTTTAAAAGAAAGAAGATAGCACTCTGACTTTTAAAAGTCTCAAGAGAAGCAGATTTTACATACAAGCATGTCAAATGTGACATCAGACTACGATACTGACTTCCATTTATCATGAATTGTCTATCTGTCTACTCTAGGACTTTATAAACTGCTACCTTCCTAATATCTGAAAATATCCCACACAAATCAGTAGTAATAAAGAAGTGCTTAGTAATCCTTTGTGGAGTGTTTGGAACTATTCTTTTTTCAGTGTCAGAACTCTATCTTGTGAAATCAAACACTTTCACAACCGGGGGTCGGGCAGAGCAGAGTGCGCTTCCAAAATAGATAGAATGCATTTTGTTGGTTTGGCTTTTTAAATTAGGCCATACATTTTTTTCAAAATCAAACCTAAACCCCATGCAGGATGGGATGTCACACAGGGGGCACTGTCGCACTCATGGACCAGACAGTGAATGTTCTAAATCAGTGAGCATCCAACTACAAATTAAGCTCCACACCCTCCCCAAGAGCCACTCTTTTCCCGTGCCTGATCTACTGCTCTGCTTTCTGCTTCCTCCCTGATCTGCTGCAGACTACACACAGAGATTCCCCATGTCTCCTGTGGCACATGTGCTGCTGGCCAGCCACCTCTGTTCTACATCAGCTTTAGGATGAGGTTTTGCTCATACAGCTTAAGAATATCATAAACGATGGGATGAAGATACCAGTAGAAGAGGTACCTAATGATAATGTAGGACTTGTCAAGAATGGAAGAAGTGAAAAATTCTGTGGAGATTTTTCCTCCACCTTCAGATACTGTAAGGATGTCTGATCTTCTTTTGTCTAGAAAAGCCAGTAAACACAGATCAATATCTGAATAGATTAACTTCTAGGAAGTCAAAATAAATACAAATGTCAACAGCCAGGAAGTTTGACACACTTACCTGCCAACACCTCTTCAATCAAACTGAAAAAGGAAATACAGTGAGGCCCAGTTGACCTTTAACAGGCTCTTGTTTCCTTCTGGGGGCTGGTGCTGACAGGTGTGAATTCAGATGTCCATCCTGTTTAGGGACTGTTTTGCAACTGAAACTCTAAAACTGAATATACCATTGTTTGGGGGCCAAGAGTTGTGTGTGCGTTTGCTTTTGTCTTGGCTTTGGAATAACGCACTAGTGAATAGTTACCTAGCCAAGGAACTGGTACTGCAGTCCCTCACTGTATAATCAGTGTTCAACCCTTTTTATTTGCTGCTTATTGTTCCTTGTTCTGAAAAATATTCTGTAGTTAGATTTGTGCTGTTGGGCTCTTGGATACCTGAAATCCCTCATGTATATCTAAAGGGAAAATAAAAAGCCATGCAAGATGTGAAAAACAAAAGTAATGAGTTGGTGACTGCGTTCAGCATACCATCCCCATTGCTTTTATTGACTTCAAGGCGATATTCACTTTCATAGAACAGGCCTATAGTATTTACATTGGGATTTCAAGGAAGACTGCTCTTATAAATTAGTAAAATGTATGAGTCATTCCAATGTTGTGTTTGATCCAAGAGATGCAGCTATCAGCCTAGCATAACATTCCAGCATCTGTCCAAAACACAGCACACCCTCATTAACTCACTATTCCTGGGAGCTAAACAGGCTGAAGGTTACAAAGAGGTACTTCTGACATATTGGGTTAGTTCTAACATTTTATTGATACCCAGTGTACTGTATCTTAGCCTTAAAGCAGAAAGAGATGGAGCATGTGTTTGTGAGTTATATAACAGAGCTCTCTTTGGACTGTTGGAGTAGAGCTGATCAAATACTGCTCAATTACTATATTCAAGGAATTTCCAGATTTTTTTCAAATGCAGCATTTAATAACAACAGTCTATTTATCCAGCTTTTGAGCTGGACAGTCTATGCAAAAAAACCCAAATAATTTTAGTGATTTCTACATTTTTTGACACATTTTATTTTTAATTCTAAGCCCAGCTCCCCTATAATTTATTAGGGATCAGCAGTGTAGCCATCTGAGAGAGACTACTTTGACGTTGGCACTTGCATGCTCAGGAATAGGAATGACATTTGAAATGATCAGGCATTCTTGCAGTACAATGAACCTGATTGGTAAGCTAAGGCAAAAAAAAGGGAATTAAACAGGACTGCAGAGCTCAATGAAAGGCATATAAATATGGGTGCTGTATGAGTTGAGAATTACTGTGGGTGTCAATTAACCTCACAGATCACAGGGTTTATTAGGCTGAATTATTTATCCTGAAGATAAAACACTGAAAGGAAGAAAGGAAGAAAGACATCATTAAACAGCACAGCCTTGCACAGATTTTAGGCAGTGAACCAAGTTTCCGAACAATTTAATTTATTAGGGGCCTAAATTGTACTAGATTATCAAATCAAGTGGAATAGAGAAAGGCAGTGCGTTTTAAGTTCAGTGCCCAGAATGTAATAAGTGTGTTATTTCATTCATGCCATGTCTCAGCTTGAGTTATGAAGAGAAGGGTATGTTTCCTCTGTAGGATAATTTTCCATTTTTTATCCATTTTCTAAAGCTGTCAAACAGCTGTCATGAAGAAAAATGTTGCCAGTTTATCACTGAAGCTTGAAACCTGTTAAATGTGAGTGCAAAGCTGGGCACTACTTATAGTCCCAATACAATGGGAGGAGGCTTAGCCGTTTGAAGTCTGTCTTTGTGGAGATTATAGCCAGGCAGAGAAGGACAATGAGAGAGTTTTGCCTTGGGAGAAGAGAGACTGACAGGTCTGTGTATTTTTATGCAATCAATATTGTAGACAGAGCACTTCTTACATGATGGGCATCAATTAAAAAAATATAAGAATTTGGGAGACTTCCCCAAAGAGATTAAATCCTTCCCAGGAGGAAGGAATGGCTTTTCAAGAGGAGTTTGCATGAAAAATTCATGCAGTGGATACATTTGTAGAAAAAAATATAATAAATAAATAATCATATTAATCTCACTGCCTCCCAATACAATAGCACGTCCAACACTGTCCACTTACTCTGCAAAGCAGGGACTTAGTGTGAACATGTGTGAAATTAGATCATCCAGAAAAATAAACTAAGACAAAGGGTTACACATGGTTACTAAAACAAGAAGCTTACACAGTAAGGAAAAAAGAAGCTGCCATATAGCCATACACTATGGCCAAGAAGCCCGTACAGGGATGAACGCAGAGACAGACAAAACACAGCATGAAAATGGGTGATAAGCAGAGATTTGCTGCCGTCAGGAAGGAGAGAAGAGGAGGCAGCTGCAAAGACAGGAGGCCGGAAAAGATAGACGAATTGGGCTGGAAATATATAGTCATGCTAACGACTGAAAGAGATTACATGAGGCTGCAATTAGCTAGCCGTGATCCACTGCTATTCACTTGTACTTGTGTGTTCTTCTTTTTTGTGCCGGCAAGAAAGTCTGCTCTCCTGGTGAAGTGTTATTCACAGAGCGCTCAGGTTGGAAAGCGAAAGATGCTGGCGTGGTCTCTGCCCTCCTGCACGCTGGGTGGTGGCCACATGTGCAGCCTCTTCCATGGGGACTCAGCAGGCCCATCCCCCACCATCCAGCTTCTCCTTTCCTACTAGGAAAACAAAATGGAGTAATGTGAATAAAGAGAATACTAACTAACCCTCACATTCAGCGCAGGTTTTCTTGCCTTTTTTATTTATTTCTTTTGTCCTGTGTCCATCTCCTTTCCGTGTTGTTCTTCCTCATGCTTTAAGATGCCGTTTTTTCCCTTCCCCTATGCTTATTTTCTCTGTTGCTTTCTCACTTCTCCCTTTCCTTATCCCATCTTTTCTTGCTCAGCTACCTTTCCTTCTCTGCCTGGCCCCCCCAAAATCTCTCTCTCTCCCAAAATTCCTTGCATCCGATCTGCCTGTCAGCACCTGCAAAGTCCCTTTCACAGAAGTCTCTTTCCCACTCCCTATCCAATGCCATCCAGGTGTGTTAAGGTGTGTTTAAGCCTTGTGCAGGAGGTTTTGGCTGCTGCCAAGGCCGGGATTTTTGACTGGAGAGTGCCAGTGCTCCTCCTGGGACTTAAAGCCAGAGGTTCCTGGCTAAAGGGCCTTGCCCCTCCACTATGGGTTAGGCCAATCATTATATTTGGGATTAGGAAGGAATTTTACCCCATGGTGAGATTGGTATGGACTGTGGGAGTTTGGCCTTCCTCTGTAGTTGGCGGCATGACCCTCTACCTTGGATATTTTGATTGTATACTAGCAATCTTTTTATAAAAGCAGAACTTTGGCTACTGTGGCTCCTCTGCTTTTACCTGTGGCAGGATAGGATGTTATGCCTTGTGTTGCGTCAGGTTTGGCAGTAGTTTTACTCAGAGATTAGTTTAGATTAGTTTATGGATTTGTCTAGGATAGTTTGGCTAGGGATGATCCTGCCTCAGGCAGGGGGTTGGACTAGATGACCTCTGAAGGTCCTTTCCAGTCCTACTTCTCTCATTCTGTCTCTTCTTGCTGCAGGGCCAATGCTGTTCTACACCAGTTGCTTCCAATTTTCGGGGATGGTCTAGGACCCAAATGACAGTCTCTTGAGCTTCATATGGCTTTCTCTTTGATTCTTGTCTGTGCTGTAGAGTGGGCATCCTAGCAGGGGCACTTAAAATCAGACAGCTTCTTCCTGAACTGCCTAAACACCAGGATGGGATCCTGGGTACAGGCACATCCTTCAGCCAGTTGTATTATTGCTGCCTGTTGAAGTAGAGTTGATCTAGCTTAGGTTCCCAGGGACATGGCACACAGAAAGAGGCCTGATTCGTGTAGTAGATTTCTCTGCCCTTGCAAGAGTTAGCACCCAGCTTAAGAGCAGGAGTAGCCATTTGGGAAGGAAAGAATGACTATTAACACCATGAAGTTCCAATTTCTGCTGTAAAACATCACTGGCCCAGTGGGAACACTGTAGAGATGTGTTTTGAAATCTAAGATTAGCAAAGTATGATAGAGAACATTGGTATGGAAAAAGTCTTGTGAACTGAAAAACAGGTTGCTATTTCTATCAGCATGATCCATGTGTCTAGCACCTCTTCTCTCCAAGTCTTCAACACCATATATGCTATGCATGGAAGAATCAATTCTGCACTGAAGAACAGCCATTCCTGGAGAGCATGCTGGCAAACAAGTACACTATGTTTTCCAGTACTAATGGATATAGTCTAGCATTAGGGCAAACAGCTACTCTTACGTAAAACACCGTGAGCTTTTAGGTCCACATAAGAAGACTATGAATGGTTGCACTAGCTATCTATATTAGTTTGAAGTCAGGCAAAACAGGGTGGCACCTTAGAGACTAACTTATTCAGAGAGGCATATGTTTTAAAGACAACATCCTATTAGTCAGATGTTATAAGGAGACTAGGGCATGGTGTATAATTCACCCAAGAGTAAGAAGACAGACTACGGTGAATTTAGCCCTCATTTTTTAAGTTCTTGTCCACAAGACCCAACTACAGTTGGTTTATTTTATCCACCTCTGGAGAATAAAGAACTGAAACAACCCTACTAGGATTTTTAACCTGTCACTCCAGGGAGCCTAATTATTGCAAATAGGGTGCTTAGACCGCTAAGCCATTGTCACCTGCTTTTAACAACTCTAAAAGAGTCAGTTTTGATCCAAGAAGGTTCCCTGGCACCTGTGAAAAAAGGCATAGTATTTAACAAAATCTCTGTAGGTGGAGTAGGTCATTATTCATATTACAGAAGGTTTGAAAGAGTGGACAGTGAAGGAGGTACACATTGTACTGTAACAAAGATTACAGTAGCAACACTGTGAATTGCTTCTCAGTTCCAGTCTTGATTTTTCTTCAGCTACACAAAGGGAAAATGGAGCAAAAGAAGTGCTAAATTAATTTGTACATGTTCCTATCATGTCTCACTCCTAACTGTTTACTTGAAAGGGTTTTCATTTTGCATCAGCCTAACCCAGGTTAACAGGTTGCATAGCAGAAGGATTGTGACTGTGTTGAGATTATCCTGCTCAGGGTCCACAAGCATGTATCTCTAACATGGATAACTGACTAAAAGCCATGAAACAGTGTGTATGCAAATATTCTAGCAGTAGATTTCTTTGTGTGTCTCCACACGGTACATACATGGGGAAATGCCTGCATGCAAGAGTTCATGTCTGCCCAGCTGCAGTGCAGAAGGCGAATGGTATCTTTGAGAGAAATGGGGACTGTACAGCAGATCCTAATGACATTTCAGAGAGACTCTTTTACCACAGTTGGTTAACTTTTTAAGTGGCTGACATTTTCACACAGTTCAGAAGGCAGTTCCTTTGTTTGGATTAGTGGACATTGATGAGAAACCCTCACCTCATATAATAGTATATTAATAATATAATGAGGCTTGTAGGTTTTGGGGAAAGGGAGGGAGGGGGCATTTTTCAAACTATAAAAATGTGTAATCTATGAAGAGGTTACATCTTGAGCCTTTCTTTCCTCCAAGTAACACTTCAGCTAAAAGATATTATTTTGCCTTTATCTCTCTGAAAGAAAAGGGATTTTTCCCCCATTACCTGAAGGGGATGCATTCCTTCTACAGACATGCAAACCTATCAAATCTTAAATGTTAATGGACTGGCAGTGTTTGCAGTAGGGTTAACAGTTTTCTGCTGGAAGGCTGGTTGGCAGGATACCGTCCTGCAGTCTTTGAATCATTCCGCTGAATCATAGCCATGTTGGCAGGATCTCATTCTGAGGAAGTTTGCAGTACTGTCAAACACCTGCTGTTGCCATTGAGCGATATTATGCAAGATCTGAAATTCTATTTATTGAGACCCTCATTTGATTTCTTTTTAATCCTCTGAGGGCACTAGAGTCTTAAGTAACACCAACAATAAAATGCTTTCATGAGAACATTGCACAACAATACCTGGGCATTTGCCCTTAAAGGAATCCTGCTCTCTACACTGTGCACTGATGCCAAAATGATAGGGAAAATGTCACACTGCCACTGTCTACAGGGTCACTTGTGCAACTAAGGTAAACAGGACTTGGCCTCCAAAGATTTTGTTAATCCTATTAACCTTTTCCTTTATGTATGAGTCTGTGGGAGAATAGGATAAGCAACCAGATCCACAGACCTGGGCTGAACTGTCTGATAAATATGCTATGATGGACAGATTTAATCATTGTCTTCTTTTTCATATCCTCCCACCACAATTATAGATTTTTCCTATACTGGGCACAAAATAGATCCTGTTCTGTAACTCTGGTGGGGTCTTCCAGGGTCCACAGGTCCTCCAGGGCCTGGCATCCAAAAGGTCAGTGTTTCACTGTGGTCACAGGTACCTGTGTCATGAGAGCAGCCCCACTTCTCATACTGTCTTTTGACCTGCTGACTCTCACTTGAAGGTGATTTAAACAGCTCCAGGTTGACCATTCCCTCTCTGCACCTGTGGGGAAGTGTTCAGAAAGCAACCACGTGCATGCTGACATCCTCAGTGAATTAACTGGCATTTTAAAACCCTGGTTTGCAATGACAGTGACCTTGTTCCAGGGTAAGATATTTCGTGAATCAGCAAGATGGGAAGATAACTTCATATGCACTCTGGAAACTGACAGGACCACTATGTTGGTACACTTCTGGACCTCTGAGACACAGCTGAGGCATAGTCAAGCTGAGGTAGATCCTGCAAAAAATGTTCAAACAAATAGCAAAATGTTCTTCAGCCATGCAAAGAGGAAGAGAACGGGAAAGAAATGGGGCCATTCTGCAGTGAAGTTGGGGTAGAAATAAAGACTAACCTAGGGGTAGCTCATAAAACTGAAAGGCACTTCCTCTCATTTCTCAATGAAGAGGCAATCACTGACTACAGAGACACAGGTAAGATGGATAACAAAAATGAGACAATGAGATTAGAACTAACTGCAAGCAAAATAATTGCAAAACTTTAAGATGAACGCACTCAAATTGCAGGGGAAAGGGAGGGCAGATAATTTCCACTCTAGAATTCTGAAAATATTGGCACATGAAATCACATACCCAGAAGCAAGTACTTTAAATAAATAAATATCAAGTCAGAGGTAGGGCTATATGACTTTTGTCTCTCATATTTATAAAGGGAAGTAAAGTGATACAGGCAACTACAGGAATTTTAGCCTGACCTCAGTTCTATGCAAGGCTTTAGATAAACTTTTGAAGGGAAGAGGAATTAAATATGTGAAGGTAAACAGAAAATGAACCAACACACAACCTGGTCTGACCAAAGGTAGAGCATATCAGAAAACTTTATGGCTTTGTTTTATAACTAATTTTTTTAGATAAAGGAAATTTAAATTAATTGCTAATATACGTATAGTACTCTACAGATTTTAAAGAAGCTCCTCCAGGTCTCTTCCATTTTCCCTGGGCACCTCTACATGTGCAATTAATGCAAAGCAATAAACTCTAGCATGATTTATTGCTTCTGGCACCACATCTTCACATGCGCCTGGGACCGCAGCACACTGAGCAGGCTCACAGCAGCCACAGATGGCAGAGGGCCCTGGGAGGTCAGCCTGCCAGCCTGGGGCTCCTCCAACCCGGCACAAAATGCTGCAGAGGGGCTGGCTGGGGCATGAAGGTGCTCCAGTGCAGGGCTGCCTGCCACCTTCATGCCCCAGCCAGCCCCATCAGCATCTACATGTGTTGCTGCACACTAAAGAATGCCACCACAAGATAGTACTTGTATCTACTCGTATTTACTTGGACTGCATCAGAGTTAGTTTCCTGCACCTTAGTAGGAGCACATGTGTAGACACTAAGACTTTACTGCGGAGCTAATTTGGCAGCTCCACAGTAAACATCCTGTGCAGATGCACTACATGTAAAGACAAGATGCAATGACATACTGACCTTAAGCAGGCTTCATAATCGTCAACTTTCCCAGGTCTGCTATTTCTCTACATCACCTAATAGGATATTTGTAGCAGCTCACTGACACAGAAGCAAGGACAGCTGTTTGGGGACTCATATGATCTTACAAAAGTTGCTCAAACAGGGACTGACAGCAGATGTACAAATATTAAGATTTCTTTCAATTGTGTGAAACTCCTGCAATGGTTTACATAATTAATCATCAATGACAAAGCATTTAGTTACAACACAGTTTAATAAACTGAATAATTCCTAGGACATTCTGATTACAATGTTGCTTCAAACCCTATTCAACTTCAGAAAAATTTTAAAAGCCATTGTCCTCAAATTCAGAGTCAGAGATTAATTTCTTATATCACCTTAAAGCTGTCCATTAGCTTGTGGGTAATGCTAGAGGCTAGTGAGACTCAGGTACACTTCCCTGCTCTGCCACAGGCATCAGGTGAGATCTTGGGCATGTCATAAAAATCATAGAAAAGTCAGGTTGGAAGAGACCTGCAGAGGTCATGAAATCCAAACCCCTGCCTGAGACAAGACCATCCCTATGAAAATCATCCCATTCAACTCCATTGTCTAATCTTTTAGCAAAACTATTAGTCAAACCTGACACAATGTCATTGTATCTCTGTTCCACATCTGTAAAATGGAGATAAAAGTATTTTTCCTGCAGTAACTAAGGCCAGGTAAGTATTAGGGGTGTGCGAAACGGGCCATATTCGATTCAGATTCAGCCAGAATCAGGGACAGTGATTTGATTCGTTGATTCGGATCACTGTCCCCAATTCGATTCCGCCAAATCCAAATCTGAAGATTTGATACTGATTTGGAGAATCAGCAATTCAGCCATAGATATCACTTCAAATGTTTTTTCAACATACCTCACGGTACCAGGCACAGCTTGTGAATGCTACGATGCTGGGGTGGATGGAGTGTCCCACAGGATTGCAGGGCCCCCCCCCATGTGCTTGTTGGTGAACCCGGAAGTGGACCAGAAGTAGTTCCAGTCCATTTTCAGGTCCACCTTAGAGAGCATGGGGGGGGGGGGGGGGCCCTGTGCCCCTCTGGCTCAGTGATCAGCCATGGGGGGACCCCGGGTGCCCCCCGAGACTCAGGAGGCACCAATCACTGAGTTGGGGAGATGTGGGTGGGGTCCCCCTGCGCACTCCGCAGCGGACTCGGAAGTGGACTGGAAGTGCTTCTGGTCCACTTCCAGGTCTGCTGCCAAGCATGCTAGGGAGCCCCCCACACTCCTGTGGGATGTTCCATCTGCCCCAGTATCGCAGCATTCACAAGCTACCTGCTACCTTGAGGTATATAGAAAAAACATTTAAAACTGTCCCTATGTCCAAATCTGTGAAGCTTTCCAAATTGATTTGGAGGCTTCTGATTCGATTCAGATACATTAAAGGGTCTCCTGATTCAATATGGATTCGGAGATTCGGCCACTGAACTGGGCCGAATCTCTGCCGAATCGAATCAGGGACCAAAGCTTTGCGCAGCCCTAGTAAGTATCTTAGGGAAATTTACTATTATTATCTATGATTTGTTTTATTGTAACACTTTGGAGTCCTAGTCATGGACTTGGACTTCATTGCACCAAGTGCTCTAGAAACAGAGAACAAAAAGACACTTTGTAATCCAAAGGGCTCATAATCTCAGGAAAAGACAAGTCAACAAGTGGATGCAGACAGACTGGGAGCTCAGGCAAACAATGAGCTATGCCCTTCTTCCCCAGGGTAGAAGATATTTCCCACAGCACGATGCCCCTGCACAAAGCATATCCCCCACAGTAGAACAAAACATAGTTTTCTTTGCTGAGTAGACCATTTTTTTCCTTCCCATATAGGGCTTCTTATTCCAGTCCTCCTGGTTGTGAAGAGAGCTTTGAACAGATGAAATGATTGGAATGTGATGTCCTGTAGACTTTCTACAATAGCTGTGAACTACCCCAAGGACCCTAGTGGGCATGTCTACACATGCATTTACACCAGTTTAAATTTACTGTGCGGTAAGTTACTGAGCAGTAAGCAGGAATAGGCCAACATATACATGTGCAGGTGTTAAAGCGCATTAATGCTGTGTGTGGACTGACTTGAGGGTAAAGGTAGTCCCAAGTCAGTCCACACATACAGTGTTACTGCGCAGTAAGGTGTCTACATGTGCGTTACTGCACAGGATTAATCCAGAATACATTTAATACCTGCATCATGCAGGTATCAGGTTTACACCCAAGATGGTGTAAATCACCATATTTACTGTGCAGTACAGGTATATACATATAGATGCGCACCCATACTGCACAGTAATTTATGTTACTGTGCAGTAAATGTGCATGTGTAGACATGCCCAGTGAGTTGTTGACTCTGAAACCTAAGGCGACAATCTGAGTGACACTGACTTTCACTTCTTCACGAAGTTAATATTTTAACAGAAAAATCCAGTTATGTCTTCCCCTAAACTGGCTCCAAAGATTTTCCCAGGTGCCAAAAGTATTGCTACACCAATTATCCAGGCTCCCTCTTGATCTTCTCTCTGGTAAGATTATATATTTCTCTAGACAGTTATATAAACCTGTAAACGATGAAAAAAAGAATATGAGGAAAACAATTAAAACATGATTCTTTTTAAAATCCAAGGAAACAGCAAAGGCCACTACACTGGTTGTATTTTAATTTTTATGTCTCATTAACTAAAATTTCCCATCCTTTAATTAAAATGAAGCTATAGAGTGCCAATCTCCACTCTGCTGCAGTCTGCTACTCAATTAGAAGGACACTGGCACAGTATTTATCAATAGGTCCATCTTGTTAGGGAAGATATATGGCTGTGGTAGTGATAGAGACAAACTCTGACCTGAGACATTCAGATCTAGATCCAACTTACCTCAGAGTCTGAGCTTGTGACCTAAGATTTTGGTCTGGGACCAACTTTAATTAGAATCTGCTTTAGTTTTCCCAAGCTCAGCTGCAATACTTGGCATGAGACCCCAGCATATTTAGATGACAACTAATGAGGATTTTTATTCAAGTTGAGCCTAAGCTGGCTTGGAGGGGGAGAGCTGTTTAGCATCAGCTAGGAGAGGCTGATGCCTCTGGAATATTTTTCAGAGCAGAGCTAAGGGAGGGGTGGGCAGTGCTGGGAGGATGCTGTCAATGCAATGCTAATAGGGCCTGCCTGGGGCACAGTGTTAAGGTGCATCCCTTGAAAGGTGACCTTGGCTGTTAACATTAACATTCAAGTGAGTGGCCATTTGACATATTCGATTGTGCCTATATGTTCTGGGAGATGCTTATGCTCAGATCAATGTCTTCAGTGCCACTATCTTCTTGTACTGCCATCCCTGGATGTTTGATATTTAAGTGACTCCAAGAGCACAAGGTAATGCACTTTCTTATTTAATGCACACAATCCATCAAACCCCTATGCACGTATACAGCTAATTTAAGGAACTGTGTGCTCACTGTGCAAATTAAAGTACTTGTCAAAAAAATAAAGTCCTTCAAATTAGTCTGAAAAGTACTCATTATCCAATGAATCAACTAACCAACCATTACTGTGATTCAGTAGAGCCTTTTATGTCATTTATCATCTTCTGATGTGTGCAACACTCCAGCCGCCCACTGCCCGTATTGTTAGGCCAGACAGGAGAAGCAGAGCACCTGCCACTGCTGTCAACTTCAGTACTTCTCAGGATCAGGCCTTCAGAGAGAGAGCATGGGGCAGTCTACGCTCCTATTGTCACTTGCCTGGAGAGTCCCAGCGACCAGCAAATTATGCACTATGCCTAAGGAGAGCTCCAGGTGTTCCCAAACAAGGAGTTATAGAGTCTTTATAGCACTCTTAGGCTATTGCAGACCTTTTTGCCAATTTGCTTTGGACTTTTTTTTAGGAAAATCTGTCTGTTTTTCCTTTCATTGAAGTTCATAAGTTACCCTGGAAACAGTGGTGTCATATGTATGGTAATAATATTAAAATGTAGTAAATCCTGGTTAATTCATCACTCTGAGGGGACTGGTGATGACTAATTCTCTATGAGTGACCAATTATCAGTACTTATTTTTTTTACTTCAAATGGGATGTATTGTGCATGTCAGATCAAGAGACAGCAAAGCACGATTTTTGGCATTTATAATAAAGGAAACTATTACAGGAATTCTGAGTGCAAATTGTGCATACTCTGGCTCACTATATGGGAATTGTCTGTGTCTACAAATAAGTGATTAATGCACAATTTGTTACTACGTGAGGATTACATGACTATAATGGAGTAAAAAGAAATCAGTCAAGTACAGTCTCATTGCCAGAGCAAAAGATAATTCTGTAAAATGGAATGGTTGATCATCTGTTGTGTTGAGCCAAGAACAGCTGTGGAGTATCCAATGCTCTGAGAACATCAGCTGGCTTGACAGGTGCTGTGGAGGTCACAGTGTAGTACCTTGTAAGTTGGCTAATTATCCATTTTGTTGCAGTACACATATGCATTTGGAAATGGCTATGCGTAAACAGATGACGATTTAGCCAAAGTTTTGTATACAACTCAATAAGACTCTGGTAGGAATTCAGGGTATTGACTAAGACCATTGTCACAAGTTATCTCAGTGACTAGTTAATGAGATTGCATTGTATGTGGTTTATTAAGCATGGGTGTTATGCAGTAGTTATGACTATGTATGTGATTAAGTTATATATTTCCACAGACATACATGCATTATGCATACAATACATAAGCCCCATCTTGAATGCACCTAGAGAAAGAGCTGGTAGTTTAAACATTTTTACTGTATGCTTCAAGTGCACTTTTGTTTAAAATACATCAAAGGTACTCTGTCAGACTAAATATTTTTATCTGCCATCATGTTTTCTACCATCTTTTGCTGTCTACCTCGGTAGACTAGGCTTCATTAATTCACTCCTTGTTCCCTCCTATCTTTACTACAGCACTGAAGCATACCTGGCACAAAACCTTTGGTATCCGATCTTTACTACACCACCAGAATACACTTTGCACAAAACCTTCTGTGCTTAGGAATCTAGTAGAGAATCCTATGGCGTCTCTCCTCAACAATGCAAGAGGAAAACAGGGATGAACTCAGGGATGAACTCTTCTCCACTTTGAGCTCTCCTCCACTTCAATTGACCTCATATAACACATCAAGTCATATATAAGATCTTAGTTCTGGTCTTCCAGGCACTAGATGGCCCAAGCCGAGGATATCTAAGAGTTCTAAACTTGCAGGCTGAGAATTGTGTTCAGCCAGTTTGCCCCTCTGGCACACTGGGATCTTCTACAATCTGATTCTCTCTCAAATGTGCAGAAGGCAGAACAGTCTCCGCAGCTAGCCCAGAATCCCACCACAATCTAAAAAAAGGCCATTGCAAACTTCACCACTGATGGGTGTGGTTCTTTTCTGTGTGATATATATTTGAAAAGAAATCCCACTACAACAAAACACTTTTTTGCACACACTTCTGAGTGATGATAAGCAAATAAAAAGCACTAATATGTGGCCGCCATTAAACACATTGTTTAATGCAGTGATGGAAGACAGATATTACAGAAATTAATACAGCATAAGCATCTCCACAAGATAGAATTTTGTGTGTTTTACCGATGTCATTAATAATATATTAACACTGAAAGAAGTTTAAAATCCTCATTAAAGCTATACACTTTGCTGCACTCCACTCAGCTGAACAATGAAATTGAACTAGTCCATTTCATTTGATTCAAGTCAGGTTCAATCCATGCCATCCAACTGTACATCCTTGGCCATGAACGATGCATGCCCCTGGAGGCTGGGGGGACACGGCGACCACCTGCAGGCAGCGGCAGGGGGGTGGCAGCAGCAAGTGGGGAGCTCCCACAGGTGGCCTCAGTGGTGCTGGCGGCGGAGAGGGGCAGGTGTCAAGCGCCGACCAGCAGTCGGCGACCACCTGCAGATGCCGTCAGCGGTGTCGGTGGCAAGAGGGGAGGGGGTGGCAAGTGGCAACCGCCCACAGGCACCACCAGCATCATCGTCGGTGCTTCTGTCAGGGGGTGTACGCGTCACCAATGGCCTTGGCCTCTGATATTTCAGCTTCTCCTGAAGATTTTTTCAGCAAATGCCCTTGTGCTTCCTTCAACAAAACACTTACCTAAAGGCGGGGGCATTTATACACATACTTTTCTGTCCTGTGACATACTGGAGATCTTTTGCTTTGGAGCAGACTTGATTAATCGAGCCTGCTCAGCACATGAGCTGAAGCAAACTGCACTGCGCCACGTGCAGTTGTATAAGTGGCAAATGCACGCCAGCACGCAGAAAATGGTAGTGATGTGCTTTTGAATTAAAGCACTTCCGATGTGTTTTAGTTCAAAAGTGTGCCATCACCACGTTCTCAGCACATTTCACCACTTATACAACTGCAAGCGTCACAGCACTGGGTACTTTTTAAAGCGCGTTGCGCTGTGGCGCTTGCATATGTAAAAATGCCCAGGAAGCCTCCTGAATAGCCACTAGGGTATCAGGAATGATACAGCAGATTGAGTCCTAGATTGGATTCAAGGGACCTATGTTCAATTCCTGATTTACCATGGCCTTCCTGTATAAACTTGAGAAAGTCACTTAACCCATCTTGTGCCTCAACTCCTCATCTGTAAAATAGGGATAAAGTACTTCCCTGTCCACCAGGGACACTGTGAACACAAAGTCCATTCATGATTCTGAGCTGCTCCCATTGAAGTGATGAGGACCATACAAGTACTGTGATTTGCCAAATGCTGAAAGTCCCATCCCAAGGAGCTGAGGCTGAACTTTGTAAAATCTCTTTAGTGCAGGCCAAAAATTATGGGTCTCAATTGCTGATGCTGCCCCTTCAATTCATTTTAACAATTTTCTAACAATTTGTGTATTATGTCTGAAAAAAAAGTCAAAATATTTACATACTTTTTTTTCTCGGCTTGTTCTTAATTATGGGATCTGTTAATTCTGTTGATCCTCACCTAGAAATGGTGAGTGGCATGCAAGTTACTAGTCAAGTATGAAATGAGTAGATGACTGATTAATTGAATAACAGAGCTTTTTCAGAACAGTATGAATAACTACCTTTGATTTGACAAGTACCTTAATTATCATGGCAAGAATCTTATACCTTGAACTAGCTTTTATATTCTTCAGTGAAATGAGCTTGAAACTGAGAAGTAAGTGGAGGCCAAGAGAACAGAGACCAATCCCAATAGTCTGCTGCCAGGATAGGGGGACAGGATGAATCTGGAATACCTCTATGACCATTATTCAAGCCTCTGTATTGTACACAAATTCATGATGAAAGAAGAGAGACAGTCTGCAGTTGGACTCATTACTGACTCACAGAATCACAGAATAACAGGGACCTCTGACGGTCATTTAGTCCAACCTCTGGCATAGTCTCAAAGCCCCTGCTATCGGCCGTTCCTCAGCTAGTACAACCTCACTCCACATCCTGCATCCACGACCAGAGTTTCCCATAGTTACCAACAGTTCAACCAATGGATAACTGGAATAGCCAATAATGTAATTATATTTTGTAACGTAATTCAAAGTTTGCATCAGAATGAACATGGGAAGGATGCTTTAATCATAATTGGCAAAACTGCAAATACAATATGTGCCTCTCTGCCATCCCACCAATAAGCGGAGATAAAAATCACATTATCATGCACTTTGTATGGGCTCAAGCCAGAAAAGCATGTATGTGCTTACATCTATTTCTATTCAGCAGGTCAGATTCTTCACTTTATGATATGCAATCAAAGGAATTTAAGCAGGTGCTTAAAAGTAAAGCATATGCTTAAGTGTTTGTGTAGCCAGTGAGAGACTGTGGAATCAGGGGCCAAGTGCTACAGGGAAACTTTTACAGGGAAACTATTTTAAAAATGCTTGAGAGCATTTTAAAAATTGTGTTGGGACCCTTTTTATATCTTTCTGCTTCTAAAGCCTTAGTTAGCATGAATCCAACTGTGCAGAGTTCAGAAGAGGAGAAAGATTAAACTTAATCAATCTAAAACAACTCAGAAGATAGCCAAAAATAGCTCTTCTACAGAAATAAGTTCTAGCCATTAAAATCCAATATCTCAAGAATATTCAGAGCTAGAAGCAAATGCTGGGTATCTCATCAGGAGGCTGTGAATCTTCCCTTTCCATAAAGCTCTCATCTCTGGCCTGAAGAATCATGAGGTATTGGTCCTTAAAGCTAACCTAAATATAAAATTGAAGGCTTCATACAGAGACTTGAGGCAGGGTAACAGTGGAGGTCATGGCAAAAAGGATCTATGTTTGGAGGGAAATAAATTTCTTAGTCAGGTAGGTCTACCAAAGCAGCAGATGTTTGAAGCTTCCCGGGGGATGGAGTGTTAGAATAAGACCCATGGGAGATGTATTATAATGCAGAGGGCAGGTGAGGAGGTCACAAGGACAAGGCCTTGCAATTTATCAGACAGATATCACCATTACCTACATGTGTGTGTGCACACATGCAGGCCTAAACATGTGAATTTCCAGCACAGAGAGCAGGGAAAGGGAACCTTTTTCTTCATGTGCTTTTGGATGTCATTGTTGGGAGGGCTGAGCATTAAAAAAGCCTACTAAAAGATATGGTTTTATAATGAGCAGTAAAAGTTAGATATTATAGTGTGCTGCTGCAGATGAGTCACTGCTGAAATCACCAGCAATGCCAGTAGTTTTGATTTTATGCATACTACACACTTTACTTCATGCAGATGCTATTGGACAGTGTAGGACTGATAGGGCTAGAAAAAGCTGACAGAGGAGAGAGAAGGAGGACATGAGAGATGGAGCTGCAGACAGGGGAAGGAAAAGTTCTCTCATATCCTTAGTTATTCATTGTTACTTTATTAATGGATTCAGCACTAGTGTGTTTATTACATATACACTGAACATCTTCTCCCTGAGACCCCTTGGGAGGCTAACTTGCTATTTGGATCTAGCTTGAAACTCCTTGTGTGGCGCTTTCAGGGCCTACACACATGATACATTTATATCTGTGAGACCTACTTGAAAACCAGTGTAAAAAATGTACCAGACATATGACATAAAGCCCTCGACCAGTGTAATTTATTAAAACATAAATGTCTTAAGGCGGTCTCCCAAAGCATTTATTACAACATAGAATTTACTTAACATTTAAAACAGAATTGGCCTGGGGGCATGAAAAAAGAGTCATGAATCTGCACTGTTTAAGTTCCCCTGGTGTAGGTAAGGTGTGTCCACAGTTAGCCATTTGCTCAGTGCAGGCAGGCAGGTATCTGCTCCCTGCCCCCACCTCGTGGCAAGGCACTGTAATAACACCTACTATGGTAGTTTTGTTACCCTAGGGGTGGTGGTAGCCTAACCACTCCAGATTCCAGCGTCATTCATATCATCTCACAAAACAAAGGTAAATTACACAACTGTTAATGTGTTACGTGTCCAGGCCCTTAGACATCACCACCAATACCAATCTTTATAGTCTCTGGGGTGCTAGATATATTTTATCTTGACTTGAAACCCACCCAGACTACCTGGGAAATACTAAATGAATTATTAGGGTATCCCACATAAACAAAAAAACCCTCCTCACAAGCAGTGTAACACAAAAAATAGATTACAGAAAACAGAGGAAAACACCAAATTCAATGTAAAACATTACTAACTACAAGACATAATCTACAGGTTCTGCTGCACCAGGGGAAGCTGCTAGAGAGCGTGGGTCTTTCTGCCTTGCAAAGGGCCCCTCATTGCTCTTGAAGGAATAGTAGTGTGCCAATCGTTGCTCCCACAGAGAGGCTGTATGTGTATGTGGGGAGTGAGTGCAGCTCCAAGCAGCATGCATGCACCCCAAAACTTCTGGGCTGGATTATATGGCCTGCTGAAATAAAACTGCAGGAAAAACTCCAAAAGGAGCCAGGTTGATTAATGGCTACAGGCAGCCCAACCATGCAGCTTGGCTAGAGTAAAGGACCATCAAAAGAAACAAGGGGAAAGACCAGGCCTGCTCTCTAGGCCAGGTAGTTTGGGTGACAGCTCCACTGGGAGCAGAAAGTTGCAAACCTCAACCCCAAACCAAAACTGGCAGGATTAGAAACCCCCAGTTTTCACCCCTGTTTCACCTGGCAGGCCTAACTCCTAGCCACCAAAACCAAGGAACCAATACTCTTTTCCCCCGTATTAATCCCTTAAAACTTCAAAAGAAAAAGGGGGAAGAAAAGGAGGAGAGAGGACTTCCCAGACATGGGGACAATTCTCCCCCTCTCTTCCACCTACCTGAGCTTCCCTTTTCGTTATCTGGAAAAGACTTCACTGTTCAGCAGCCCCTAGCAGCTTCTCCGCCCAAAACCAGCTTCCCTTGATTTATGCTGTACATGTGGTCCTGGAAAATGGCGCATAACTCAAATTCACATAAAGAGAACCCACTTTACAATGTAACAAATAGGGATACCTTTCAAGACCTTGACTGTACTGACCCCCGGACCCATTTCTACCACTTTTACAAGACAACTGTGGTACTCAACAACAGCAGACAGTACACACAACCACAGGGTGGTGGTGAATGTTACCATAATGGGGATGGCAACTACAGAAATACATGTCTCAGACAACGAGCAAGGAGCCCAGATCCACACGGAAGACTATATTTTGGTGCACGTCACTCCCACAATGCACTGCACAAAGCAGCTGACTGCAGACTTCCACCACACCAATCACATAAGAGTGAATTTACCTCGCATATAACACATTTTTGGTATAAAAAGGGTCATCACATAAGAGTGAATTCACACATACAGAACCTGCATAAAGCAAGGGAAACCTGTATTTCCCCCAGATACAGGCCTCAGCTTGTCATGTGCTGAACACATGGCCAAAACACAGGGGCCTTCTTACCATATAAAAAACCACACCAAAAAAAAGCACAATATACAACCCAAGTGTGTGTGTGGGTGTAACTTACATACATACGTACATATACCTACATACATATATATATATAGATATAGATACACATACATACATACATACATACACACACACAAATGTATAGAATATTTACATGTTATATATGGTATACATATACAATATATATGAATATATAGACTATATGTGTGTTTAGAGAGAGAGAGAGAGAGAGAATATATACGTTCCTTTTGTATATACATTCCTATATCAAAAATAGAAGGGGCCCCTGGGGACAGGTGACAGAAATTATTAGAAGAATGAAAAACTTGGCACATAAAAAGAGATCAAGACTTAGGCTATGTCACAGTTACAGGAAAAGTTGCAACCTTGACCTCTGTGTGGTATCGGGCCAGGCAGGTTTTGCTTGTTCAGATCCTCCAGTAAAATCTATCTATATATCAGCCTCTTCCCAGGAGTAGCTCCCTGACAGCTGCCTGCCCTCACCTCACTAGAGAGTGTCTCTTTTCATGCCCCTTTGGACTTTCTGCTCCAACCCTTGCTAAAGAAGCTTTTGGCTGGAAGTGGCATCTTCCCAGCTGAGAGCTTAGGCCATGCCTCTTGCGCAGCAGAGTTCCCCATGACTTTTAGCATCCCCTTTCCTGTCTACTGGGAAGCTGCTTGCCTGGAGCCACTGCCCTGCCCTCCAGCTACTTTTCTAGGAGTATAGGCAAGTGGAACAATGTATCACTGTTAAATGATACAAATATAAGCTGTTACGGTGGAATTGTCATGTCTACATGTTCATGTTGTAACAGAAGTGCAGCTAAAATCATTGCACCTTTTACCCGATACTGGCCAATGTCAAAGACAGGATGACCCCCATACTCGCACATTCTGATGCCGTATGATAATTCCTCAGAGAAGTCTTAAGAGCCACGCAGAAGTACTGTTAACATACAAGCCTTGAAACAACAGACAGAAAATATTTCTAAGAACATTCCAAGAAAATATTATGGTCAAATTTTTGCCCTTGATAAGGAAGTTCCTTTAACCATTAGACTAAGCACAAAGGGAATTTAAACTTTTCCTGCATAGCTGTTGAAGATTCCTCCACCATTGCTGATACAGAGTCATCTCTACAATAGCCTCATCTGACCTCAAATTGTATCGGGGCACTCTGAAAGCTGCAGGGAGCACAATCCATCTTTATTGAACTCCATCAGTCTATAGCAGTCTAATGGCTCTTTGAGGGAGCAGAGCATAAACCATTATAAGATAGAAAAGTGTAGTTACAAACAGACATCACATTCATCCTGGGAAAAACTAGGACACCAGTTCAGCCCTCAGCCATCCAAAGCATCAAGAGAAGTGGAAGAGTTGTACAGGCAGTCTTTGCCTCTTGACTGCTCAGGTGTGCTGACTGTAAGCTTAGTACAGTTCACGAGTAAGCCCATCTCTTCCTGTGGAGCCAGGAAAGAGAATAGACTTGGGAACAGTTAATAGAAAAAATACTTGCACAAAAATTAATGAGCACTGTCTTAAAACCTTCCCAAATATGGGAAGGTAAAGAAATGTCCTCATCTCTACCTTTTCATATTGTACCTTTTTTAACTTTCTGTTATACAAACACTGAATACAGTACATCCTCGTCCTTACTTCACTGTAATACATTATCTTGTTGCCCTGAGGGGTCAGACCAATGCTCAGGATCTCAATATAGCGCTGTTAGACAGGAGGGCGTGGTGTACAATTGCACATATACAAAACACACACAAATCAATTAGGTGCATACACATACATACTACCAGCTCAGGCACATACACATCCAAACCAGCCTAGGCACATGCATACCTATCACCAATTCAAGTACATACACTATACACCCCAAAAGTTAGACACAGATCACTAATTTGTATATCATGCACACAATGCCATATACATATATATATATACACACACACACACACACTCACACTAGCAACTCAGATATACACACATTCAAAATAACTAGTCTAGGTTCATGCACACCTATCACCAATTTAAGCCCATACACACTACACACATGACATTTAGACAGAATTAGTTGCCAGTTACCAACACCTGCAAATCCAATACACATACGTGGATTACTAATTCATATACCACACACACACACACAATGATATGTATATATATGTGTATTAACTAATTCACACACATACCACCCACCTACACATACACACAGGTGAGTTCCTAAGTCGGGTGTTGTGATGTGTATGTATGCATGTACTTGGTATACTTGGGATACCTGGGGAAAGGTTAAGGTAAGAAAATAGAAGTGTAGGGAGTTAAAGTTACTGGAAATGAAAGTCACCGGGACCGAGATTAGAACTGGTAGACTAGAGGGGCCTAAGCTGAAGAACTGAGGCTCGGGTGTAACTTTAGGTTAATTGATCTTAATTGATTAAAAGACAATGCCCAAAGCCTGCAGAACAGGGGAGCATGCCGACACAGAGTCTGGCAATGGAGCCAGAGCTACGGGGGCGCTGAAAAGGTAAATGGGGCTAAGGGAAAGTGTGGGTATTAAACAGGGGCTCTGGGTGTGGGTAGCCAGAGGATGGCTCCAGGGCAGCTAGAGAAGTTGCAGAGAGCAGCAGTAGGTGCTGGAAGCTGGAGAAAATTGCAGGACAGCTAAGAGGAGCTGGGAAGCTGCTGGGGCGGGGGCAGGAGATTACAGAAGGTGTGGGGGAAGCCTGAAAACAGAGAGACAGACAGCAGAAAATCACAGGAAAAGCAGCAGGCAGCAGGGACAGCAGAAAAGCAAGGAGAGGCTGAGAGGTGGCAGAAAAAGGGAGATGGAATTAGGAGGAGATCAGGAAACTAGCAGAGAGGGTGGGGACTGGAGCTGACAGAGAGAGAGAGAATGAGGCTGGAATTTAAGATAGGGAAGGGACTGGGATTCAGTAAAACATGACCCAACCTGGGTTTGCAAATGACAGTGCTTTTATTGAACAGGGGAGATGGTGACACAATGCCAAATTGGTTCCCTTGCACCCACCCACACACAATGGCAGCAGGGGTTAAAGAGGCTTGGTGCAGGGGCTGAAGTCCACTGAAGTCCAGGAGGAGAGAGAGAGAGAGAGAGAGTCCAAAATGTAGGTGGAGGTGTGCAGGTAATATCTACGTATCCAGGCTGGAAAGGGGTCCTTGTCCAGTAGGTGTTGTCCAGAGGGGGGTTGCCGGCAGGGCGTCCCACTGGGTCTGTCTTCACTGCCCCTTTTTATAGGGGCAGACCTTGTGTGACCCTAGTGACAGGAGGCATGCCCAGGCAAGGGTCAGCCCCTGGCATACTGAGCATGTGTGCTCCATGCAGGGATGTGCAGTTTCGGGTGTCTGTAACGGTGAGCGTTGCTGGTTTTGCAGGGTCTTTTGTCTTTCAAATGCTGGTCTTGTCTCTGTTCCTGGGTGAGGTCCGTGGTTCCTGGATGAATCAATGCGAAGTGATGGCCCAGTTGTTACAGGCCATTCAGTAGAGGCCTGCTACCATTGTATTTCAATCATTCCAAATCACACTCATTCATCCAGGAACCAATTTACATGGGAGGGATATGTGGCTCAGGGGATGCCCGAGCAGATGACACAAGATGGAGGCTTGACATATAAAATGGAAACTTGACATGACTTTGGTTCACTTACAAACACAGGCCTAAACCATACAATATCCATATGAAACAATCAAAATCAATACAAAAATGAAACTAATAAAAAATACAACAGTAAAAATCAATACAAACCTAATAATAATACAATATAAAACAGTGAATATCCAAAACCAAAAACTTGCTACCAAAATAAATATGTTTACAGCTGAACCTACATCTTAGCTTACTTATACTTATCTATAGGGAATAGAGAGGGAGAGAAAAGGTCAGAAATGGTTAGGGAAGGGGAGGGAATGCATTTTAAAATAAATACAAAAAAAAAAGAAAGAAACTGGGGGTTTTGCTACAATCTTGTGGATGCTTCTCATGAAATCACTAAGTGCTTTTGCCATTAATCTTTATTCTCTTTTTACCATGCATGTGTACAGTAGCTGATCCATCTTAGGCAAACTAGTGAGCTCTTTGGACAGGGCTGTCTTCTCCCTGGGGAACATAACTTTCGTTAGTTGTAAAGCGTCTGTAACAATGCCTACTGTAATGACAGTCCCCTTTGACTTTTCCCTAGCTCACAGCAAGATTTACACTTCATTTTTCTGTCAGAATGCAGATATAGCCAGCATGGGGCTATCAATGGCTGAATTTTTTTATCATTACTCACCCTAAATGGTGTGAAAAGAGGCAAACTAACCATTGTGCTCTGGGGTGGAGGTGGGGGTCTATTTCCAAGATGGCAGGCAAGATTTCCATTGAGGACACTTAGAGGCCTGGTTGCTGATGAAGAGATAATAAATGAATGCTCCCCTCATCTGTCCTGGCCAGTGCTACCCACTCAGTAAGCTCTGCTGATGTTCCTATGTTTCTTTCTGCAGATCTTAACACAGGAGAGATTGCTGCTGTCTGTAGCACCCGAATCCCTAGAGACTTTCCTATATCAAAGTGAAGTCAAAGAAAACCTGTTCTTTACTTTAGATGCTCAGACCAATAAGGAAATTTTAGCTGAAAGATATCAGGTGGCAAAATAATAGATGTAACCTTCCTAAGCCTAACAACATGTACACAGAACCAGGAAGAGCATTTCTGTCTTTTACTTGTAAAGGACCCATCTCTATCCAGTAATCTACAAGAGGACTTTCACAGACTGGGCCAGTGGAAAGAAATGAAAAACACTTGAGCAGTTTTCATGTATATTTCATCTAGAAGACAACAGTGATGAACACACACACAAGCCAGTGCATTAAATCCTGGTACAGTGTAGTTCTACTGACATTTCACTAAGTATTACAGACTATTAACAACATATCTCTCCTTCCAAACTGAGCAAGGGTGCAGAGCCCTCTAGGGAATCAACTCTGTCATAGGAACCCTTCTTATAGGTCACACTGCCTTCTGACAGGACATCATTTTGCTGGTTAGCCAGCTCCTTGATTGTTATTGCCCAAACCCAGTGAATTCTGGGTTGTCCATTTCCAAGAAGATGACACTGCCTCAGGGCAGGATAACATTCACCCACAGAAGGAAAAGAGAAATGAAAGGTTTGGTTATATCAACATCAGTGATATTCTGAGAATCACAGAAAATTAGAATTGGAAAGGACCTTAGGAGGTCATCTAGCCCAACCCCCTCCTCAAAGCAGGACCATCCCAAAATATATCATCCCAGCCAAGGCTTTGTCTACCCAAGTCTTAAAAACCTCTAAGGATGGATATTCTACAACCTCTCTGGGTAGCCTGTTTCAGTGTTTTACTACCCTCCTAGTGAGAAAGGTTTTTTTTTCCTACTGTCTACTCTACCCTAAACTTGATTCCATTGCTGCAACTTGAGACTATTGCTCCTTGTTCTATTATATGCCACCAGGCACAGGCTCTGGGTGACTGCAACAAGAATGGCCCAGCAGCAGTGAGGGGGAGCAGCTACTTTTCCCCTGCACAAGCAGCAGCTACTGCCTGGCCGCTGCTCAGTGTGGGTGGGTACTGCAGAGCAGGTGTGGGGCAAGCTGGGGTTGAGGCTGTATGAGTGGGTTCCAGCTGGTCCACTCTGGCTGGGGTAAGTCTGGAGTGGATGCGTGCTGGCCTGGGGTCAGGGTTGGGGCTGTGCACTGTTGGCAGTAGTAGGGAGGAGCCACAGGGTGCGTAGACTCTGGGCTGTTGGGGGGATTGCTGACCAGCTCAGGGGGGCATGCCCGCTGGCTTCCTCGCACACAGATGGCCTCCCCTGGATAACCTCCTTTACAACCATCCCTTCTCCCCCGCATGGCAAATCCACACTAATCCCAGCAATTGGAGGGGGGCGGCCGCAGGAGCTCACATATACTGCACCCCACAGCCTGAGCCCTGCAGCCACTGCTGCTGCTGCCACAGGAGCCGATTGGCTTCCATAACAACAGAGGGGGGCTGGAGAGCATGGCAGCCCTGGGCCCAGGTGTCCCCAGTTGCTAGGTGAAGGTGGAGCGGCGGCTCCAGTAACTAGGGCTGCAGGTACTACAAGCCCTAGGGCTCAGCGGGCCTGTTTGCCCTGCACATGGGGAGGGCTGTCACCCTGGGGCACATGTCTATGTGTGTATATGTGTGTGTGTGTCCCATGCACACCCCACCATACCCACACATCCTCCCCCACATCCACACCCTCCCCCACACACAATCATACCCCCCACAAACACCACACCCTGCCCACACACCCACACCCCTCCACAAACCCCACCCCGACTCCCGCACCACACATATCCAGCCCCCCAACCACATACCCCCACACAATATACAAGAGTAAGACTTTATTTTAAGCTACTTTGCAATCACCTCTATATACACTATGCAAACACAAGTAAATAAGGACAAAAATATTTTTTAAATAAAACATGTTATAATAGAAGTTTGATTTTTAGTATATGATTTGGTTTTTTTCCAGTCCCAAGATGCAAACCCCCTCTTCCCAAAAAGAGTAATTCCAGGGGCAAAGGGAGGGACTTCTGGTGGCAAAGGTCAGTGGTTAGGGGGCAGGACTTCTGGTCCCAAGATGGCAACGAGGGAGTGGGGCACCTGTCAAGGAGCAGGGTTACCCTTGTGACCCTCATCAGCTCGCTAAAACTCATTAAGCAGCCCTCCAGCAAAAATAATTGCCCATCCCTGTTTTATACTCTCCTGGGCCTAGACTGGCTCCATCCCCTTGTTAGGGCTTTTGTCATACTTAGGTAATAATCACTCAGCAATCACTGAACTAGCAGCACTACCCTGCTGTTTGGAGCATGTGCCCAAACACACAGCCAACCAAACATGCACTCAGCAAGCCAAACACATACAGCCCTGGCTCACTTACTTTCCAGGAGTAGGATCTGATGCTCTTCCCCTTCTCCTCTTGCTCCCAGCAAACTGCTTCCAAACTGCCCCATGTGCTGTCCCTGTTTGCTGAGTCCCCTGAACAGCAGGGTGAAAATACCTGAAGATCATCTTACACTGGAATCAGTTTTGGCAATTCAGTTTTGTCAATTCCAAGTACTGCAGCCTTAGCACAAAAGACTTATGGAATTCACCTGTTACATGTTATCTAAAGTAATCACTTTCTCTGGATTGTCTTGTAAACTTCCTTTTTGTGATTTAGTTTACTGAAGAGTTCCCTGCTAAGCCAAGCTGGTCTTCTGCCATACTTGCTAGTCTTTCTGTGCATTGGAATGGCTTGTTCCTGCAGGATTCACCTGTTACATGTTACCTAATCTCTTTCTCTGGATTTTCATGACACATTTTTTCACCTAATCAAGGTAAAATTCCATGAGGGCAGATGAAACTTTACAGCCTAGTGAGACCCAATAGATGCCAAATCTTCACTGGTGCACAAACTCCTTTGGCTGAAAGTCCTATAGTGCCTGAAGGTAAGGGGGGCCATGGAGTGGCTAGTCAGTGATCTATGGTGGGGAAACCTAAGAGGCCTTAATCAGCGTTCCACAACACCGACCTCTCAAGATCTCCCACCTGCACGGGGAGCAATCCCCTCAGAGAGGCCTGCCAGGAGGAAAAAATGAGGCCAGGGTGAAGGGGCTCCAAGAAAAATCTCTCTCAGGACAAGATAATAGTCATTCAACTGTGAGGGGGGAGGAGGAGAGGGAGGTGACATCACAGTTTTCCCTAAGGATTGTTCTGGGAGGGGAGTAGACTTAGCCCCTTCACTGCCAGTGCTCATTCTAAGCTGGAGATATGGCTGAATCATTCTGATGATGCTCTTTCAGGCCACTTTTGGCAGTTAACATTTGAGCACTTGACTAGGTGTCCTGGAAAGTTCTCATCTACCCCAAGCTGTGTGTATGCATATAAGGGAACTTAGTTAGAATTTGTAAATAATAAATAATTACATCCACACAGCCATCCATTCCCAGCATACCCCAAAATCGGTGCCTGCACCCTGCAGTTACTTTTGGTCAGGATAAGCACAGAGCATTCTGGGGTCTACCACTGCGTTCTTTGCAACTTTATTTGTGGCACATTCTGAAGAAGCCACTTAAATTCCTGCTTCATTCCTGGGGTCGGACTTTCAAATTCCAGGACTGTTTTCCCAGAAACCAAACGTCTCTCCTTTTTTTTTTTTTTTTTGGAGACCCGCACCATTTTCAAAGTGCTGTTGCCCATCATGGTTGGAGCATGGCTGCAATGTCACAATGCTAAGAATCACTAAACACAGAGGCTGCTGCACTTGTATTTGAAGCTGGGTAGCTTTAGCTTTGGAAGACAGCCACTGTGCTGCTCAGCAGCTTGGCTACAACAGTAGGAGGAGGAGATCAAGCAGCTACTTGTGGATTAACTTTTCCTGAAGCAGCTTCCCTTGGTGCAGTTCCATTTCTGGCATCAGGAAGCAAGTGGTAGCTGGTTGGATGAGGACTGTGCTACAGACCTAGTGGTGGCCTATAGCAACAGCAACATTTCAGGTTGGCAATAGCCACTTTCCTGGAGATGGGGCTTACCCCAGAGCTGCTGCAGCAGCTGACCAACGTGTACACTTCCCCCAGTGTGGAGAAGCAGTTTGCGATCACCACCTAAAAGCCCACCACCCTCCATAGCTACTGGTCAGGAGCTACCTGATTTGATGTGGGCAAACTGACTGCAGTGGTTGTCACAGAGGTGCTCACTACTATGAAAAATGAGTGCTGTTTCCATGGTTTCTATCCATCTTGGGTGAACTTGGAAATAGTAGGTCATTTTCCGTCTTCCTTTGTGATTAAGAACCCCATTCCAATGAAGGTGACTTTACTCTTACGATATTTGGGCAAAGGGTGGTTAGCTAGTAGGGAAGGATGGACAACCGATGTGTTATGCATTTGGTTTGTACAATGTAGGTTGCCAGGAGAGGTGACATGTTCCAGAAAGGTTTGTGGTTTGGGGCTATTAGGCCACTGGGCATGTGGTTTCCAGGGGGCAGGCTGGAAATTGCCTCTGCACCCTGTAGGCTGGCATGGGAGGATAAAATCATGATATAAATCATTAGGAAACAAAGACTGACCTTGTTCAAAAAAGGCCAAAGGTTGTGATGTTATCCATCAGAACACCCTTCTGCCCAACTCAGGGTGTTGCAGACTTGGGAAGGCATCATTACAATGCAAAATGAAATGCTTTCTTTGCCTTAAATTCTATCATATTTCATTTGTAGATGTGCACACAGTGAGCTACAGCCAAATGGGATGGTTGTGCGGCAGCACAGTAGGAGGCGCTACTACGCAGAGCTACTCACCTCACTGTGCCAGGCCCAAAGCCATGCTTCAGGAATCTCCCCTAGGGAGCCTATGGCCAGCCAGCCCCCTTCCTGGAGAACATTCACAAGCCTGGGATAACACTGCCACCACCTGGGCACTGTTAGGGCTCGATGCAGCCTAGGGTACACAGACCCTGCAAGCCTTGGGGGTGCTTTGTCCACTGGCAATATTTCAGCCTGAAGCCTCACAGGGTAACCTCAGGTATGACTGAGGGAACATAAACAGCCAAGCTCTGCTGGCTGGGCTGGGAGCAAAAAGGCCTCTTAACCCCTTACACAGTGAAACAGCCAGGCACACTGTAACCCAATACTTTTATTGATTTTGCAGGGGGGGTGGGGAGTGGTAGAACAAAGGAGTCAGAATACACTTTAAGCAAACCAAAATAAGTTGAGCCTTTACAGATATTGGGTACAGTGACCCTTTTAAGATGTAACTATCTACACTTAGTTCTAACTGACTAGCTAGCGTCCAGGTCTTTACTTACAGGGATTCATCCTTGCAGTACCTGGAGGCATGTGTGGCTTGTGACTTTTCCAAAATGTCGCAGGAGGAAGAGGGAGCACTCTCCCTCCCCTCAGGAATTTATCTGGCTAGGTCACCTGGTCAGCCACCCTGAACCAAATAGCAAGCAAGTGAAAGGGAGAGGGGCACAGCTGGAATGACCCAAGACAGGGACAGACAGAGAGGGATTTCTTCACAGTTTAAATCGCATGTTCCAAAATCCTGCTGACTTTGAATGAAGCTTAGGCTCCTACATGTGTATCTTACTGCACAGGTGCCCAAGATAGGTTAAGATATGCTAGAAGTCTAGATGCAGCAGCTTGTGTGAACTAAATTTACCTTCTTTTGTAGTACCCAAGCTAGTCCTATTAAGACTGCATCTGGTACCCAAGTGAGCTCTGGCCTCTCTACATACTAAAGGCATATCTATGCTGCTGAGAAATTTTTGCCAGGAAGCAGTGCTGGTAAGTATGGCACAAGTTCTGTGCCCACGAGACATCCCAAAATGGATGTAATGGTGCCATCACACCAATAAGGCTTCCTAGCATGGATCCACTGCCAAAAGTATAACAACCAGGTCTGAGTCCTGGGTGATGGTATGGCTGGACTGGCTACAATGGCTGAACAGCAGCTGTGGTAGCTGCTATTCTTGTGTTCCCTCTCTATAAGCAAACATTACACTACTGCCCATCACTGTGCTAAAGCATCTGTATTACATCTTGGTGTGGTAGGTATGCAGGGTAGACCTTGTGTGGCGTTATCAGATGAGGGGGTAGAGCTGCCATAAGTCTCCAAGTGACTTTTTAAAATTGAATGTAGAACCTTAAGTCATTTAGATACTTTAGAAAATGTTACCCCTATACAGAGAGCTTGACGTTCTGTTACAGGTACAGGCTTAATGTCTAATTTATTTGGATTTTACAAAACGTGTTTGTACAGGCACCTAGATCAGTTGTTCTCAACCTTTTTAGACTCAAGGCACCCCTCAGAAAAGGCTCATTTTTTGACTACAGAAAAAGAATAGAGTAATTTTTCTGTTACAAAGAACCCAGAAAGACCACAGTGGGTCAGGATGTGTTTAACAGTGTGGATTCCTGTTGAAATCTTTTGGTTTTTCTTACATATCATGTCTGCATACCCAACAGGGCTAACGTTGCAATGCACCTTGTGACACCCTTGAAAGGATCTCAAGACACACCCTGTTGTGCTGCAGCTCCTTGTTTGAGAATCACTGACCTAGAGCAAGGGAAGGATGCCTTTATTACATAAAAATATAGTCTACTAATTATATGCAAGATATTATTTTCAATTAAATCATGCTACATAGACTGGGCAGGATTCCGTCATGGTATATATAGGTGAAACTCCAGACGGTTGGTTCATTGTTTCTAGAGAAGTTAACCTGGTTTGTATTTTTTCTGTTTGTATGTATAATCAATACCTTTTTCCCTTGGATTGGTCATGGAGCCACTACATAAAGATTGATGAAGCATAAATGCTAGGCCTTTACCTCATGCTGCTGTTTTACCATCCATTCCTGTGTAATCACTGTCATTCTGGTGAGATTAGGTATTGTACACTGAAGAAGACATTTAAAAGCTTTTGTGTCTGCCTTCATAATAACAACAACAACAGTGGTAGTGGTTGTAATAGCAGGGGCAGTAATAAAAATCTAAATACTTGTACTGAATAGCATCCCCATTGTGGCTGCACTCTGCTCTCTGTAAATGCTGAGCATCTTTTGTCTTCTCAGTGATACAGGATGCTTTACTCTTTCAAGCTTTTCACAGAAACTCCTTTCAAGGTTGAGTCATTGTTAGACGCAAACAACAGTGGCTTTGAAATATATCATTTAAGCTTGAGAATGACAAACAGTACTGCCTGCTCAGAGGAAACTGGTCCTGCATTCATTTAGCAAGGTACCTGAAGACATGTTGAGAGAGAGACAAGATGGTACTAACCTTTTGAGACTCAATGTTAAAGGTTAAAGAGTAAATTTTACTCAAGGACTGTGGTTGCTATAAGGATCTTGTATTCAAATGCAAGTTTCAGTACTGGGACCTGGTTTTTGTTCCAGTGAATATTTCTAGATTAATGGAACAGATTCACAAGAACTAAAGAGGACTGGCAATACAAGATTCACTGCTCTGCTGTACATTGCAAGTCTGTTTTGGAAGCATCCCACCTCTCAATGGGAAGGTGGCCGAGTCTGTAATATTTCAGTCCTTAAATGCTCTGCATCAATTCCAATGAGGATGCTAGTTGTAACAGTTGTGATAACTGGTTTCATGGAACTGGACTGAAGGCAAGAGCAAAGAATTAGTCTGATCAGCATGCAAATCACATAAGAAAAAGTGCACGGGAATGAGAAAACTTCTCTCTACCAAAAAAGGCACCTTTTAAAGAATGTTCACAAATGAACTGGAACTCTCATCACTGCTGTTATCGTGGCTGTATCATAGCTAGTGAAAGAAACAGCTCAGAGCCACGAAAAACAAAGTATAAAGTTCCTCACAATTTCACTTTACTAGACAATTCACATACTTACTCTTAAAAATACTTTTGGAGGATGTAGCCCATGAAGCAACTCTGCATGTTATATTTGGAGCATATGTTGAAAAAGAATTCTTGCCGTCTCTTCTCCTACTTCACGTATCACCAGGATAATGAGTAGGTCTGAAATTCTAAATATAGGGTGTATGCCGCATGCACAGGGATGAACTCATCCATGAGATATGTTACAGATTTATGATGCACAACTCATTAGGTTTTGTTATCTGATTCACCAAGGTTCTGATGAAGACAGATTGCCAAATATGAAGAGAAGCAAAGAAAATCTGGTCAATTTATTCCAAAAGGATCAGACCCTTCTGTATAACATGGCATGAGACAAGCTCATTTTAAATCAATGTGTGTATATGGTGTATGCTACAATTTGATTTAAGTATATATTGTGATCCTCAAACTGCATATATTTAATCAAAGAAAGGGAAATGGAAACTTGTCCACAAGCCCTATCATTAATCTAACAAGGGTATGTTGTTTCCATACACTTTCTTGCCTGGTGGGGACAAGAGGACTCTTCGTTTTATCATTGTTGTCCACACTGATCACCCACTCTGCAGAATCTGTGATGACTGCATTTTAGAGGGAGCAACTCTCCAAGGATAGTAATTATTCATCTTTCAGAGGACACAAGATCTATAATACACAAGTGCTGCAGACAAGAACTAGTTTACAGGTTTATCTCATGAGTGAAAGGATAATCTATCTTCACTGGTGTGATTTAGTAGGTGCAGTCTGAGAGTGGAGATAAAGTGGGTCAAACCCATTTCGGCATACATTTACACATAGACATCGTATTTTAATTTTTCACTGCAAAGCATTAACACTTTGGTGAACACTAAAAATTGGTCCTGTGGACTGCAATATCCTATGGCACATACCAAATTACAGGCAGGTCTGGAATTGCTGCAAATGAGTGGCTACTGGTGATGGCCTGGCCTAATTTCACACCTGTCAAAACACAGCAACAAAAGTGCTATTTCTACTGGAGATGTTAATGTGAGATCCACGTACCCTGACACCAGCTTTTCATTCCCACAGGATAAGAACCGAGCTACGAATATGGGAGTGACTAAACTAATGGTTTAATGCCAGCATAAGATGAAGCCTATGAACCAGATTGGAGTTCCCACATGTTTCTTCTTAGAGTGGACCACATCTTATGAAGGACTCTCCCTGACAGTCACCTCTTCCTTCCTCCCATGAGCCTTCCCTTCTTTCACGTGTAAGCACAGAAAATTCATGAGGCAGCTACAGCAATTGCTTACAAAAGCAATTGCTTAGAAAAGTAGTAGTATAAGGAAAGTGTTTAAGGCAGGTGCAATTTCTGATGCAATCTACCAACTGGAAACAATGCGGAGTGCCAGTTCTCTGGGAGTTGCCGGCTCTCAGGGACCATCAGTGGTCCAGGGACCACACATCTGGGAATATTCAAGTCATATGCTTCAAAAAGTCTGAGCAAACTTAATCTCAGCTGACTGCTTGTGCAGTCAACAAAACACTGTTTCCCTTTTCCAATGAGCCTGTCTCCTGAGCATTTATTTGATCAGTTTAATTCCTGTATATTTCTAACTTCCATGTGTGCTGAAAGTCCCCATTGTGCACAGTGTATTTCTCTGCATTTCTCCTTACCCCCCATCTCCCTCCCCACTTCAATAGCCATCTGTTTTTCCTTAAGGATAAACATAGCTTGTCATTTTCATTCTGAAGCATAAGATGCTACTCAACATCCTGAAAAAGTATATTTCTGGCACAAGTCTTACTAGACTCTACTTTTTGTGAATATGCAGCCAGCCTTACCTGCTTAAGGCCAAACTGAAACACCATCTAAGAAGCTGTTGAAGGCCATAGATAAATAACATTATTCCACAAAGAGAATTAAAATATTGTAATCAGATTAGAAAGCAAAATAACTGAAAAACAGTTCTGGGTACCTGGCTGTGACAGTGACCAGGACATTTATAACTGACCAGAATAAGACAGGCAGGGGATACATAACCTTACCTAGACAAATCTAACAACAGCAATCTGCATTCCCTTTGCTGTAGCGACTACTATCCTGGCTTCTGGAAGCAGGGGAAGCAATGCCCCTTGATGTCCTGCTTTATGTATCAGAGATTAGGTAACATCTGCCCAACTTCTGCAAGTTGGAAGCAACTGGAGAGCCCTGATGGACCAACTCAAAATGACAAATAAGCACAATCTTAAGAGTTAGTTGGACTCAAAACCCAAGATCAAAATATCACAAACTTTCAGATGTTAGATATCAGAAGCCAAATTTTTTAAATGTCTTTTAAATATAATTCAATAAATCAGCTTCCTTTATCTAAGCACCCTTGAGTTAGTGGGCTGAAGTCCAGATTCAAATTATGCAGCTCAAGGCCATTTCTAATTTGAAGACTATTTTATTTTATTATTAAAGGGACACCAGACAGATAGATGACTCCATATCATGCCACCAGTGATTAAGCAGAGCTACTCATTGATTTTAATATAGAGTTGTGCTTTAAAATCAATGGCATGATGTGGCCCACATTTAAGAAAAAATATCCTAACCTCTATTATTCATAACACATTCATTTTATACTGTCAAAAGTGGATTAACTTTAAAATCCAATTTACTTAGCCCTATTTGTGCACCATCTGCATTTTACTGACACTATATTTATATTGTTGATTTATATTATTATTATTTATTGTTTGCATTACCTTAGTGCTTAGGACCCTTCATCATGATAGCTATGCTTACTTCCTAGCTCCTATGTACCAGTACAATGCTACAATGCTTACATTGCAGAGACTGCCGGGAAATAATCATATATACAAAAACAATTAGAGTACTTTCATTCCTCCAATGCTTGCAAGACTAAAAGGGACCTAAATATATTTATTTATTTATTTAACCATATTCCTATTTTATTCCTATTTGCACCATATTCCTTTAGTGGTATAAGATCTGAAAGAACATTATTCATTTTAAAAGCCCTTCCATTTTTCTGTTCATTTTCATTTTCATGCAATTATACAGTGGCAAATTCTGGATTGATTTGTCTAGACTTATACACCTCTATTTTCCTGTAACTGGCTCCTACATTACTATAGTTTCCAGTTGATTTTTACCTTGCTTTCACATGTTCTTTTGAGGGGGGACCCTGACCCCTGGACTTCATTCTCTTTTGTTTATTATTCCCTCCCCAAAAACACCAATGGCTTTCTGGCAAAAGAAGACTCTTTACAACCACTCAAGTTTTCAATACAACCTGGAAAATTTGGATCACAATTTGCTTTGAGTCCTGGAGAAATGAGGGAAAAACTGTTGTCTTCTTATTTCTAGGACCTTACCAAGATCCAAAGATGTACTGTCTTGTCCAACAGAACTCTCTGAAGCTCTAACGCACTCAAAATTCCCATTGAAGTCAATGGAAATTTTGTAGGAGTAATGATCTCAGGATCTGGCCTGCTGTAAAGAACAAGCGATTTCACAAAACAACTGGAAACACATATACCATCCAGTACATCCTGTTGTTAATGGTAATTATTAAAGTAGACCTGTCACCTCTAATCTAATTTTTATATATCATTCTTTGCTTACACAGAGCAAAGCATATACTGGAGCTGTTAAACTGTCAATGCTTCTAAAGAAAGACACTGAGCAGGACTGGAGGCTTTAGGGGATTGGTAATGGGCTAGAGAGCCTTCCAGCTCCAAGATGCTGCTTCCAATCTCTTCAGAGACAAGAAGCTGTTACCTTTTGATAATTGTATGTATATATACATAAGTGTGCAAAGTACATTTCTTGTTCCCAAGTGTTCAACACCACAAAAATTAGTACTAACTGGAAATCCCTGTTGCCAGTCCCAGCAGACAGAACAAAGAATTAGCGAGGAGAGAGGAAACTGAATTATTATCTAGACATAGCATCATAAAAAGCAGGGCTGGAAGGGACAAAGGAGGCCATCTATTCCAACCCCCAGCTCAAGGTAGACTAAACCATCCCAGTCAAACGTTTGTCTAACTTACCCCTAAAGATTTCCATGGTTTGAAATTCCATAACTTCTCTAGGGAGCCTTTTCTGAATGTTTAACAACCCTAACAGTCAGAATATATTTCTTATTATTCACCCTAAATTTGATATTCAACCTTCACCCACAGATGATGATCTATCTCCATCCTCTTTTTCACCACCCTTCAGATATTTTAAGACCATTCTCAAATCTTCCTTTCTGTTCTCCCGACTAAAAAACAACCCTAGTTCTTTCATCCCTTCCTCATAAATAGGGACCACTGTAATTTGGGCTTCAGGGGATTTCAGGGGAAAGCCTGAAATGTAGTGTTCCCCGCAAAGCTCCGGAAAACTGAAATTTGGCAAAATATGGCCTGAAGTTGTGGGGCAGAGGGAAGGCAGGGATTTTTTTTTTGAAACTCACCGAAAGCACCGAGAGGAAAGACAGCAGAACCCTGGAAACACCATGGAAGCCCCACATGTTTCCAGGGGCAGCCTAGTACTTGATTAGCTCAGCCAATCAAGTTATTTGATTCCCCACTTTGGCAGGGAGTTTAAAAGCTCTCCCAGAGGGGAAAAGGTAAGTACCCGCTGTCTAGGGGCTGCAGACATAGGCATGCCAGGTGTTTGCCCCACCGCCAGGTGTGAGGCACAAGGTGCCCCGTGCGGCAGGGGCTTCCACTTGGCTGACATGACTCTTGCAAGCCCTGCTTTGCTTTGCTGCTGCATGGGAGTAGAGGGGAATTTCTAAGTGGTGAGCTTTACTTACAAGTTGTTTAATAAGAGGTAAACTTTACTTTCTGAAAACAGCTGAAGAACAGCCTGTGCGCTGCTGTTCAGGGTAATCAGCCAAATGATGGGTTCCCACACCCAGAAACATGGGAGAGCCCACCCTGAAAAACACCAGATTGAGATGCTCTGAAAATCACCTTCCTGACCTATGATTCCTCAGCTTTCCCTCTCCCACCCAAGCCGTGCCAGTCCTTAGCAAAAGGGATTCTGCCAGATAAGAGAATCACAACCTTGTCTGGTCATTCGCTCAGAAAAGATAGATCACCTCCGCCCATCCAGAAGAGGTCTGTCTATATGGGGAAATGCTCTGAGATCAGAGTTAACACTGACCATAAATTAATTATAACACAGATAACAAAAAGACGTATTAGAAAAATAACAAGCATAAGAAATCGGCAACCATACGCTGAGATACAGACAGAGATATAAGAATAAACAAACAAAAGAGAATATCAGAACAACAACCTGTTCTAACTCTTCACCTTAAATCCAAGAATGAAGTTTTTGACTCAGCCTTTTACCTGAGGAACTCCACTGTCTCCCTATGTCCTAGGAGAACTGAAGACCCCATCATGCTCTCCCCATTAGATTAGACATCCATAAAAACTACTTCACAGTCAGGGTGGCTAGGATCTGGAACCAACTTCCAAGGGAAGTGGTGCTGGCTCCTACCCTGGGGGTCTTTAAGAGGCTGCTTGATGCCTACCTGACTGGGGTCAATTGAGGCCAATTTTCCTCCTAACCAGGCAGGGGGTCAGACTTGAAGAACTAGGAGGTCCCTTCCAACCCTACTTCTATGATTCTATGCTCTCCAGGCAAAGCTTAAATACAGTTTCTTAACTGGCTATTTATGCACATCGCTCACTGGATTTTCAGGGGGCCCATTATGTATATAAATTCCTGCCCCCCAAAGGTGAATGTTAACCAGAGCAGAAATCTTTCCTGATCTACTCAGCTAGGGACAGACATTCAAAAAGCCTGAGCCTGAAATGATCCAATTTTTGCAGGTTAGTTTAACCTGGCCAGGCTAAATTACTGCAAAGACATCCCAGAAATGCAGGCATATGCCTGCAGTAGCTCAGGCTAGAAGCCAGGGGGTGCTGCAGCAGCCCTTCCTTCCCTTTCATAGGGAGCAGAGGGGTGTGTGGCCAGGCCCTGGCAGGATTAGGGAGAGGTTCCCCACCTCCTTGATAACAGAGCATATATCAGTTCTGTAATCAGTATTTTTCACCCCATCAGAAAACAAACAGCCTCTCTCATTAGTTCAAACTCTTCTTGAACAAAGAAAGAATGGAGGGACATTAGCAGCTGAGCTGTTGATTAGCTCTAAAAAGCCCCATCTGCCACAGCCTGGACCATAGCCAGCATGTGGTATGCTAGCTAGCTAATGCTGTGTGTCTGTGTAAGGCAGAGCAGATGGGGAATCCCTGCTTAGCAGGGAGTGGTGAGGGGAGGGGGAGAGCAGAAGGAAGTCAGGCAGACCCTGCTGTGCCTGCAAGTCTCTGCTGGAGCTGCAGCCAGGGAGCGGAGGGGAGGGGCCAGCCCTGCTGTGGAGCAGAGAGCCCCACCCAGCCCAGAGAGTGTGCTGGGATGCTGGGGGAGTCTGCTTCAACTTAAACTAGAAAGGGGTCTGATGTGGTGCAACCAGACATTGCATAAACCAGTTTGAGCCAAATCAGTTAAGTCTGATACTACATTCAACCAGGTTTATCTCAAGCCTATTTCAGACATTTTCAAACTGGTTTATGTGCACTGAACATCTGTTCTGTTACAGGTTTAAAGCAGTTTCTGATTACTTAAACTGGTTTATGTGTCATGTCTGTCCCTTGCCCTCAAGGAGAGGAGTATATGTGCATCCTTTCAGACAGGAAGAATACTAGTCCAATATCCCTAAGATGCCATCTCTCACTGAATTGCCTTCACAGTGAAATGTTCTTCCTGTTATCGGGTGCTACACATGTTAGGGTGTCTCCTTTGAAAATATAAATTTGTCATTGTCTAGAAGGGCCTATTCAAAAGTAAACATGCTCCTATCAGTTACTAATTCAAAGTGATTACTGTTCTTCACCTGTTTAGGCTTTGACCCTCTACTAGGTGCCAAAGAAACTCGCTGTTTATCACTTGGAAGTCAGTATTATATTGTGCAATGCTGACCCTATTATAACATATAAGAAATACATTTTAGAGCAAATACTATACAGCTTGATGCTACCTATCTATAGAGACTACACACGCCATATCTGTAAAAGAAATTCAATAAAACACAAATCCCCACAAATCCCTCAGGTTTGTGACAGAAGGACAGATCCTGTACTGCCATTCACAATGCACACAGCCATCACAGCTGCCATAGTCCATCTGTTATCACTATTTTCAACATTGTTGTAGTAGGAGACACTAGGAAAGATGGGGTGTATTGTGCTAAGCACTGTATAGACACAGGTCCCCAGACCCAAGGGCTTTACATCCTAATTAAAGAAAAGAGAAGATGAGCATCACCATCCCTGGAAATAAACTCAAAGGTGCTGCTGTAGGTTAGCACATCAAAGAACGTTCTGTCAAATGGAACAGGGGCTTGCCTATCCAGATGCCCTACCCAATAAAGTACATGCAGCACTGGAAAAAAACAAATAGCTAATTTCCAGGGAGAAAGAGGAAAATACAGGCAGCATTGAGCACCTTCCTGCCACTATCTTAGGAGTGAAGAAGAGGTCATTTTTTCCATCAGGAACATCTTGATACTTAAGAGAAAAATGCATTCACACTTAAAGGTTTCTGTGGTGTAACCATAGAGATGTGTTAATGTAATAATCACAGACAGCCATGTAGGGGCTTGTGCTAGTTTGTGCAAAGGGGCTTTATAAGTGACAACCTCTCTTGCCAAGTTAAGACAATTTTTTAAAGGTTTATTTATTTATTTATTTATTTTAAATTATTTTAAGGCACTTTGCATTATAAAAAAATCTTATTTAAAAGCAACAGGTTTCAGGAAGCATATAAAATCTCATTTTGGGGGTCTTGAGAAAGTATCTGGGGACAGCTGATTTAAAATTGGAGTCACACCATAAAAGCTAACAGTGATGTTGATTTACATCAGCTGACAATTTGGCCCAGAAATTCCAAGAAGCTCTTATAGTTCAAAGATTGCATTATGGTGCACACATCAATTTTTGGAATAACAAAGTGATTGTAACTTTTTCACTATGCAGTCCCAGTAAATGCAAATAAAGCAGGCCTGCCAATGAAAGCTTTGCTCTCTGCCAATGCAACAGCTGAATTTTGGTGCAGGAATAAGACATTTATTTACTGCTCTAATTTTCTTCACCAGAAACCACAGAAACCCTTGCTATCTGCTCATAAGCTGATACCACAAGCTTTATCAAAATGTCTTTATTTCCAGGAACAAAACATCGGCTATTCTGTTCTTGATTCGCTCTTTTGATAACTCTATGATATAGACCTTAGAATATTTTATATCCAGGCTGTTCTCAAACTGCAGATGTTTTAACTCTCAATTCCTTTGTTCTTGTGTGCATGTCTGTTGTCACAATATACAGAGCCACAAATCCCTAACGAACAGGAATTTATTATGGAAAATAACTGTAAACAAAGCAATTTGGCTTCCAACTTTGCTATGGGTAACAACACCTTTGTAGGAACTGGAAGCACAGCACAAAGACATCTAGTGGTCAAACAGTAAAATGATGTGTCATTGCATGTGTGTCACCACTAGAGCTCTGAGAAAAACAGATTTTTTTCAGTTGTCTGACTAACTAAACAGTGGTTCTCAATCTCGTGGTTCTCAACAATGGTTTCCCAACCTGCTGGCAAATGCCAGCTCTTAGTTTTCAGTTGTTCTTTGACTATGGAAAAACAATGGAGCAGTGCTTCTGTTGTAAAGAAGTCAGAAAGATCACAATAGGTCAGAAGAGTTTTAACACTGTGGATTTCTATTTGAAATCTCTGGGTTTATCTTGTGAATCATGTTTCCATAGCTAACAATGCTAACATTGTGTGACACCCCTGGAACCTTGAAAGGATCTCAAGATACCCTAGGGTACCATGCATCCTGATTGAGAATCTCTGAACTAGGAACTCCAAAAACATTCCATTTTTGGTTGATATGAAATTTTTTTTTTTCAGTTGTCCTGGTGAAATAAAATATCTTTAAAGCATTTAGTTCAAAATAATACAGTCTTTGGTTATTCAGGTTTGAAGAATTTTTTTAAACATGTAATTTTCTAAATGAAAAAGGAAAATCTTTTAAGAAGTCTGAACATAAACATGTAAGTTTTTCCAAAATCTTTCACAATTTTTTCATCAATTTTGATTGACTGAAGCAATTTGCAAATTTGGAGCAACTTCTGTGAATAGTTTTGTTCACATGCAATTTTTTTAGTATTTCATTTGTTCCCATCCCAAAAAAAGAAGAAGAAAAAAAAAAAGCTCAGAGCTTTCAGATCTACCCCCCACTTTAATGCCATTTCCTTTGAGTAGATTACAATATGGCAGGGCAGTTTATGCATTGTGTTGTGGGCAGAGAGAAAGCAGAGAATGGTTACCAATATTATTTCAACAAGGGTAAGTATTATACCCATCACAAAATTTTAATTCATACTTTTTTAGATGACAAATGGTCTTTTGACCAGCTTTCAAGGAAGCTACTATGATAACCAAAGTTTGGCTAAATCTGTCCTAACTATCCCAACTAAACCTATCCTAACTAAGCAATAGGTCAATAAAAGATATTGCCTACAAAAAGCCTTGCCTTTTGCATAAAAATATAAACGTTTTGTTCAACAGAAAAAGCTCAACATGTCAGACCAAATCTAATAAGCCACAAACACACATATAAGACTGTGTTAATTCACAATGCAAAGCAACCCCTCCAAAGTTTCTGTGCTTACCAGCATATCTCCTCTCTTTGAACATAATTAGCATTGCAAAGCCCCAACATGACCTTAGTGAACAACCTGAACAACCCTGTGAAAGTAATATTCTTGTAGTCCAGGTCCATCCTGACCAGTGGCCCTGGCATCTTCCCAGATTGTTCTACAGTCTCACCGAGGAGCAGTGGAAACCTTCTCAGAGGTATCTGAAGGACAAGGGTCATTTAAACACTATTTCTGCAGAGGCAGTAGGCTCTAATTCAGCAGG
>NW_005842109.1:1252675-1265881 GCF_000455745.1 Alligator sinensis
CTTGATATTGGGGGTTTCTTGACCCATAACTTTAATCCTGGTTAGAGTGCAGTACCACATGCTGTCTATTGATTCATTTAAATTTCTACCTACTTCTCTGAAGACTTTGAGGTCTCGCCATCCAGGATTTAGTTGCTGTTACAGAATTGGTAACAAAAGGTATAATCTTCCACCTCATTGGGATTTACATTGGTAAAACATAATGTATTAACAATGTCGCTCTATATGACATGGAAATCTTGGCACTCTGAAGAGCTTTTATTCTTTCAACTGCTTTTTCACCTTCTTTCCTACACCATACATCATATGTAATGAGTTCTTCCAGTCAAGTGGGAAGAATCAGATGCCTACATACTTGAAAGAGACTGCTGATTTGAAGGCCTTCAGTTTCTGAGTACCCAACTTGAAACACCATGAGGCTTGATATTTAGATGGCATGTGCTTAGCAGGTCCTGAAATATAAGCCTGGTGAGGGGGGTCTCAAAATGGTCACCCAGAACCGTAGTACTCAAAATCTATAGCCATTTTGGAATGGTTAGGCTGTAATCTTTAGCAAGATTTTCTCACTTTTCTGAGACAAACTGATCCATCATCCAAAAAGGTTTTACAGGAATTCCATGCCTCACAAATATAAGTTACAGTCTATTAATCACTTGTAGGTTAGTCACTTCTAATATTGTGAGTAGCAGTCTATAATATAGCTGGCATTATTAAGTGAACAGATCAGCAGCTACCTTCTGCTATGGTCTTCTCAGCAGTTCTGTTGGCAGTCAAGCTCTCAAGCTGCATCATGCATCTTTCATACAAGTTGCATAGATATCCTCCAAATCCTGAATCTATTTTGACAGTTCTAATCCTGGACCAGTCACTTTGATGTGCTCTCATTCTGCACTCAGTTACTCTTTGGTGACCTTGATAGTTCTTTTCAAGCATTTAATCTTTCATTTTCTGGTGTAATTAACCTCTGTCCTTTGAAAAGCAGTCCATCACTATGTGCCTGTCTGATTTATATTGCCAGCATTACCTGCATGGTTTAGGTAGTGTTCATTTTTTGCCCAGGTCAACCATCAGTCCAGTTAACAGCTGTTAGAGTGGACAGGAATGGAAATGGAAGTCAGGAAATGTGGATTCTGTTCCCACTTTTGCCACTGATTGAGATCCTGAGCCCTTTGACTTTTCACTGAAAACAATATGAAATGTGGGTGCCAGGGTTTCTAAAGTCAGGCCATTAACCTCTCTATGCATTACTTTCCCTCTCCGTAAAACCACAGATAATGATACTTACCCCACCTTGAGATACATAGTTGTAAACTGCCTGTGATTGCACTTAAGGGTCTGGTTTCCATTCATTTTGTGCCCAGAATATCTTTTCATATTAATGAGTATAATCATTTTGGGAGTGCAAATAGTATGTGTAGAGTTGATTCCTTACAGCTAATAACATTATTAGGTGTCTCTGGTCCAGTCAGTGGCATCAACAAATACCACCTGATATCAGCCAATTCTCCTCTATTCCACTTGTGAATACCAAGTGGCAGTACCATAGCCAATATGTCTGTTTGTCCCCTGAACCTGCGTACATCATTAGATTACCAAGTGCAAGACACATACACTCTCTTACCAGCCTGGCTCACAATCCTGTGCAACTTTCACCAGCTCTGCAATCGATGCCATGTGGTTCTTGGCTTCTTTTCATTGTGCTGTATCAGTCACGGTGATAAGAGAAGTTTCCCTTAGAGATCTCAGAGGAATGTTCCCTTAGAGGAACTCAGAGGTCTAGTACTCTGGAAAGCTTTTGCAAAGGAAATCCATTGTAACCCCAGGTTCTTATTTCCTATACCGACAATTGCATTTACATAAAAGGAACTGGCATAAAAGCCAGGCAGCAGCCAAAGCTCTTCGGTGTCTGACTCAGCTCAACAACCCACATAGGCTGTGACCAATAAAGAAAGGCAAGGAAAACCCTAATAAGAACTTTTTGTAAAACAAACTATCTAATTTTCATTCCAAAAATTGTAAAAGTAATATGGGTTCTAGTTAGTGACTCCTGGAAGACACAAATAGGATGCATGAATCACATCTAGGTACATTTGGGAGTACTCAGGCTGGCAAATTTTGTGCAATCCCCAAAGACCAAGGCATGAGCCAGAAAGGTATCTGCCAAAGGAGGCCAGAATGATTGCTAAATAAAATAATTTATTAATGTGAACTCACAGTTTTGGGGGAAAAAAATCTGAACTGGTCAAATATTTGCCTTTTAACAGGTAGTAACTAAAATGGACTCATCTCAAATAAGAGGGCTTTGTGCTTTTGAACTGGTGGGTCTGAGATCCACCTCAGCTGTTGGGATGTTCTGCAAAGCAGCAGTGGTGAGATCCCTCCAAACAAGTTGATTACCATGTCTGGGTCCTTCCAAAGATTGTTACAGATAGAGTGAAAAATGGCAGTGTAAAGAGTCTGTTACCTCAACCTTACCGGTTATGATCCAGAATATTACTAGAAGTTATTACCACCTAATGGTCATTTAGGGATCTCTAAACTAGTAACAAGCTAGTGATTGCAGTCTTCTCCTTGTAAACACTTGTCCATATGAGAAATAGCATATGCATAAGAGACACAAGTGTATTAATTATTTGGCAGTCTTCTTTGATTAGCCATAGATGGAATGGGCTGGAGGCAGAATTATCCTCTGACCCACAGAGGTGGCATCTTTGTGTTAGGTCATTTTGGGGTACCTCCCACTGCTGCCACTCACACACTGGCCTAGATGTTAATAACAAAGTCCACTGTTCCAGAGCTGTATGTCTGAACATTTCCAGAAATATCCATTTTTATGAAAACAGGATGCAGTGGGAGATCTGTGAATTTCCTTCCTGTTTTTGGCTTAAGTTATGCCTTTTTCAAATTACTTTGCATATTCAGACACACATGTGTATCTTAGATCTGCAAGTTCATGACTGTGGCTACCAAGAAGAATGAAAATGAGCAGCTGAGTTGGCGAATGTTTTATTATTATTATGAAAAAGTAAGTAAATGAATATAAAAGACTGTGGAAGGATTTGGATTTTTTTTTAACTTTACAGTTTTTAACCTTCTACTGCAGTCTACTGACATGTTACTGGATTTGCCTGTCCTTGAAAAAAAAACATGGGGAAAATGAGAGAGGAAAAGAGATAAACCCAAAGGAGAAAGTAAGTGACAGTGAAGCAGAGCAAAGCAGAGCAGAACAAAACATTGAAAGATTAAAAAAGGAACAGAAAGGAAAAAAAAGAAATTCTACAGAAAAGCAAATGCAGGCCATATCTATACATGCATTTAACTGCAGAGTAGACTAATTAGCAGCAGAGTAAAGTGTGACCATCTATATGTGCAATGGTATTAGGCTTCAGCAAACTAATTTATGCTGCCATAAGATAGTACTGTAGTCAAGGACAGTACTAGCTTACAGCAGGGTATTTAACTGCAATTGAACACACTTGTAGATGCTGACTTCAGGTCAGCCCAGCCAGCAGGGGGCCAGACTCCTGCTTCCTGCCTAGCCACACAGCTCTGCACTTTCAGCACCCTCATACCCCAGCCAGCCCCTCCATCACCTGCTGCTGCCACCCAGAGCCCAGAACTGACCTCCTGTGCCCTCAGCCCTGGCGTAAACTGCTCTGCCCCAGCTCAACTTGCTGCTGTCCCAGGCACACACATAGTTGCTGCACCTGGGAGTAGTTTACTCTGACTCAAACTGCTCCAAAGTTTATTGCTTCAAATTAATTTCATGGTTAGATGCACCCATAGAGTAGTATCAGAATCCATATGATGGGTGTCCACCAAGGTCAGCCTGGTTTAGGAAAGTCTAATCATAGGAAAGTAGGGCTGGAAGGGAACACAGGATGCCATCTACTCCAAACCCTACTCAAGACAGGATCATCCCTGACTATCCCAGCCAAGTGTCTGTCCTACCTGTTTTTGAAAATTTCCAGAGATGGAGATTCCACAATTTCTATAGGTAGCCTTTTCCCATGTTTGACCACCCTCAGCCAGAAAGTTCCCCCTAATCACCAAATGAGATTTTCTCTACTGCAGTTTGAGCTCATTGCTTCAAGTCCTGACCCTTACAACCACAGAGAAAAGTCTATGCCCATCCTTTCCATAATCACCCTTCATGTATTTGAGGACTGTTATCAAGTCCCCTTTCAGTCTTCTCTTCTTCACACTAAACGACCCTAGTTCTTTCAGCCTTTTCTTGTAAGTCATGTTTCCCAGGCGTCTAACCATTTTTGTCATTTGCTGACAGAATTTTCCAAACTATCCAAATCCTTCTTGAAGTCTGGGACCCAAAACTGAGCACAATACTCCAGATGAGGCTTAAACACTGCTGAATAGAGTAGAAGAATCACTTGCCTTTGATTTGCAGGTGACACCCTTATTGATACAACCCAGTATGCTGTTGCCCCTTTTTGTAATGTGGGTACACTGTGGGCTTGTACCAATGCTTATGATCTTCCATAACCCACAGGTCCCCCTCTGCAGTACCGTAGACTAGCCAGTTATTCTCCAGTCTGTATTTTGGCATGAAAGGGATTTTCACTTGTCCTTGTTGTGGCAGGATACCATCCCTGTCTCTCTCCAAAACTCTGCCATCTGACAATTTGGTTACCATGGTCACTCCTCTGCCCCATCTCTTCATGTGACCCTGAGCTGGATACATTCCTGAGGGAGGGAGCAAACCTGCTCCCTCTGCCTACATGGGTGGCATCACATACCTGGGTGAGGGGCTTACGCGCCATATTGTTCGAAGCAATGCCAACCTGACTGGGAGGGGGCTAGAGACCCTGCCAGTCTACCTGGCAACCAGTGATGCAATTCAGATTGGTTGGCTGCCAGCCAACAGGTGTGGCCTTCATTGGACCAGGTAAATGAGGTCATAAGGTTTATATAACTTTAGGACTGCCCAGGAGCAGGTGCAGTAGCCATGATGAAAACTTAGAGAGAAGCTGGACCATCTGAAACTTGCTCTCTATTAAAACTCATGATCAAGGAACTGCCTGCCTCCAGAGGGAATCTCCACCTGCCTCTGGATGATACTTGTGAGTAAGATACCTGAGATCTAACTAGATATATAGCTTGCAGTAACTCAAATGCGTGATCAAAGGCTACCCAGTCACCCTGTTTGCTCTATAGGATTTCTCAGATATTGCTGCAACCTGTACCCTATTCCAAACCTACTCCTTGTAACCAATAAAGTTCTCCTTTGTACCTAGCATGGGAGACTTATTTGGAGTGCATCTAGATTATGCCTTGGGGTCCCCTTGGTTTGGCTGACTAAGGGAGACCACTATTTGTGCTTCAGACTGAGGGAAGCACCCCAAGTTCTTGAAGTGGGTTGAGTATGCTCAAGGGCTACTAGCCCTGTGTTTCCCAGAGGGCACAGAACCAGGATCACTCCAAACTCTGGGTAGTGGTGGCATTACCTCCAGGCTAGCTGGTGTGCTCCAGGCAGAGGGCCAAATGTGAGGTGCCCCCAGGGAGGCACTCAGAGCCTGGAAGGTGGTTAAGCACAGTGAAGTGGGTGGCTTAGGGAAGGAGCACCCCCTACTGGCCCGCCACACTTGTTGAATTTCATCTGACTTATTGCAGACCATTTCTCCAGTATATCCAGGTAATTCTGGATTCGAGCCCTGCCCTCCAGAGTACATACAACTCCACCCAACTTGGTGTCATGCACAAATGTGCTAAGTATACACTCAATCCCATTATCTAAAGGATTAATGCAGATGTTTAACAAAACTGGACCTGGTCCAGACCACTGGAGAACCCCACTTGATACTTTTGCCCAACTAGACATTAAACTTATGGTATTCTTCTTGTTAGAGCATGAGTTCCCTGACAGCCAGATAATTATATAACATGTACTTATTTCTTTCAGATTTTAAAAACAAAAATCAAATCAATTTAAGAATACATGCAGCAATCTCATAAAACTGAATACAGGGAAAGTTCATACACCAGCCACACAATCCTTCATCTCTAATAAATGCAACTCTCCCACTGCCACCCCTCCCCAAAAAAACACAGTAATAAAGACACACACTAATTTTAAAGACCTGATCCAAAGCCTGAAATAATCCCAAAGATTTCAGTGCATGCCAGGTTGCTAAAGCCATTCATTTTTGAATGAATATCAGAGACAGCTGTAGATCTTTAAATATAAAGTAACTTAAAAGTTAGGACTTAACCCAGAAAAAAAAGAGAATATTCACAGTCCACCCACTCCAGCCATCCATGTATTTGTAATTGTACCACTTCTTATAAAAAAAAATAACCCCGCAAGATAAAAGTATTGGGTAGAAGGAGGGAGAAGGTTCATGAGTTTGAACTAACAGGCTGAAAAAATAATTTGAGGGGTTGACCCAATCCTACTGACTTCCTTTTAAGCATCTGGCACTATCTTATGCTGATTTTCTCTAGAAAAAAATATAACACTGTATTAACATAAAATTAATCAGAGGAACCAAACATATCTCTATACACAATGTATCTGTACCTTGGTATTTTAGAAAACTTTCTATTCCAACTAAGCACCATCTGGAAGATAGATTTTTGCAAAAGAGCCCTTTTTGTTCAATCCCTTAATCTTCTCAACATCCTCAAACAGTAGGACTTCTTTCTCAGACCCAGCTGGAAAGTAACATCTGCACTCTTATAAGAGAGGAACACGAGAGGGAAAATCTATCGAGGTCTGAGCTCCCTCTCTCTCTCAGTAATTTTCCCTCAGTGACTCTAGGTGAGGGCAATGATACTGGTTAGCCAAAACCTGGGGGTTGAAGGATTTCCTGATTCTGCATATTTCTCCTTCTCCCTTTCTTCTCTCCATGATAACATTAAACTAGTGCAAGTGGAAGTGTTATATGTCATCAAGACCACAGGGCTGGATTAACCTAACAGACACCCCAAACCCTAAAACTTTATTAGCTCTCCTTCCCTCCTACTACCACCCTCCCATTCTTCCTATACCAACCATTTATTTTTATATATTAGAGAGCTTAACAACTCCTCTATACCTCTTGTACCAGCTATTAAGGCAAGGGCTTTCCCAGGATAGTAAGCATGCAGTTGTAGGCAGTCCTCTAGGATAGTATCACTGCAAAACACACACCAGCCAAGCAATTATTATTAGTGTCTCTGGCCTGTTCAACTGCCCTGATGACCTACAAGGGTGCCTCCAAAACCCTCATGGGTCTCTGGGTCAATACAGCCCTGCAAGATGATATGGGGGAAAAACAACACTGAGCTGAGAGAAAAGAGTCTCACAATGTCTCTGCATTCTAATAGAAAAGAAAATTCCCATGTTAATTAAAATAGATGCAACATGTTTACTAATATAGGTTCTCAGTGATGGCAGATGACAGAACAAGGAGCAATGGTCTCAAGTTGCAGCAAGGGAAGTTTAGGTTAGATATTAGGAAAAACTTTCTCACTAGGAGGGTGGTGAGGCGCTGGAACGAGTTACCTAGAGAGGTGGTGAAATCTCCATTTTTGGAGGATTTTAAGGCCTGACTTGACAAAGCCCTGGCTGGAATGATGTAGTTGAGGATTGTCCTGCTTTGAGCAGGGGGTTGGACTAGATGACCTTCTGAAGTCCCTTCCAACCCTCATTTTCTACCATTCTTTGATTCTATGATGGGTAATTAATATGTATTAGATGTATCTAAATCGCAAATCACCCTGGTCCTGGGTGCCTGAAAGGGAAATAAATTTGACACAGAGAATCACAAATGTCACATGTTTTGTTCTGGTTGGACTTTGAGTCCTGTGACTTTCTGTTTTCATTTTTTTTTGGATGTACTGTACTCAAATCCAAAATGAGGATCCCCACTACCCCATCAACATGGGAAAAAACAAGCTTCATCTTGGATTTGAGTATTTCATCTTGGATTTGGGGCAGGCCACAGCTCAGCTCTGGCTTTGGTTCTAGGCTTAGGAGCAAAGCTGGAGCTGAGCTTCCTCCTACCCTGGACCAGAATGGCTTGTTTGGCAGGGTAGGGGGTATGCAGCTGAAAAGAGTGCAGGGAAGACTGTGGGAAGAGTTGCTTCCCAAACCAATTTTTCATTGCTAGCTCCAATCTGTATCCAAAATGACATTGGCATAACTGGTGGGAGGCAATGGGCAACCCCTTGGGTGCCAACTTGGAGGTAAGGTAGGATGAAAAAAATGGCTGCTGCCAGCAGCTGCATATTCACATTTGCAATGGTAATGGTACCGGAAGTTACCCTTCTGCTTTGCCCCAGGTGCCTAGCCATATCCCAACACTGCTGAGAAATGATACTGAGAGTAAGTAAAAGGTAAATGATTTACCAAAACCAAAGAAAACCCTTGGGTGTTAAATTCTCATTACTCGACAAGTCCTTTCCAAACTAGCTACAAACTTCACAACAGCAGCTATCTCCTAGCTAGAGAATCACCCATTGACATTTCAAGGTAAGTGCTGCTTTTCTGAAGAGAGATCCAAGAGAAGGCTAATCAGGCTCATGCAGGAAAACCTAGGTGCCTTCATTTTTAGTTCTGCTACTACATAGTATTCTAGTGGGGCCATTTTATCATCACAGTGGATGCCTGTACACATGCTCCGAGGTGTGCGGGGGAGCTGATCTAGTTAAAATGCCCACAGTGTCTCATATATTCAGCATCCCTCATTTCAGAATGACAGCAGGGGCACTTTAACTAAGGCTTGTTTGATAAGCTTTAGTTAGTGCCCCTGCCACCATCTTGAAACGTGGGATGCTGAATACATGAGACACGGCAGCACGCTGGAGCGTTCTGATTAGATTGCTTCAACAGACTTGATTAATCGAGTCTGCTCTGACACGTTCTAATCAGAATGCATCAGAGCACATGTAAAAGTGCCCGGTGATATTGTCAGGTATCCAGGTTGTACCCATATTGATCTAGAGGCAAAAGGAATCAAAACTCGTGGAAGAGGTGATATCTTTTATTAGACCAACAAGATATTTGCGAACAAATATGGAGTAGAAGGTTTTCTAAAATACAGAGGTACAGATACATTGTGCGTAGAGATATGTTTTGGGTCCTCTGATTAATTTGATGTTAATACAGTGTTATATTTAAATATATGTGTGTGTGTGTGTGTGTGTGTAAAATAATTTATTTGCAACAAGATATTATTTTATAAAATAATTTGTTTGCAAATATCTTGTTGGTCTAATAAAAGATATCACCTCTTCCACTAGTTTTGATTCCCAGTGATATTGGGAATTTGAGTGACAAGCCATACTTGTATCCTAAGTATCTTGCTAGATTCTAGGTTCGTGTTTTCCATTCAAAGACTGCAACAGAATTGAACTAGCCTTAACTCTAGAGCATTGGGAGCCAATCTTTTCAGTAAACGTGCCACCAATTAGCCCTGTATCTTTCCTGAATGCCACTTCAATACCCTTCTCCTGCCCAATCTGCTGCTCTACTTTCTACTCCCTGCCCTATTTGCCCCTGTGCTGCCTGACCCATCCCTGATCTGCTGTGTGTCACACACAGAGGCTGCACATGCTGTGGGTTGGCCAGCCCTGGTCTAAAAGATGTAAATGGAGGTCTTTGAATGTCTAGAGCTGGTACCAGACCCGGGGCGGGGACGGGGCAGGGGAAGATGGGAGCAGGGACAGGAAAAAGATTTCTTTCATACATTTATCCATGGTGGGAGAGGGTGTGGTGTATGAAGGAGCTGATGTATCTCTGTGAAGGTGGGTGCATTTTTACTGGAAATGAGGTACATTTAGTGGGGACTGGGCAGGAAGAACACAAGTGCAAGGAAGTTGATCTTATGGCCTTATTCCTTGGCCTTAGTGTGGATGGTGGCTGAGAGAGAAGGGGTGGCGGGGGAGAGGCTTGTCCCCCATCCACACAGCATGGTTAAGAAGTGCCATTTTTTAAATAATGAAGTAGTTGCTAACCCATCCCAGCAAGTGTCATGACGCTACCAAGCTGTGAGCCCTGACCTCTCCTTCATGTCTTGTATCATAGTGATGAGTCTGGGATGGTCCACGGCTTGCAGCCAAGCTCCTGTTCGGTAATGCTCGCTCCAGCCTTTCCTAATTCCTGACTCAAACCAGAGGGAGAGTGGAGAGACTCTGAGCGGATTGGCTCAAATGCTAGAGAGCACGTTCAGCACTGAATGGGAAGAGAGAAGGCACAGCCAAGGTGTGTTTCGGGAAAACTGGCACATTTGCCTGAAGAAGCTAAGAAACACTAAGATATTCCCGTACAAAAAGGTGCGAGGGAAACCTGTGTGCAAAGCACTGCCTTTCATCAGGTTGCAGCACTTCTCCGTTGAGAACGAGAGTAAAACAGCAGCTGTGCTGTAAATACACACACCTCTCACTCCACTACCTTTATCCCAGTGCTTTTATTTCCAAATTCAGAACTTTGTGGCTCATAATAGAAGACTATCTTCTATCTTCTCCTTTAAGACTATCTTCTCCTTTCTTCCAACCCCCCTCCCTCCAAAAAAATCCCCGCAAGAAAGCCCAGAATAGGGATTTCTACTGCAATGCTGAGAACTACTGAGAATACTGCCACAGCCTCATTAGATAGTGAAATGGGTGTAAGTCAGTCCTGTGACATGAAAATCAGGGCATATCAGTAAAAGTGAGGATGATGCATTCTCCTTTTAATTCTCAGCCTCTGTATACTAGAGGTATGAGCAATATTTATGTATTTGATGCAGATATAGATCTTCCTCTAGCAGCTTATTGCCATGCACTTTTCTGCAGAGATTTCTTGCACACAACCTGAATGGAGAATATTAAATCTGTCCCCAAATAGTGAAGAGTTTGGTCGAGAGCAGCTGAGAGAGAGAAACACGGTAGTTTGTTTATTGCTTCTCATACAGAGCCAGCAAAGTAGAGGTGACACATTTCTACTCCAGGGCAGTGGTTGGTGGAGGAATGCATTTAGATCTGGTTTGTTCCCAACGCTTTTGCACTCACAAGGTTATCACGTGACTTCAGTAGGACAAGTTGCTCATTACTCACCACTGAATCTGTACAATACAACTAGTTAGGAGGATGAACACAGCAAGATGCAGGCGTAACTCTTCTACCAGGCACTGTTTAGTAGTAGAAAAGACAAGGTTCAGTTACCAGCATAGCTAAATTGTGTTATCTAGGTGCTCAGATGAAGCAATATTCCTCCACTCACAATGAATGAGTCCAAGGATGTAAAACAAGTAAACCTTTACTGCAATGATCATCCAACATCAACTTTGTTGGGCTGGCCATATCATACAGATGTCCAACTCCAGACTCTCAAAGCAAATGTTATCCTCTCAGCTCAGCCAAGGCATACACTCAAAATGAGAGAAAAGGAAGCACTTCAGGAGTGGCCTCAAGGCCAGCTTGAAAAAATGCAACATCAGTCTCAACTCAAGGGAGACTATCACCCAGGATCACCCCAAATGGAGGAAGAGTCTGCTGTAGGGATCTTAGTATTTTAAAACCTCACAACAACAACAACAGGAGATGGAAAAGCAGGAGCAGCAGAAACAGCGTGTCACAGACCAAATGAAGAATCCAGAGCCACCCACCCCACACGGAAACGCATGTCCAAGCTGCAGTAGAATCTGTCAATCCCAGATAGGCCTCATCAGCCATCTTCAGGCACATAAATATGACAGTCGTGAAAGACAATCATCCTCAACTGTAAGGGATTGCCGAAGAAGACATCATGAATTTGGAAACACCAGATTAATATGTCAACAGTGGTAGGTGAGACCTTGTGTCACATAGTACCTCAGCAATCAGGTATGAACCCAGTCCTCTGACAAGGGTGTGAGTGGCTAATGAGGTATTGCAGTTAGCTGTTTCACAAACCTCCTCTGTTTATACCTCATTTAGTTCATCCTTCAGCTGCGGAGGAGTCAAATTCTGGTCAGGTCAATCTCTCCATAAAGGGCTCTGCAGTGATTCTACCACTTAAACTAGCTGAAATGGTGGCTGGGGTGGTCCTTCCTGGTGTCCCCCACACAATGTAGATACTACTTTTAGTGATCTCTTTACAAGTAGTCTCAGCTCTGTGAAGCTGCCTCTACTTCATCTCAGCACCACCTGCTTCTTCAAACCTGCTTTTGCATTGCTTCAGCTCCACTCGCTGTCTTAAGGCTGCTTCTGCATGTGTACAGGACCTAACAGAGTCCTGAGCACTTTTTTTCCTGTTCACCAACAAGTATCAGCAGTGAGGTCCCACTTCTTTCAAAGTACAGGGACTAGACAAGGAATTGTAAGACTGAGCTACAACACATTTATACTGGTGAAATCAGTCTTTGCAACAGTGTAAGCAAGAAACACATTGCATGCAACCCTTATCAGTTATTCAAATCTAGTGTGCATTTGCATGGGGACAAATTAGGGTTTACCTACATCAGCATCCAGATAGACAGAATAGCCATTTGCTATAGGTAAGTAGGCTATTACTTGCTCCCACTATCAAATGGCACTGTAATAGTGCCTACTGAAAGCAGCTACCCTGGAATAGTTGGCTATCTTTCTGCTCCAGATCCTGGTATCATTTGCATTGGGTTCACAAAACCGATGTACTTTGCAATAGTGTGCAATGGTGTGTCATGGCCCCTAAAATGAAGAAATCACAGAGACCAAGACACAGTTGAATTGATTTGGGTTTACATTTCCATGGCACACTGGGTGCAGATGGGAATGCAAAGACCATTTTCAGGATGGCAACTCTGCTGTAAATGTGTGACCATGTTCTGGTGTTTAACAGCTCTTTGCCATGCGTGGCCACTATGTTGTTCTCAAAAGACCAAGGAGTTAAGCTTATAGAACGACAGAGCTTGTTTATTCAGAGAGCAGTCCCTTGCCTACAGTGCTGCTGTTCCTTCCTGCAATCCTGGGGCAAATGTAACAACTTATACATGGTTCCTTGGGTGAATTTGATATCTTTTATTAGACCAACCCAAATGGTTGGAGAATAGTTATTAAGCAAGCTTTCGGGTTCAAAAACCCTTCGTCAGGCTCAGGAAGCTGCAGCAGTTGGTGTGTGCTCTTCCTGGATGGAATGAAAAGTAAAGAAGCCAGGGGCTGGGCTGGGCGGGGGAGTCAGTTGCCAGGCAGATTATAATGTATCAAAAATCCAATGTCTATGTTTAGTCCCTGATCTCTAGTATCCAGCAGGTTGATGAAATGGAGCTC
>NW_005842109.1:1268789-1291402 GCF_000455745.1 Alligator sinensis
GATTTTTGATACATTACAATCTGCCTGGCAACTGACTCCCCCGCCCAGCCCAGCCCCTGGCTTCTTTACTTTTCATTCCATTCAGGAAGAGCACACACCAACTGCTGCAGCTTCCTGAGCCTGACGAAGGGTTTTTGAACCCGAAAGCTTGCTTAATAACTATTCTCCAACCATTTGGGTTGGTCTAATAAAAGATATCAAATTCACCCAAGGAACCTTCCCTGCCTATATCCTTAGACCAACACGGCTACAACCTAAACCCCTACAACTTATACATAACACTCTTAAAGGTATCCACACATCTTCCCCCTTTATATGTAACATATCCCCATGTAATACTAACATCGGCAGTTTAGTTCAACCCATAGTGAAAGCACATTTTAACAGGTCTCTATTAGCCTGTGTTTTGGCTTTTTAGCTCTAAGTGGTCTTCTCAGTTTCTCTGCATTCTCAATCCTTTTTTATTCAGTTCTTGTTTCGTTTCCTTGTTCAGATGCCTCCAATTCTGTTATTTTCAGTCTCCTCTGTCACTGATGTTAGCTCTGTTTCCTTTGGTGAATCTCATGATGCTGCTTCTTTTCTCCCCTTCATGAGCTGCAAATGTCATCTGTTCTTTCTTAACACTTGTCCTTCCAATGTGACTAGTTTATAGGATCTGGTTGCTACTTGATGGGAAACTAGTGCTTTTTGTTTTCACATTTGTACATCTGAAATAAGCACCATCTCTTTGTTGTGCAGTTGTGGTAACTCCCTACAGCCCCTGTCATTGTATCATTTTGTTTCAGTTTGTCATTTTTTTTTTAATGTTTTCACATGTTTTAAATGTTTTTCATGTTTTCATTCTGATGAGCATCATCCACAAGATTTGAAAGCCTGGTTTTGAGTTTCTTTGTTAAACAGCATTTCTGCTGGGAATAATCCATGTTTCATAGGTGTTGCCCTGTAATTTAAGAGTGATAGGTAAACATTGGTGTGTGAATCTGTAGCTTTTTTCAACAATTTCTTCACTATTTATACTCCATTTTCTACCAAACCATTGGATTGTGGGTATTTAGGACTTGAAGTGTTGTGACAGAATCCATATTTTTTTGCAAACTCTTTAAACTCAAGACAGTTGAATTGAAGTCCATTGTCTTTTCTCACAATTTGTGGAATCCCATGTCCAGCAAAAACCAATTTGATAAAAGTTATGACATGGTTTGCTGTTGTGCTTTCAAGCAATGCAATTTCAGGATAGTGAAAAGAATAATCCAGCATTAATACATAATTTTTTCCTGAGTGTTTGAATAAGTCAATGTCCACTTGATACCATGGAGCTACAGGCTTCTCCATGACCATTATAGGCTCTTTTCTTTGCACTGATCAGTACTTTAGGCACATTGTACAAGCCTTTGTTTAGCATGTCTTTCTTTAGCACTGCTGGAACAAGAAGTCATGAGCCTCTGAATAAAATGCCATCCAGTACTGACTGCTCTTCCTTGAACTAAGAGTAGGGGCTACATATATGTTTTCCAGGCCAACCACTACAAATAGTTGTTACCACTTTTTGCAATGTGGTGTCCTGAGCAGTAGCTTCTGCAATTAGTGCCCACATTTTATCTGTGACAGGAATCTCTGTTTTAGATTAACATGTCCTATGTCTGAGTCTGGAATTCTGTCATTTTCTGTTGTGTCATGTGCTCTGGACAATGTATTTGCAATAAGTAGATGTTTTCCTGGCATGTACTGTATGTCTATATCATAGACTTGCAGTTGAAAGAAAAGTCTCGTAATCTGGGTGGCATGTCTGATAACCCGTTCTTTGCTATAGTTACCAAAGGTTTACAATCAGCTTCAGCTACCACAGGCTTCTCATAGATGCATATATGAAATGTCTTACATCCATGTACCAGCAATAAACTTTCTTTCTCAATTTGTGCATATAGACACTCTAACTTAGAGAGTGCCCTAGATGCATATGCCACTAGTCTCCAGTTATCCCCTTGGTTTTTAAGCAAAACTGTTCCACTGCCTTCTTTAAAAGCATCTGTTGACAATTTAATGGGTCTTTTAGGGTCATAGTATTTTAGTACTGGAACTTTCATTATTTTTTCCTTCAAGTTTTTAAATTTAGCTTCATCTTCATGTTCCCATATCCACTGAGCATTATTTTGTAGGAGTGATCTAAGGTGTTTGGTCTGCTCTGCTAAATTAGGTAGATATGTCCCTACAAAATTGATCATTTCCACTAATCTTTGCACTCCTTCCTTATCTGTAGGGGGTGGTATGTTTGTAATGGCTATAACCCTTGCAGGATCGATTTGCACCCCTTTCTCAGAGAGCTTTTCTCCCAGATATGTTATTTCTTTGACCCTGGATTTGTATTTTTGTTTGTTCAGTTTCGAACCTGCTCTGGGAGCTCTTTTTAGTGCCTTTCTTAGCCTCAAGTCATGTTCTTCCATAGTATTTCCCCAAAGGAATACATCATGAATATACACCATAGTTCCATCAAGACCTTCAAAACTGTGTTGTACCTTTCTGTGAAATACTTCAAATGCAGAACACAGTCCAAATGGAAATGTACAAAAGCAATACCTTCTGAAGGGCATATTGAAGGTACATAATTAGTACTATTCTTTTTTAGGGGTACTTGCCAAAACCCAGAAGAGGCATCCAAAGTGGAGAAATATTTAGCTTCTTCCATGTCACCAAAAACCTCTTCTCTGGTGGGAATGGGAAAATGCTCCCTTTTGGTGTACCTGTTCATTTGCTTAGGATCCAGACACAATCTCAAGGATCCATTTTTTTTCTATTATGACTAGTGAATGAACTTAAGTGGTTGGTTGCTCTACTTTTTCTATTATGTCCATGTTAACTAATCTATCTAATTCCTTTTTCAGTTTCTCCCTTCTATCTAATTCCTTTTTCAGTTCCCCAAGGGGAACATTCCTTGAAGCATGTATGGTGGGAGCATTTGGTTCTCATAATTCTATCTTGTACTCAGTTGACAGTTTCCCTATGCCTTAAAAGCCATTATAAAACTCTTCTTCTATGTTCTTGCTTTTTAATCCCTCAATGGCATGCATTCTCTTAATCAAACCTAGAGTTTTACACATTTGCAACCCAATAATTGGCACTAACTTTCCTGGGACTGTTACAAACTTAATTTTTACTATATTACCCTTGTGTCTAACATACAGTGCACAAACACCCTTGGTTGCAATCATGTTCCCATTATATGCTGTAAGTCTTGCTTTCTTATTTTCATAGCACACAGGCTTAGTTTTTATTTTTTGAATAATGTATTCTGGTATTACATTGTCCTGTGCCCTTGTATCTAATTTAAAAGTTACCATTAGTCCATTGGGGCATTTTTAGATGCGTGTGCAATGCAGTGCTGGGCACTTTTGTATACATTTCTATAAACAGCAAAATGCGCTTCAGTGCTGAGAAAAAGGCAGCAGTGCGCTTTGAAGATGTTTTAGTTCAAAAGCGCACCACTGCCATTTTCTCAGAGATGGTACCCATTTTGTCATTTATACAAATGCATGTGAGACAGCACCAGGCACGTCAGCTTGCATGCAAAGCAGACTCAATTAATTGAGTCTGCTCCAATGTGCCAGATCTCCAGCACGTCACAGCATGAGAAGGTATGTGTATAAATGCCCTTGGTGTCCAGGGTGATTGTCCAATCCTCAGAAGAATTAACTTCTTGCATTGTGCCAATGAGGAATTCTTCCTTTTCCTCATTCCACTGAGCATACACCTGCTGTTTCTTGTGTGTTGCACCCTGCTCCTTTCTGCAAACCCTTGCAAAGTGATTAAATCTTTTGCATTTGTTACAGTGCTTACCAAAATGCAGGGCATTGCATGGGCTGGTGTTAACCCCCACAGCATCTTCATCTAACCATTGTTTCTTCAGGCAATTCTCTTTGGCCTCCACGTGCCAGCTTCATAGCAAGGTCCTCCTTTCTGTATTGTTTGTGTGTTGCCTTAGGTTTTTGCAGCCTTGTAATCCTGTCTAGTTCAGCTTGTTCTGCTTTTTCCTCCAGCTTCTGCAGCCTGAAATTTGTTATCTCAGCCACTTGGCACATTCTAACTGCCTTTTCCAAATCAAGCTCAGAATCCTCTAGCAGTCTTTTTATAAGGCTTGTATATCTTATACCCAAAATGATTTAGTCTCTGACCATGGACTCTTTTAGATCTCCAAAGTTGCATGTCTGGCTCAGCAGTCTGAGGTCTTTAACAAACTCCTCTATTGTCTCATTTTCTTTCTGCTGTCTTATGTGGAAATTATACAGTTTAAAGGTTTCATTTTGTTTGTGTATGTTAATGTTCTTCAAACTTCTTTATTACTGTGCCATAGCTTTTCTGTTCCACTTCTGACAGTTGTAGGCTGTTATAAAGAGATAGCTTCTGGACCTGCTATATTTTTAAAAAATAGCTACCTTCAGTGAATCTTCGCTTTCCGTAGCTCCACTGGCCATCATATATATGGTGAAGTTCTGCTTAAATTTCTTCCAATTTTCTGCACTATTGCTGGACACTTCAACTCCTCTGGAATTCTGAGATGCTCCATTTTTATTTTTTTATTTTATTTTATTTTATTTTGTCTTTCTTTGCATCCCACTCCTGGTACCATGTGTTGTTCTCAAAAGACCAAGGAGTTAAGCTTATAGAATGACAGAGCTTGTTTATTCAAAGAGCAGTGCCTTGCCTATAGTTCTGCTATTCCCTCCTGCAGTTACCCAGGGCAAATGTAACAACTTATATGTTACACTCTTAAAAGTATCCACATAGCCCCTAGGCAGTATATCTTGACAGATTACAAGGTGGGGATCCTCTGTACAGTGCTTGATTGAAGTACCTCTAAATCAAGCCCATACGTCACAGTTTTAGCTGCATATGCTGTAAGAAGGTCAATTTAATTTCATTCAGTTCCATCCCTTTGTGTTGTTTTATGCTTCCTCGCTCTCTGGATTACTCTGAAAGTCAAGATAAGTGTGTTGCGGTTTCAGCTGTATCCTTGTGGGAAGGTCATTGTACTTCCATTTCCTTCTTAGCATTTCTCACTTTCCTGATTTCTGAATTGCTGACCTGCTCACAAGCCCTTTGTTTTGATCTCTGCAGCACATAACAAGACTTGAGAGCTTGTTTAAGGGACAAATGAAGATTTCTGTCAGTCACATCTATGCAAAGAGAGCAGTAGGAGAGAGTCACGCTCATCTCAGAATGCCTGCCCTGGGGTTTATGATAGTGTATCTGCATAAAATAATGCAGCCCTGGTTAAAAAAAAATTCATAAGGTTCAATAAGGACAACTGCAAAGTACTGCACTTAGGATGGAACAATCCCATGTACCAGTACAGGCTGGGGCTGACTGACTGGGCAGCAGCTCTGCACAAAAGCACCTGGGGGTTACAGTGGACAATAAAATGAATATAAGCCAGCAGTGTGCCCCTGTTGCCAAGAAGGCTAAGGGCATACTGGGCTGTATTAGTAGAAGTGTTGCCAGCAGATTGAGGGAATTAATTATTCCCCTCTGTTCAGCAATGGTGAGGCCACATCTGGAGTACTGTGTCCAGTTTTGCCCCCACACACACTACAGAAAGGATCTGGACAAATTGGAGAAAGTCCAGTGGAGGGCACCAAAAATGGCGAGTGGGCTAGGGGACATGACTTGTGAGGAGAGGCTGAGGGATCTCAGCTTATTTAGACTGGAGAAGGGAAGACTGAGGGAGGATTTAATAGCAGCCTTCAGGTACCTGAAGCATGGTTCCAAAGAGGATGGAGCTAAACCAGAGGTGGGCAAAATGGCAGATTAGCAGATCCAGCCAATAGCTAGACTCCATTTCCTAGTAGCCCCTGCCCGTGTCATTCCAGCCAGTTTCCATGGAGACCCCAGGAGTAACGAGACTGTGACAGTGTGGGGCCAGGCTCTCCATGGAGACCAACCTGAGTGGTGCTGGCTGGGCACACAGGTTACCCAGAGAGGTTGTGGAGTCTCCATCCTTGGAGGTTTTTAAGACCCAGCTAGACAAAGCCCTGGCTGGGATGATCTAGTTGGGGTGGTCCTGCTTTGAGCAGGGGACTGGACTAGATGACCTCCCAAGGTCCCTTCCAACCCTCATTTTCTATGATTCTATGATTCTGAGAGGGTGCCTAAGGTCTCCACTGTTCACCGCTAATTCAAGGGCTTAGTCAAGTCAGCCCATGGGCAGACCCAGGATTTTGAAAAGGAGGGCACAGATGGCAAAGTGCACCATCACATATAACACAACACATTTTTCTCCAGATAAAAAAGAAACTAGAAGCTTTCTTAATATTCCAGGGGCTTAGGGCTATATTATTCAATTTAAGATTGAAGCAAAGATAAATATAACTTTATTGGAATGGGCATTAATTTTCTCTATTGTGTATTAAAAACATAACAAACCAGGCACAAATGCTGAAAACATGTTGTTTCTTTAGTTCTGTAGTCATTAAAATTAAGTGTCCATCAGCTTCATAAAACAATATCAAGCCTTCTTGAGCATCTTGACAGTGCATCCAATGCTTCACTAAAAGCTGTTTCCACACCTGAATTAATGTTCATTTGAGTTAATATTTCCACACCTAAATTAATGTTTTTAGCTAGAATTAAAACAGTCTGTGTTTTACACAGCCAGGCTGTGGAATAGGAGCTACATTACCAGGAGCAGCTAACAGACAGCAGAATTGCAAAAGAAATAATAGCTTAAATGGCAGAACATTAAGACCATTAAAAAAGAGAGAGGATTATTAGCACATGCAGAATGAAGTTTAGAAGGATTCAGGGAGATTATAATAGGCCATGAAGTCAAATGAATAGAAATGTGCTACCCCTGAGGGGGCAGTTTGTTTTAAACTTTGGGTGGATCAGGAATCAAAGCAGGGTGCAACTGCACCACTGCGCTCTTTTCCCTGCCTCCCCCCCGCCCCCCCCCCTTGGTGCCAATGGAAGCAATGGCAAACTTTAACCAACAGGGACAAGATCTCATCCTAACTGATGAAGTCCCAGTACATCTTTTTAAATATACTTCACATGTTCAAGATGTTTTATATGTCTCACATGTCCAGACGTTTCAAGGATGCTGGGCCCAAGGTTCCACATGTGCAGCAAGAGCCAAGCAAAGCAATGAAGCAACGTTAAAAGCTACCCAGACCAATGGTAGTGGCACATGACTTCTATCCTACACATTGTGCTAGGAAATGCAACCTGTCATGCTTCCAACACATCACTTCACTCACCTAACAAACAGCAGCTGGGTGAAAACCATCACCACTAAGTGCAGATCCATCAACACCCAACCTGGGGAACCAAAGGTCAAGGGTTAAAGTTTGCCTTTGTTCATCACCTCACCGTCTGACCTTGGTGGGATTTTAGCAAAGGGCAGGGACAGTTGACACTGTAATGAGCAGCTATTCCCAGGAGAGCGTAACATGATGAAATGTACATACTTTGCTCAGATCACGCTGTGTGAGTAAAAGTGCAAATGCAAAATTTCAGGCTTATTCTTTTATCAGTCTCCAACTAGCAATACAGTTCAGTGGGAAAGAAAGCTCCTCAGGGTAGTCTGTTCAGTTGGCTTTTAAAGAGCACAATTACCTTAATTTATTTGTGCCCTTTCTTCATCTCTCCTCTTCTGCCCAGAAAATAAGCTAATTTTGCTAAGGACTTTTTTTTAATTCTCTCCCGATAAATTCTACATGTTGGTCTTTAATGAAGATAATTATATTTTGCTATTTGTGTGAAAATGTTTATAACACAACAAAGATATATTTCAAATTAGCAATGTGCAGATGAACCTGCTTTTCAGGACATCGTATTTTCTAAAGGATACGATTCTCAGGAAATGAAATGATTCTGTTGAAAAAAGAGAGCTCTCTCTTTGATATTTCTTACATTTGCCATTGAATCAAATTTATTTAAATTCATTGCTAAATAAGTCAGACCTTCTAAGGCAGGTGATACTTCTGTATTTTTCTAAGTTACTGCTCATGTATTTTTTTTAAATTAGGACTGAACAGCAACCACTGGAGTTACATAGAGCTTAAACTCACACACACTGACTGCACTTACACATATACACTAACACCTGAAGTTTGGAAAAGTTTGGTTCCACATACCCATCTGCACTTTGCATGCTGAAACCATTTTTAAATTGAAACCATATAATTTCCAGTTTAAAACATGGAAATTCAGAATAGATGGAAAACAAATTCTCCACTCTACTTTGTCTCAGTTATTGGAGACATTTTCACAGGTGAGGCTTAGGAGAGGAAATAATTTCCCTCCGCTTCTTCTGGGTGAATGTAATGTGCCTCTGTAGGGTAAAATACTGCATTCAGCAGAAGAAAATGGAGGCAGCCCTATTATGTTACATAAGTCTGAAAATGTTCATACAAAATGGTCAGGATGTAGTCACTGATGGAGCTTAAACTGCCAATTTCCTACCACTCTAATTTGAGCAGCCTGACATTGTGCCCTCCATCGGGGCAGCCTGCATTGGAATGAGTTATGGATGAGGACTCAGCATAATCTTTAAACCTTAGAAATGACCAGTGATTTTAAATGCTCAATGTGAGATATTTTAAAGGGGTTTGCTGTCCAAGAAGTTGTGAGTAGCCACTTTCCGAAAATCAGGCTCTTTTGAGCTATCTCCAAAAATCAAAGGACCACAATTCACTAATTATTTTTGAAAATCCTAGCTCAACTGACAGGATTTCAGCCCCCAGCTTTTTGCTAACAGGGTAGGTCTGATAAATACAAGGCAACTGCTTTAAGATCTTCACACGCTGACACTTGTGGACCAATCCCTCTTTTCCCCACTAACAGAAACAGTCCCAAGGGTGGAGGCCCGAAAGGCAGGCAGTGCAGTGCACATCCTCCACTGGCAGGGTTACAGTGACTGGAAAGGAGACAGAACCAGTCAGCGCAGCAGACAGGGACCTGCTGGATCTCCCAGGCAGCGGAGGCTGCATTGCACTTTCTGCTAGTGTTATTGTCATGTTCATGGATAGAGACTGCATAGCCTGCCTATATATTAAGATGAATTTTCCTGGTTGAGTACAGACAGACTACATTTGCATGCAGGTTATTGCTTTAGGCCTTTTATCATTCTTGTTCAGTTTATCCTTTCCCTGGACTCTGTATATGCACATCCATGCCTGTAGGGGCTTCCAGACAGTTCCCCATAGCATCACCAATGTAGTCCCACCAGTGGGCCAGAGATATGTACCGCCAAGGACAAAGTCGTGGTGAACTACCATGCTAGTTTTTCTTCTGACAAGCTACCCCTCTCAGCATGGAGCCTTCTTCTCCAATGAAACTCCTGTGGGCAGTGAAAATCTCCAAACTTTTCCTAAGGTCTCGTCTTTAAACAAAGAACATCTTGTCTAATCTTCCTTCTTTGTATATGCATAGCAAGTCCTTCTGCAAAATCACAAATATCTCTTCCCTCCCTTTCTTTCTTCTTTTTTTCCTCCAATATAATCCTGATACAGAAATGTTAGCAACCAACTTTTTCTTTCGCCCTCCAACTCTTTTACATGCTTAAATATCCTTGACTGCAAGACATCCCATACAAAACATTCATCAATTTTTAATTCATGTAATCTCTTGGTAACGGGACTTTTGTGAACTGAAGGGCCCTGACAATGTTTATCAGAAGCCTTAGACTAGTCTCTTTTGTTGGATTCAGGGATCCAAGTCTGTGGAATCAATGGACTCAGCTCAAATGACTATTTGTTCACGGGACAAAGCCGTTCAAACATGAGTACATTTCCACTGCCAAACCAAAATGGATAGTATAAAATGGAGCCTCTGAACACTAATACAGCTACCAAACAAAAGCCTTACAAAATACACTTACTGTGCGGTGTGCTCCAGTGAGAGACTGCTCTCCATAAAGCAGACCTGGGCAGGAGTCCTTGGCACAAACGCCTGGAATTTCTAGATTCCTGGTTCTGTTCTTGCTTCATTCGGGTTTCAAGAGGTTCAAAAGACACCGAATAAACATCAGAGAATTATATTCTGCCTACCTAAACATCCTTAGGCAGCTGAGCGTGGTATTGCTCTCCACTTCTGGTCTACTACTGTAGAGTAGCTACTATGCACAACTGTGTTTCATTCTCCCTGTGGTTGCTTTTCACCAGCCAGCAAAGTAATACCTACATACAATTTGCATAATTAATTAAGCCTTCAGTATGCTTTGGACTTCCCTGTAGATTATTATTAATCATTCTTATTATGGCAGAGCACAAAGGCCCCCACAAGGACCAGGGTTCCATGGTGCAGGCTAATGCACAAATGCAAATGAAGACAGTGCCTGTCTGCAGTAGTTTACAATTTAATGTAATTAATTAGATGAGGTTAACGGAGAGAAAATTAAAAAAAGCCCTTTAACCTCCAACCCCAGAAATGGTCCCTCTGCCCATCTTGCTGCTTTGGAAGTATTAGGAGGCACGGCTCTTAAATACAGAGGCAGGACAATACTAAAATGTAATCAGATCCAAACATTCCCAAATTTGGGGATTTGGATCCGAGTAGCTGATTTAAGCCCATTTTTAGTGATAAGGGGAGTGAGGTTGGTTCACAGTTCTATTGAATTACATTGGATAATTTCCTGCTTTTCACAGCACAAGGAGAAGGCCACTAAGCAACTTGAAAGATAGGTACATTTTTCTCAGGATCCTTCAGACAGTTTGTTGACCATGTTTCTTTCTCTGCAGAGGTGAAAAAAAATATTGGAAAATTGTGATGCAAAGTATTGCTTGAAAATCTGACCCCAGAGTCCTTAACATTACCCCTTCTGGTAGTGTTAATGCTGAGTCAGACACACAGACTGGATAACGATTTTACATCGCTGGTATATCTTGCGGATATTTCCTAAACTCTTTGATCCCCTTTTACCTGGGATATTTGTCATCTGTCAAAAAGCAGCTCTAGCATGCTTAGCTTGTGCATCTTTTCCTCTAATGCATGCTATTAAAAATGTTATTTTCTTTTCTCTTGGCAGTATAGAGTGTTGCTGATCAGTGCAGTAATAGCCAGTCCCCTTTATTGTAAATGTTAATCCTTCCTTGCACAGGTCTTTTTAGCCAGAGATGTTAATACTAGGGTAACAGAATCACAGGATGTATCCAGGCAAGCGTGCACATGTGGCATACCGCACACACCACACATGCAGGTATTCCCCACACTGCTAATTTTCAGGATGGGGGGGCGGGGGCTAGACACTGCAAGATCCCAGGCACTGCAGACTGGTCAGCAGTGCTGCATACTGCACACACCGCATATGCAGGTATTCCCCGCGCTGCTAATTTGCAGGATTGGGGGTGGGGCTAGACACTGGAAGATCCCAGTCTCAGAAAAATCCACGCCTAAAAAAAACAGTGTGGCACACATGGCAGCAGTGTGCACTGCCTGGAACCAGAGCCTAGAGGGCCATAGTCAAACTCTGGATGCCAGCCAGGCTCCCCACTGCTGGATCACTGCCACTGGAGCCCTGGGAGGCCCAAGTAAAGCTGCTGGGGCCAACCCAGATGCTGGCCCCAGCCTACCCAACCCCACCCAGGGCAACTTGCCACACACCACAGCATGTGCTGCTGCTATTTGCCCATGGGGAAATGCACATACACACTCATTTGGATGCACCCAGGCTGCCTTTTCCTCTTAGTCTGTTGTGCATTTGTGTCAGAATTTATGATAATCTAACCTTTGATTCTTTTTCTTTGAGGGGCTTCTTCTGGTTTTCTCTCTGTTCCTGGTCACTCTGTTATTTTTCTCTGCCCTAGCACCCCACATTTTCATTGTATCTAATTGCCTTGCACTGAGAGTCAGCCTATTTCTGCTCTAAGCTCTGTGTTCATCAAAGGATGTGCAGGAGACTATCTTTAAAGAAGGAATTACCTGTAGTCACCCTGATCTTCATCACTATATACATGGTAAGTAGGACTGGTAGGTGTGCTCCTTCTCCAGGGATAAAGTATTTCTTTGGGGGCTGCACAGTTCTGCTTCAACCAGAAGCTGCCACCATAGGAACATTCAGTGATGAAAAGACATCAAAAGTTTCCTCCATGCCCCATAAGATGTGATTCTGCAGCAAAGGTCCTATGTGGAGTAGCTGCCATTCTTATTTAAGAATGTGGTGTGGGATGCTAGAGGTCAAAGGTGACACTCCATTTTGGAAAAGTCAGTTCTAGGCTACTATTACTGATCAATGAGGGTTGCAGACTGGAGGGAGCAGCAGGCTCTGGGTCATATTACAGCAATTACACAATCTTTAAATACAAATCATTTAGGTATTCAGTGAAAGCTCTCTTGCTTTGATATGCAGAGCATAGGTCCTGCCCTGCTAACATTCCTGTTGCAATGAGTTTCTTTAAAAGGGAAGAAAGCATACACACTAACAGAAAAATCTCAGCATGTCCTGAGAAAACTAAAGCTAGTTTCTTTGGCTTGCAGCCATGCTCTTTTTTCACATGCAGAGAAATCCTGTGACAGTAGGTAACAAATGCAATGTATATTCATTGCCTACGTGCAATGAATTTGGTGCTCTCAATCCAATTCTGAGTGTTTTCTCCCACACAAAACATCCCCAGTACACCAATTCAGCAGACACACCTGTGACTGAATAAGGCTGTTGCAACCAAACTATCCTCTCTGCTTTAGGGCTAAGTACAGACAGTCAAAAAGCCTAAGGCTGAATCAATTCAGTCTTCTCAGGTTAGTCTAAATTGCATAGATTGAACCAATAAGCAAGAGAGCAGACATTCAGTTTTGATTCTGGAAATGCAGCCACATGCCTGCAGTGGCCCAGGTCAGAAGCTGGGTGGCACTAAAGCATGCCTCTCTGCTTGGCTGGAGCAGACAGCTTGGACCAAGGCTTGCCTTCCCACCCTGTAAGAGGGGGCTGGTGGGGAGGTGCAAAGCATCCTGGGATGCTGGGAGACTGTGAGTTAACTTGAATCTGGAAGGAATCTGGGACAGAAATTCAATAAACTGGTTTAACCTACATCAGTTAAGTCTGATGATACATCCATCCAGGTTTATCTTAAACCAGTTTTAGCCATATTGAACGTGGTTTATGTGCACTGAACTTCTGCTGTGGTACAGATTTGAACCAGTTTCAAATCACTTATGTGTAATTTCTGTCCCTAGCCCAGAAGTGATCTTTACTGCTCCAGGATAAGGAATAGGGTCACAACATGTTATGTGAGCTGTTTTATGAATAAAGGAATCAAACTCCAGAATTGCCAGTGTCTCTCTTCCTTCTGAAGTTACATTTACTTCATTTTAAAATATCAAAACGTGTCAATCTTTCCACACATAATTAGGCCATCCAGATAGCTGTCCCAATACTTGACTTCTTCCAAATACAATAGGATATCTTTGATTAGACCAAATACATAGTTGGGAGAGTTCTTAGACAAGCTTTTGCGCATAAAGCTCCCTTCCTCAGGTCTGGCAAAAAAGCTGACAGAGCTTGAGCTAAGTAACATCCAGGCAGTCCTCAACTTACGACTTTTCAATTTACGATGAACGGCACTCACGACCTTTATAAATTGACACCATGTTTCAAGGTTCTGATGCAGGTTTCAACTTTATGATGCGCGATACAGCTGCGTCCAGCTGGTAAGTCTGTTGTGGTGGAAAGGGAGGGAGGAGAGAAGAGGTGTGGGGGGGAGGGGGGAGCAGATCAATGCTCCTGCAGCGAAGGAGGGAATGGGGCAAGGTTTGGGACAGGGGCTGCAGCAACCACTGCACAGGCAGGGCAGGGGAGCATGGGAGGAAGGTGCAGCTTGTCCAGGAGGCGTGGGGAGGAGGGAGACAGATCCCATTGCTGCATACTGCTAGTCCAGAGGTGGCTCATCCAACGGCTCCTGTTGCTGCTCCCGCCGCTCATCTGGGAGAGCATGGATCTGTGTGGGGCAGGTGGGACCGGGATTGCACTGTGCTGTGCTCCAGGTGGGCACAGTGGCACGGGGTGCAGGGGCTATGTCCTGCCACCACTCGCACAACTGGGCTGGGACAAGTGCGGGATGAAGCCACTGTGCTGCCTCCAGACAAGCGGTGCACAGAGGCAGGAGCTGTCCACCCCCCATCCCACTCCCGGATGAGTGGTGGGAGCAGCAGCAGGAGCTGCCTGACAAGCAGCTCTTGGACCAAAGATGCACAGTGGTGGGAGCCGCCCCCTCCTCCTCCCCCCCCAGACGAGCTGCACCTTCATCCCACGTGCCCCCGCCCTGCCTGTGCAGGACTTGCCGCAGCCCCAATCTCTCCTCTGCTGTTGGGGCGTTGATCTGCACCCCCCATACCCCTTCCTTCCCTCCTCCCCTTCTACCACAACAAATTTAGATACAACTGGATACAACTGTATCAAGCATCATAAAGGAACCAATTACTCATTTATAACATTGGTCCTATGGGAAAATTGGTTCTGAGTTATGTTGTTTCGACTTCAGACATGGTCTTCAGGAACCAGTTGTGTGTCAAGTCTGAGGACTGCCTGTATAGAACAATAGTCTGTGTAAAACTCCATATGTGAATACAAGCTGTCTTCTTGAAGAAATGGAGGAAGGCTGCCAAATAGGAGAAGGGAGACATAATCAGGAGTAGCTAGAAGACAAGAGAAATGCAGCAGAAAGTATAATGTGACTAGTGGAAGAGTGATAGTATTCAAGAGGGAAGAGGGTCATTAGCATGTGTGGAGTACAGAGAAACAAGCATGTTATCAAATACAGTGATATCGAGGAAGGTACCCCTATCTTGTCATGACTATGCTTCAGGAACTGGCCTGCAGAAGATGCCACCCAGTGACAGGAAGGTAACTTTACAAGATTGAACAGTGATTCCCCCTTCAGTGGTTACCATGTTCTAAAAGTCAGTCTCCTCTAGTACCTTAATTACATATTCAAAATACCCAGATATCCATAGGGCATTTTCAAGATTTGAGTGACACCCATCTCTAATTATATTAATTGCACTACTTTCTTTCAAATCCTTAGGCTTTTGTTTGCAAGGAATAAATAAGAAGGGATTAGTTACGTTTATTTGTGTTTTCCTAAATCTCTACAGAGTAACTGTTACATGTAATTAAGTAATTTGACTGTCCTTGAGCAAACTGATAGTAAATTGCCAGTGTGGATAACAGTACTCGGATAGTCCAATTACATTATATAGATAGATTATACAGATTCTGTATTTTTTTACAGGAGCAGCTGGATACAATAGATTTAGGAAGGTAAAGTAAAATCTGCTTTGATTTCTGCTGTGTTTCTCTAGTCTAGCAGTACTGCTCAGCTGCTAGTCTGCCTTCTCCAGTGCAGCTATAACTTGAGCTACATATATTTGTATAATAATTTTCAAATATCTGCAAATATCAGACATGTGGCAGAGGGATATAGCTGGTTATCCCTTTGCTAGTTTTTCTCCAGTATGATGCTACGTTTACCTGTGTTGTCCTGGGCTTGCCTTCAGTGATCCACTTATTTAATATTTAAATAATTCTGACTTTTCTAAATGCAGCTCTGTTGGCTGCTTGGAGCCTCCAATCTAGCCAACCTATATAGTTTAAATCTGTCTTCAATCAGACCACTTAAGACAGGGTCTGAGGATTCCTATCTAAGCAGCACTTCAAAATGGTGAATTTCCTTTCAAAAGCCACAGACCATCGATATTCCACCATTCACATTCATAGAGAATGAGAGACTACTCATATCTTCCTGTCACAAAGAGATCTCTAGTGTGAACTACAATTATTTGTTAATTTACTTGCCATGAAGTTGCTTAGTTGTGCTTTTTAAGAATTCTCACAGGAAATTACAGAAGCATAGAAGAGAGGGCTCAAAGGGATGCCAGAAGGTCATCTAGTCCAACACTGCTAAGACAGCCAAGAAAAGTGTCTGTGTTACCTGCACTTAAACGCTTTCAATAAGAAAGCCTCCACAATCTGTCCAGGAAAACCTGTTCTAATGTTGAACCACTCTCATATTTAGGAAGTTCTTAATAACAACCCCTTTTTTGTATTTGAAGATTGTTTTCAAATCTGCCTCTCAGTTTTCTCTTTTCCAAATTAAATAGTTCCAATTCTTCCAACTTTTTATCATACATCAGGCCTCTTCTCATTTTTGTTCTCCATTAGGTTCATTCCAATTTGTCTATAGCTTCCTTGAAGTGCAGTGCCCAAAACTGGACACAATACTCCAGGTGAGTCCCTATCACTGTTGAATACCGTGGAAGAACTGTTTCCCATGACATGCAAGCAACTCAGTATGTTACTACCTTTGGCTCATATTCAGCTTGAGCCCAAAATAACTGCCAGGTCCTTCTTTTTATTGCAGTAACTTAGCTAGTCATTCCCCATTTTATACTTGTCCATTTTATTGTTCCATCATAAGTGTAATAGTTTTCCTTCTTGGATTTTACCTCCTTCATTTCAGAGATTTTGTGACAAAACCTCAGGGTGTCAGGATGCTTTCAGATACAACCTGGTTTTTGTGTAAGCCAAATGGTCCCCGCTCTGCTGAACAGGGGACCATACTTGTCCATTTTATTGTTCCATCATAAGTGTAATAGTTTTCCTTCTTGGATTTTACCTCCTTCATTTCAGAGATTTTGTGACAAAACCTCAGGGTGTCAGGATGCTTTCAGATACACCCTGGTTTTTGTGTAAGCCAAATGGTCCCCGCTCTGCTGAACAGGTATGCCCAGGCTATTCATTTACCCAGAAATCATGATTTACCACTGGCACTTTTGTAAAGTAAAGGGGGAAAAACAGAAGGGGCTTATTACAAGGAAAAATAAATAGTACAAAAAATAAAAAGTGATCATATGCTTTGACAACAGGGTATGGTAAAACAAGACAAACAAAATCCTTACCCTGTGCTCAGGCTCCCAAATAGTCCTCATAAAAATTTCTGTGGCAATCTCCCAGGGACAGTCTTCTCTCAGGCACAGGTAGCTCCCTCAGGTGGGGACCTCCATCCCACCTCTCCTTCCAGGGAGCCACCTCTCTCTAGCCATCCCCTAATGCTCACTGCCTCCAGACCATATCACACAACCCGTCTGCTCCCAGCTTCAATGGAGCCAGAGAATCATCTACAGTGTTTCTGCCTGTGGATCCTGGTCTTATCATCCAAAGCGTGCATCTCCACCCAGCTTTGTGTACTCCCTACATTTACTAAGCGTGTTGTCTATCCCATCCCCAAAGTTATTAGAGAAAATATTTAACAATACCAGCCCCCAAGGCAGAGCCCTGGGGGAACCCTACTTGATACCCTTTTCCAGAGGTAGATCCAGGGGAGAAAGGGTGAAGCATTATGAATGCACCCCTCCTTCCACTGCAACTGCCATCCCCAGCTGGTCCAGGTGCAAGGAAAGCCCCAGGGCAGCTCCTGCACCATTATAGCCCTGGGCTATGGGTGCACAGGATGCCATGGGGACATTGGTGACATCAGGTGGGTTTCTTCTTTCTGCACCTGCCATTCCCCTACCGTGATCCCCACTGGCCAGAAGACGGAGCTGGAGGGAGGAACCCACCCCCTGCTGCTGCCATTGTTCCTGGTGGATACAGGCACAGCGGGAGCCCAAGAGCCGCCCCTCCCCCGCCCCACTTCAGCTGCAGGCAGCAATAGGCAGCTGCACGGGATGCTGGCCTCATCTGGGATCAGAGCAACAGCACAGCTTCCTCCTTCCAGCGCCTACTCTTGGCCAGGTGGAGACACCCAGGGGGAGGAGGTGGTCAAGTGAGCTACAGGGGATGGAAAGAGGAGCCTGCATGCCCTGCCACTGTCTCCAGCTGAGCCCAGAATCCTATACAGCTGCTTCCTGGAGCATGCAGCTTGAGCAGGGCAGTAGGGAGCTCTGGAGCTATGCCCATTTCTGAGTTATCTAGGGACAGTGGCAGCCATGGCAACACAAGAAACCCCTTCAAGTGTCTGATCCCTGCCCAGCTCCATGGTGTTCCCCACCAGCCTGGGGGCTTCAGCCTCTCCTCACCCATAGTATCCATCTTGGTCTGAGGGTCATGTCCCATGGCCCCTTTAGGCATTCTAGATCCACCCCTGTCCTCTCCCAATTTGTCACTGAGCTGTTGACAAGTACTCCAAGTAGTTACTCACCCACCTCATAGCAACTCCACCAAGACCATATTTCTTTAGTTGACTTACAAGAATGTTGTGCAAGATGGTGTCAAAAACCTTGCTAAAGTTCATGGATATCACACCACTGCTCCTCGCACACCACAAACCCTGTCACCTTGTCCCAGAGGGGTATCAAGTTGGTTAAACGTGACTTTCTCTTGATAGGTCTATGTTGCCTAATCCTTATCGTCTTGTTATCCTCCGTCTGCTTAGAAAAAGACTCTGTATACATGCTCCACGGTTTTTGCAGGCGTCAAAGGTTATGAACAGATGTTGTCTTTGGAGTGGGGTCAGCTATGCCAGGATCTGTCCCCAAATAGCTGGTCCACTTCATTGGCAGCCACAGATGCTGTGGGGGTGGTTGCACCACTAGGTCACTTCAGGGGCCCAATCGTGCCCACTTCAGGGGCCCAGTCATGTGGGGCATTGTCCCTGGGCACCACCCCCTAACCTAGGAAATGGGAGCATGATACCTGAGCTGCAGTGTGAAAGGCACGCCCTGGGAATCCCCTGATATAGGATTCTTGGCATAGGGTTTCCCACAGGGGTTTCCCCACTTGCAGAGGTGCCCTGGGAATCCCCCTGCAAGATCAGGTCCTCCACTCCTACAAGTGTGTCCCTGATCTGCCCCTGCAGGGGAATTCCTGGGACACATGTCTGCCATGGCAGAGCAGGGAAGCTCATGGAGTTCCCTGCTCCTCACCAGCAGATGTGGGCACTTGGTCAGGATCAGGTGCCCAGGACCAATGTCATGCAGATTTGAGCCCCTGAAACACCAGAAGCACCTACCTAGGGAACATGGAGAAGGCAGGCAGACCCAGGCTGCCTGCACTCTCACACCATAAGCAAACAGACTTCCTCAGTGCCTAGGAGACACAGACTATGACTATAAATTGTCACAGCCACAATTTGGGTATTTGTGATAAGACAAGGGCAAAAACATCTGTTTGCTTGGGTTTTTTGCCACTATAAAAAATGTTACGGTGGCACAAGGGCAATGCCTGTTTATAGCTAAGGATGGACTGATGGGTCTGTAATACCCTTGGTCCTCCATCTTTCCTTTTTTTTGTATGATGGGAAATATATTCATCCTTTTCCTGTACTCTGGGATGTTACTCGACCTTTATGAGTTCTCAGAGATAACACTCCAATGACCTGAAATTACTTCAGCCTATATTCCTTGATTACATTAGGATAAGTCTCATACAACCCTGCTGACTTGAAAATATCCAGCTTATCTAATTTCTGACATGTTCCTTTGCCACTCTAGACTGGGTACATACCTGTCCTTGCTGCTAAGTGTGCCTGGCACCTGAGAGATGCCCTTTTTTTCAAAAAGCGAAGTAAAAAATGGCATTAACTATTTCAGTCTTCTCTGCATTATCCATTATCATATTTCCAGACCTGTACCTCAGTATGCCAAAATTTACAAATTTAACTCTGCCAATGGTCATTTTCAAACACCTTTTCCTCTCTAAGTAAAAAGCAATTTTCTACAGACATTGGAAAAACTGCACATAAAGTAAAGCCATAATCACACTTGCAGAAGGCTTGGAATGCTATCCATATTTCATAACTCATGAAAAATGGAGTGGGTGGGGGGAAAAATGCTTCAGTCTGACCAAAGCTGATTATGGCCAACCAAGGTGTTCTGTGAAAGGATGGCATGCAAGCAAGGCCATTAAAACTTTGAAAGGCAACCACATATCATTTATTATTTATCATCTCTCTCAATACTAGGACTAGGGGACATACAAAAAAAATTATTAGGAAACAGATTTCAAATTAACCAAAAGTAGTTCTTTTTCCCACAGCATGAAACTAACTTTGGAACTCATTGCCCCAAGATGTTGTAGAGCCCAACAATTTACGTAGGTTCAAAAGAGGAGTAGACAACTTCATGCAGGATAAGCCCATTGGTGGGTATTTAACATACAAGTTAAGGGTGCAACCTCCAAATTACAACTTCCTAGGCCTTTAAATGCTGGAAGCATTTAGAGGAAAGAGAAGCAGACGACAGATCTGTCTGCATAGGCCCTGGATAAATACACTTCCCCTTAACATCCATGCTTTGTCATTATGAGATAAAGGGCACGTCTACACGAGCTGCTCACTTAGTACTTACATAACCACATATTAAATGACTGCTCAGTAACCAGCGTTACTGCACAGTAGCATTCTGGCACGATTGCCTAGTGACACCGTGCAGTAGCTCATTACTACTACACAGTAGTTCGTTACTACTGTGCAGTAGCGTCATATCATGGTCCATGCCCGGTGACACTATTGTGCAGTAGTAATGAGCTACTGGGCAGTAAGTGTCTCGTGTAGACGCGCCCACAGAATGGTGGGTGAGATGGACCTTGCGGCCTGACCCAGAATGGCATCTCTTATTAGGCATCTGTCTCATGAGACAACAGAATTGTGCTGAGTGAGTCATCAGCTCATTGAACACCTGAGTGTGTGGCTGTGGAGCCCAATTCTTGAATGACAGTCCCTTCTGCACTTACCATATGTGAAGTTACAGTGCTGAATGTGGTATAGGGTTCTTCCTGAGGTTTCTTCTTTCCTCTGCATCTTAAGCTCTTCTTTCCTCAAAAGTGTTCATTTACTGCTTAATAGACTGTTTCCAAGCACTTCAGGCCTCCGCAATCTTCTCCCAGTTGCTGCTGTAGAAAAGGGTATTGATGATACAAGCATGATACCTGATGCTTTGCCAATATAGGTATTCAGTTCAGCCTCAAGTGGCAGGTTGTTGGTAACAATGAAGCCAAGGTATGTAAATTTACTTACAAAATCCAATATGTTTTCACATATTGTGATTGCTGGTGGTGAATCAGTGTTCTGACTGATATCATTGGTCTTTTGATGCTGATTGTAAGACCTAACTCTTGGCAGGCATAAATTAAGTGACTGATAAGGCTTTGAAGGTCTTTTTTTGTGTGGGCTACCATTGCAGCAGCAGCAGCAAACAGCAGCTTATGAATCAAAACTTTCCACACTTTAGTCTTCACTTTAAAGTGTATGAGGTTTAATAGGCAAGGTTCTTTGGGTAAATGTGATATCTTCTATTAGACCAACTAAATAGTTGGAGGGGTTGAAAAGGCATCTCTTATATTCTTATCATAATTAAGGCAGGTTTATTTTTTCCCTTCTGCTCCACCAAAGGAGCTGCTCTTAGAAGGATGAAAATGAAACACTTTTACTAACCACATTGCTGTTTTGTTTTCAAAAACTGCTGAGGAGAACTGGATAACAGGAGTGTCTAGGAGAAATCTTGGGACACAGTTACTCTCTGGAGACTTCTATACTGATAGGTAGATTAAAGTGGCCAGACAGAGGGAATTACTTCCAAGACAGGCAAGCTAAATCTTTTCTTTTTTTCTTTTAACTGTAACTAAGCTGAGAAGGCTTTGTCTAGTTCATTAAAATTGTCATGTTAAACAATTTTTCATGGAATCATTGAAAATAGCATTGAAAGGGACCTCAAGAGATCATCATATCCAACCCCCTGCTCAAGGCAGGAGCATCTCAGTCTAAAGCATTACAGACAAGTCTTTGTCTAGAATGCTCTTAAAAGCTAGCAAGGATTTCACAACCTCTCTAGATAATATTGTGTTTAGTCAATGCTAAAACAAAGATTTTTCCCTAGGTATGGGGAAGCAGAGGCTGGGGGAAAGAGAGAGAACAGAGGCTGGAGGAGAGTGGAGGTGCAGAAGCTGGGAGGAAGGAGGGACCAAAGGCTAGAGGGGAGTGGGCAGGCAGGGGACAGAGGTGGTAGGGAGGCAGGGAGCAAGCTGCTTCACCTTCCCATACCACCTGCCTCCCCGCTGCCTTCCCCCTGCAGCAGACATGTGCCCTGGGATGAATGTGCCAAAGGAGAGACGAATTAATAACAATCCTACAATGATCTGATTCTATACATGGAAAATTATAGCAACTTTGTAAATTTTTCATGTATAGAATGAAATGATTTGGGGATCATCTTAAATTTAGGGTCATCTTAGATTTGAGTAAATATGGTGTGTTCCTGTGCTTAACCACCCTCACAGTGAGACAGTTCTTTTTAATAGCCAACCTTATTTTCCTTTGTTGCTTACTTTTGTCCTATCCCCTAAGACCACAAAAATAGTCTAGCACATTCTCCTTACAGCCACCCTTCATGTTCAACATCTTCATCAGTGACTTAGACGAGGGGGTTCAAATTCATGGATGACACTAAGATGTGGGGAGAAGTGGGCACGCTAGAAGAGAGGGACAGGCTACAACTTGATCTGGACAGGTTACAGGGGTGGGCGGATGAGAACAGGATGGGTTTCAACACTGATAAGTGCAGGGTACTGCACCTGGGGGGGGAAGAACTAGCAGCATACCTATAGGCTGGGGAACTCCCCTCTCATTAGCACAGAGGCAGAAAGGGATCTTGGAGTCATTATTGATTCCAAGATGAACATGGGCCACCAATATGAG
>NW_005842109.1:1291849-1293632 GCF_000455745.1 Alligator sinensis
ACCCCAGTACTCTTTCCTGCCATGGCAGGGGGTCAGACTTGATGATCTGCTCAGGTCCCTTCTGACCCTACCAACTATGAAACTATTTGAAATTCCCCTTCAGTCTTCTTTTCTCCAGGCTAAACCCGATTTTTCCAACCTCTCTTACCTTTTATGTGTTTGCCAGTGCATCCTGTCCATGGTAGAGGTCCCTTCCCCTTGGTTTCCTGGTTATGTGGTTCTGATTCTGCCCCCACTGTCCTTCTCAGTTACTTCCACTTCATCTCTATATCTCTCCTATCTGTGCCCTGGTGTTGATGCCAGAGGCAAACTCACAGGCAGGGGAGCTTAAAGCAAGATAGCCACCAGTTCCAGGTGCAGGCAAAGCCTGATGACCCAGGGAGGAGAAGTAGACGGCTCATGTGACCCAGGGAGCCCTGTATAAGCCCAAGCTTCAGACCAGGGGAGGCAGTCTGGCTGTGGAAGCAGTTGGGGGTGGAACCATCTCTGACAGGCATGAGGATTGTGGTGAAAGGACTCAGGAGGCAGCCCCAGGTGAAGAGAAGCTAGGGACCTACATAGGAAGCAAGCTAAGTACCCTCGTTACTTTATGTTTTGTTTTCCTTCCTGCTTGGAGCCCACCACCATTCCTTTGAACTGGGACTGGTGCTTGCATTTTGTGGTTTTCATTTTCTCCCAGAGGGCTGGGTTCTGGCTGCAGGGGAGGCAGAGACCACTGAAAGGAGGTGACTAGGGACACCCTGAATTTGAAACTGTGCTGAGTGCACAGACAACAAGGATTGGAGTGCATTCTGTGACTGAATGAGCTTGACCTTGCCTGGACTATAAGGCAGGATGTGGCAGGGAAAAAATACAACTCAAGGCCTCTAGCTGCCTACATAGCAGATATCGCAGGAGCTGGAGCCTAAGGTCATGGGTCATAACCAGAGCTGAGCCGGGAGCTTGCAGCCTTGAGCAGTGGGCCCCAAGCTAAAGGACTCAGTGAGAGTAAAAATTGGGATGAGGCTGGGGAGAGAGCATTGGACCAGACAGGGCCCACCTCTTCAAAAGAATGTCTTGCCCTCTGTGCAGCCTCTTCTACTAATTTTAACATCAAGACATGGCAAGAAAGACTACTGAATAAAGGAGGGTGTAGGAGCTAGCAGGGCTGTGTGAAGGTTCGGGTACTGATTCAATTCGGAGGAGATTCAGCTCAGATCGGCGGCCGAATCTCTGAATCTGAATTGAGTCAGGAGACCAAAAAAAAGTCCGAATTGGTTTGAAGCTCTCCAAATCAATTCAGAAAAGATTTGGAGAGCTTTGGAGATTTGGGCACTCCCCACTCGCTGCCGCAGGGAGCTGGACCCAGACTCCGTGCCGGTAAGTGGAGCGGGGGGATGGAGGAGGGGGAGGGGACCATAGAGGGACACCCACCAGGCCCCATCCCCTTCCTGCTCCCCCAGCCACCCTGAGTGCCCCCCAAACCCTGCCTGCTCTCCCAGCCACCCCCCTGGCTGCCCAGTCCAAGCCCCCACTCATTCCCTGCTGCCAGGTGGCGGGTGATCCATGCTGCCCCCCACTGCCCTGTGCTACATGAGGGGCTCTGCCATGAGCCCCCATCCCCTGTCTGCTGTCCAAGCCCCATCAATAGCTGCCCCACCTAGACCCAGCTCCCATTTCTTTAAAAAAAAAAAAAAAAAAAAACACTCACCAAGTGGTGGGGTGATCCCTGCTGCTCCCCACTGCCCCATGCTGCAGGAGGGGCTCTGCCATGAGCCCCACAAGCCCCCACCGCTGTTGCAGC
>NW_005842109.1:1293653-1339484 GCF_000455745.1 Alligator sinensis
TCCCCACCTGGCAGCAGCCGGTGAGTGCCAGGCTTTTTTTTTAAAGAGCCGGGACCTGGGGCCAGGTAGGGTGGCCATTGACAAGGCTGGGACAGCGGGCAGAGGATGTGGCCTGGTTGATGCGGCTGATTTGGCAGCAGCCAAATCTGCAAATCAGATTCGGCCAAATCGATTTGGGACACTGATTCAAACCACTGAATTGAATCACTGTCCCCCGACTTGGTCGAATCTGAAGTGAATACTAGCCACTTCATACAGTCCTAGGACCTAGTAGGACTCTTGAGGTGAATACCTAGTAGCAGCACCTGTAAGCAACCTAGACACTTCTTCAAGTAGTTAATGCTGCATATGAAAACTGTGAATGCTTGGACAGTGTCTCTTGCACAAAAATGCAAGACAATTGGCTGGAGCAAGACTGGGTTTAGGTAACAAGACTGCCACAAGAAAATCAAACTCTGCTAATGGCTTGCAACCCATTAGGCATAAAAGAGAGTGGAGTGCTTGTGGTACCCAATACCAGACCCATGCCATAAAATAATAATACTCCTCAACCTTCTACCACGCCTGAGCCTAAAAAAAAAGTGATAGTTAAAAGTATTGGCAGAGACCTAACACACTCATTACATACATGTAACAAGACTCAGAGAGCAAGCCAGAAAGCTAAATGGCCTGAGGAGAAACATACAAACTACATTTATTTCTCAATTGAGCTAGATGTCACTAAAGAAAGCAAAAGAACTAAACTCTCCATTTCAAAGCAAAGCCTGTAAGACACAAGAAAAGCCAAGGTGCATCAAAAACATTACTGGATATATATCCTTTTTAAAACATTCCCTTTGATTAATACCTATTTCCCAAAGCAAACATCCAATATCTGTCTAAAGTTGTATGCTTAAATCAGTCTACTTACTGCATCTAACCTACCTCACGCCTATTGTATCCAATGGTCTCTGATCTTCACTATCTCCATGAGCCATTTGATGATGCTATTTATTAGGCTACATTGTTAAAATAACTACTGAAAAATAGTATTTTGTGATCAACTTCCTAAAGGTATCTCATTCAATACCCATCCCATTTAATTCCAAAACTGATCAAAAGCTTGCAAACTTCACAAGCACACACACAAACAGGATATAATTGCAATATGTTAATTCCATCCTTGCCTGCTTTGTTTGGACTTTGATTAACCAACTATCAAGGAAGAATGCTTTGAAGCTATGCCATTGAACAAGTATAAGAAGGACAAGTGCCAGCAGATGGCAGGCATCTTCTCCAGAGAGAAAAAGGGACACTGTAACCTGCCCCCAGCTGGTCTAAGGCAATGGACCCATGCTTTGAGAAGGCTGAAGACTTGAACCAGCTTCTGGCCTGCATGCGTATAGAGTCTCCTGCAGCTAATACAAGGACTGTGTATATAGCTCATTTATTTTATATTGGGAAAGAGTCTATTCCTGCCATTTAGTCTTGTAACTTGTTAGTAGTCATTCAAGCAAGCCTTTCATCAACCGAGTGTTGTGTCAATTCTTAAAGCACCAAGTTAAAAATCCAGTTTCTAAGTGCAAGAGTTAATACAATCCACTATGTTATTGGCTTGTTTTGCAACAATACTAAATGGTGACTCACATTTGGCTTGTGGTCTATTATAACCCCAAGGTCCTTTTTAAGCAGTACTACAGCCTCACTGATCAGTCCCCAATTTATACTTGTATATGGGATTATCTCATTTTTATTTGTATTTGTTCTTCTTGAATTTGTGTTAATTTCAGACTATTTTTCCAGTTTAACTAAGTGATGCTGCATCCTAACCCTATCACCCAAATTTGCTAAGCATGCACTTAATTCAGCTGGGCACTTCATCACTCCAAATTATTAATGAAGATATTGAACAGTACCATATCCAGGACAGACCCTTGGGGAACCCTATTTGATGCCTCCTCCCAATTAGACATTAAAATATCCATGACTACTGTTTGCAAAAGATTATTCAGCCAGTTGTTGTACCTGCCTTACAATGGTTTTATCTTCTTCTTTCTTTTGTTTTATTTCCCTTCTCCTCTAGTTGCTCATAAATCATGTTGTTCATTATACCTCTGTTGCATGGGAAAGTCTACATACAGATGTCCTCAGGGAAGTGAGCTTTATATCCTTGCAGGAGAGGTATTGCAACACAAAGGCTTTTTGGACTCTACTTCCTCCAAGGAGCACGGATGGAGGTGTTCTCTATTGTGTCCTCCTTAGGCAGTGCACAAGGCTGTACACAAGCACAAGGGGAGCAGTTGTAAAAACAAGTCAGGGATGAGAGTAATGAGGTGGTGGACACACTATTTGTCAGCTCTGGTTGTTATTTGCTCTTTACGACTGAGCGTGGAGGGACTACATCAGCTACTTGCTTGGAAAAGCTAGAGCAAGACTTCTCTACTACTTATCGAAGGCGCAGACTCCCACAGCTTGGAATATTAGAAAAATTCTTTTTCCCTTCCAGGAGTTTGTTATCAATTTTATCTGCTTTACTTCCCCACACAGAGTCAGAAGCAAAGTTGTTCCTTTGGTTCCCCAGTAATTTCCCCTTTGTTCTGTTTGTACAGTTGCACAGTAAAATAATTCTTCAGAGGCAAATAACATTTTACCACATTAAAATATTCACATATTTTCATAACAAAGAACAAATGTGTCTATTCCCCTCCACATTTTCCCTTGGAAGCTGTCTCTTTATATGAGCACTTATTAAACTGAAGAAAAAAAACCCCTCGACTTGCTTCCCCTTTAAAATGAAACTTGAAAAAAAAATCACTAAAGCAATGAGGGTTTATTATTTTCCTAAATGGTGCTTTAGCTTTTACAACATAATGGTCCAACATCCTGAATCTGGTACTGTTCCTTTGGGCACTTGGTTCCTGACTAGCTCTGTGAAAAAAAAACATGTTTGGATTTTTTGCAACAGCTTTTGTAACTGTATGCTTCCTGCTGTCTCATGGCTGCTGCCCTTTGCTTCGCTGGATAACTCTGACACCCCCTGGGGTTGCGCATCTGCTCCTCACTGTGACTCCAACCTTTCCTTTTATCCCTCTGGCACAGCCCTTCTGAGTGCTGAAAACCCTGTATGGTCAGCTATGTACTCTTGGCAGCCGTACACTGACTCTCTCGTGCTCTGGTCTTGCCAACCTCTCTCTCCCTGGTATCTTAGCAGTGCTCTTTCCAGAGTTCCCAGCGGCATATGCCAGCCTACAAATCTTGACTCAGTCTTTGCAAGAAGTAGTTCTTGGAGGTTTTTCCTTCCTCTGAATGCTTTGATTGCTCTTCCTTTCCAGTGGTCCCTGTTAGTCTGAATTAATTCTCCTGGAGTGATCCCTGGCTCAGGCTCTAGTCCTTGCTGCTTGCAGTTGCTAGCTGCCAAAGATTCTTCAAGGATGTCACCCCTCCGAATGGCCATGCTCCCTTGGAGTACAGGCAGATCTCTGGTATCCAGTCACAGTCCCAGTAGAGATGGATAAAGACTAAATATGGCCTGAACTGGCAAAAGAGTCAAACCTCTCTAGGTCCCTCCCCTCACTCTGTCTGCTTTCATTTCTCCAACATTTGCAAGCCTTTCCCAGCCACTGCTTTTGACCACTTGCATGACAAAGCTCATAGGATGATGTAACATGAACCAGCATTTTCTTTGCAAACACCTAGCCCAGGTCTCTCCTTGTCAGCATTGATGGAAGACATCCATACAATACTGTCTTTTGCCTGCTTTGCCCTAGAAAATACCTACCCACTTAGTGAATCTCTCTCTTTCAATTCACTTTGGGCATGAGATCAGAAGCCAGCTGAAGAAGTGGCTACTTAGAAGCTGTTTCTGTGCTGCCCTTGTGTATACAACATTTACCAAATTCAAAGCAAATACAACATCTAGGAGCACTTGGAGCTCAGGTTTGGTTCTGGACCATTCTAGAAAGCAGAACCACCTGCAAAATATGAGTTTTGTCTCTTTCTAAGTGCCAGGGCTCAGGTGCTCCATGGAGGAATGCCCTATGAGCCCTGGGTGCTAAGTTAGGAGTGGGTGTAAAAATAGGAACTGGTGGGACTGCTGGTCTGGCTACCACCATCACCAGTGCCACCAGCAGTGCAGCTACTGGCACCACCTTGTGCACCACTGGAAAAAAAAACCCTCTTCAAACAGAAGAAAGGATTTACTTCCCAATCTTTTTATTTGTTTATTTTTTTTGGACTGGCATCCCATTTTGTGTGGCATCAACATGGCATCCTGAGACTGTCTGGCTACAGCATCCTCTGCAGCCACTCTTCTATGCTGGCAGTTTGTGAAGGACTTCTGCTCATGAAATCTCCCTAATCAATTGGCTTTGCCAAGTATTTCCCTTAACAAATCCCTCTATAGCTTCCAGCGCATTTCCCACAAGTGATATCAAATTAACTGGCTTGTAGTTTCCTGGTGGGTCCCTAGGCCTTTTATTGTATTATTAGGCACACATTGGTCTGTAGGGAGGTGTGTGCTGAATGTACAAAGATGCTCAAATGAAGTTTGTTTCATTTCCCTGCTTCCTTAAGCATTCTTGGACATGTGCTGTCTGATGCATGTCAAAACACAGAGAACTACTACTAACACAGAGAAGATAAAAGGAACAGCGTCCCTCAATATAGCCGCATCTCACTTCATGATTAATCCAACGCCTGACAAAATGTACATATGTTATTACAAATCTCTTTATGTGTTAAAGATTTCTGCCTAAGTTTGTAAAGAATATATTTTATAGCATACAGAAAAGTGCATGTGAGGTGCTTCATTGTTCATGCAAATAAAATGTTGATAAGAGTAATTTAAAGGCCCTGTGCAGCTGCAAATCTAACTTGCTGTCTCAATTACACTAATGAGCAATGCAGAACAGAACTGTACATGAAAATATTAAATTAAAAAGGTGACAATAGTTTATACTCACAACTGCTTTCTTAACAATCTTCCCTCTGTCATAATATTTGGAGTCACTGTTCTCCTTAAACAACAGACATTTCCTAGAGAGGCCGGCACCAAAGTGCTAACAAAACAAACAGGTTTTCTAAACAGTTTCAGCTTCATTTTTGTCTCTGTTTGTTACCAGAAATCCCTCCCTTCCTGGAAGCATCAATACAGTCAGGAGACATCTGATGGCTGAACTATACCCCAGCAAGCTACAATCCTCACATGATTTCCCTAAACCACAAAAAACTCCCTTTCCTAGTGTTACCCTTTTTTACACCATACATAGCTCCTCTTTCCATGCTTTTAAATAAAGGGCCTCAAGCAGCCAAAACCAACAGTAACAACTGCTAAAGCTGTCTTCATTACATTTCCATTCAAACTGTTAATTAATTTGTCAAGTAGTAGTATTACCATAGCACCTAGGAGCTTCCTTATGAGCCAGGGTCCTCTGGTTGTGAGGCACTGTATAAACAAAGAAGAAAAGACAGTTCTTTTTAATGTAAAGAGCTTATAGTCTAAAGATAAGACAAGAGACAACAGAAGGTGTACAGATGGACAATGAGACAAGGCCAGAAAGATGTTGAAGTAATCAGAAATGAAGTCAAGAGAATCTAGATAAAAGTTTTACGTGTGTGAATGAACAGGAAGAGTAATGTTTTAGAAATGTTATGCAGAAGGAATCTGCAAAATATAGACATCTCCTGGGCATGAGGCACTAGAGAGAGGTTTGATTTAAGATGATGCCAATACTATAGAACGTGGCAGGCAAATGGTGGTACGGCCCCAGGAGGAGAGAAAGGAGAGTTGGGGGAAGATTAAGAACTTAGATTTAGCCATGTTGAAATTCAGCTGATGGCTAGACATCTACAAAGAGACTTCAGAGAGGCACACCAAGACATCAGTTTGCACAGGAGACAGGTCTGGAGGTCAGATGTAGATTTTTGAGTCAACTGCATAGAGTGGAAATTGGATTTATGCTTAAGGATAATATTTTCTAGAGATAAGGTATAAAGGGAGAAAGGAAGAGGTAAAATTCTGCCTAAAGATAACCACAAGCTTTTCCTTTCCTGTTTTGATTTAAAGACTCCATAAATATTGAAATTTGTTAAATGTATCTCTCTCACACATTTGCTCTCCTGAATGCAGCATAATCCCTTAAAAATGTCTATATGTCACCTGTACCTTGCCAACTTCTTGGTTTTCCAGTACTATCTCTTTTATATGTCTGACCTCAACCTTAGGCAATACAACCCTTCAGATATAGGACTTCTTTATAATCATTAACAGAGACTACAAACTCGGATTGACACTCCACAAACTCCTTATGTTTCATTAACTCTTCGATGTTCAGAGATTAGTAATCTGCCAGCACGATCTGTGTGAAATTATGCATACAACAATTATCTACAGTTGTCTTACTTTTTGAATTATAACATTTACTAAAAGAACAGTGACACAATGACAGCATACCAGGGAAAAGGAGATCTCAGATTCACATCATCAGCATGTTATGTTTGTGCTATATTTGAAAATGGAGAATTATTTCTAAGCTTTAAATTATTTGGCAATGAAAGTAAGTATGTTACCTTATAAATCTCACAATAGTTATTTAGGTATCCAAGATGGAAACATGCTTTGCTACATTTATTGCTCAACCATTGAGAGAAGATGGAGGGGAACCATGGAGGATGTCACCTAAAAAATAGGTGCTGATATATCATCCAACCAGGCTTTGCTTGTAGGAGTCTTTAGAATGAAGTTATCAACTTTAAAATAAAGTGAAAGTTGTTGGTATAGAATATATGACATAATGTAACTGAAGGAGCCAACTATCAAAAACTTATTTTACATTTCATAGAGAAACAGATTTGAAACCTTTCTGACCACAGAAATGTTGAAGAAACAGAAAGAAACATACAAGGAACCTGCAATTCAACCCTCAGAAAGGATGCAAAAGACTGTTTGTCCAATGAGTTAGGGAGACTAGATAAAAGAAGGAAAAGATGCTTTTGAATAAAGCCACAAGTAATACAAGTACTAGGAAGCATAAAAGAAACCATGTAAATAACTTGGTTCAAGAAGCTAAAGCTGCTATCCAATGAAAAGGCAAGAACACAGTTTACCAAATTCCAGGGCTTCTATATAAGAAAATACCTAAGTATTTCTAAGTAGCACAGGACAGTTAGCCCAAAAACATGACTTTCCAAAATAGAAGACCAGTTGAATAGATGGTAGATTAACATTGCAAGTGTTTTAAGATGGACATGACCATACAACACTCTCCACATGACTGACATCCACAGGTACAGTTAAAAGAAATTAGGAAAACCATTAAGAAAAGACTTAAAAGGTGAAAAAAATCCAAAGGATTAACATAATCCCGCTAGCAGACATGAGAAAGGCAAGCAGTCTACTGTTTACATTACCCATGTACGAACTCTTTACTATAATCTGAGAAGATGCTCTTCAAAAGAAGAAAGATCTCATGATTTAGTTACTGAAGAAGGGAGATCTTTTGTGATATATAAAAACTAGAGAAGCATTAGTAAGCTCTTGGCAAGAATATTGTTAGAAATGACAAAACAAGCAGTGAAGACAGAATTTAGAGATGAACAGACTGGCTTCCAGAAAGAAAAAAATAGTTAGGGAACATTTTCACACCACCCACAAAACTTTCTAGACTTTGAAAAGGCATTTGATAGAGTGGATAGGGATGTTATTTGGAAACTAATAGGACATTGCTGAATTCCAGAAAAAACAGTTAATATTGTGAAAACCCTTTTCATAATCTTTTCACATTTAAAAGAGTCTACCTTAGCTTTCTATTAAAATCATTCAAATTACAAGCAAGTGTGACGGAAAGTATCTTCTGTCACTCTTGCCATTTCTTCTAGTTATTGACTGGATGATGAGAAACAGTTAGAGGTGAAATAAGAAGCATACATTAGACATCAAGCAACACCCAAAACTCCTAGACTTCACAGGCAGTATCTTCCTTGTGGCTCAGACATTTCAAGATTTGATTAAGGCTAAAAACTGAAATACAAGGAAGATTAAAAGAAGTCAAGCTGAAAATCAGTGAAGAAGAAATGAAAACAACATACTTGCTAGAATACCATGCCACAAAGAAGTGAACAGTGAGTAGATCTAAGAGATAGTGGGCTTCACCTACCTTAGAAGTATTGAAAGCTCAGTGCCACCAAGGAAGAAATCCATGTTAGAATTGGGAAAGTTATTCATGTTAGAATTAGGAAACTTCAGTTCTCCAGAAACCAGCTCAAAATTCCAAACTAATTAACTGAGAACTGGCAGGGTTTTCACTCCATTGTGCTCAAGGCTGCTGTCGACCACTGTGATGCCTTCACCAATGTGAGTGCCAGCTGGGCGGGCAATGCACATAACACCCATGTTTCAGATGTCTACCCTGCCAGCCCTGGTGTAGAGAGGGTGCTTCATGGCAGGGGTGCCAGACCTGCAACTGGGTGCCATGGTGGTCCTCCTCGTCTTTATCAGGCACCCTGCCTACCTGCGCCTGGCTCATGCAGCCCTATACTGGCCAACTGAACCCTGACCAGGCCCACTTCCACCAGTGCCTGAACTGGCTCCATGCACTGGTGGAGTGTACCTTCAGCCACCTCAAGGGACGCTGGTGCACCCTCACCACCTGCCTCGAGTTTAGCAAGGACAAGATCCACCAGGTCATCATCGCAGCCTGCATGCTGCATAACATCTGTGAGGCCCAGGGAGAGTTCTTTTGTGAGGCCTGGGTGGAGGAGGCAGGGCAAGCAGAGAACACCTGGCAGTGGGACCACAAGTTGCAGCAACTGTGCCAGAGGCAGACCCCACAAGCCAAGGCCCTGGCTGAGCCGCACACATGCCAGCAGGAGCCAGGGCACTGGGTACAAGAGGTACTGGCCAACCACCTCCTCCTATATTCCCCAGAGTAGCTCACCTGGACAACCATCCACAGACCCCCACCCTACCACCTGCCCCCAGCACTACGCTCACTGCAGACAGTTCTCAGAAAAACATTTAATTGCCTTCACAGCAAACAGACCCCCGCCTTCCCCACTCCCTCTCCAACACCAGAACCCATCCCCCCTCCCTCCCCAACACCAGAACCCCTCTACCACCCATCCCACCCACCAATAAAACACCCTCTCCCCTGTGCAAAGTAGTTACAATGTGGTGTGTCTGTGTGCCCTCCTGGGGTGGGGATATCTAGCTGTGGGGTGGGGATATCTAGGGGGCAGAGCTCAGGGACAGACAGCCAGCACCCAGGCCTCTGGCCATTCCCCCAAGGGTGTGCATGCTGCAGCAAGTCTGATGGGCAGGGGGCTTGCCCAGGAGTGATGGAGGTCACTGGTCTCCCAGCTTGGGTGGTTCCCCCTCCAGCAGCCAGTGGCCAGGGCCAGCAGGGCTGGCATGCAGTCTTGGCCCTGTTGCAGACAGCTCTGGCTCTTCACCCATGTGGAACCAGGGTGAACAGCAGAGCTGGGTGGCAGGGTGCCCAGGCTGGGGGCCAGGGGCTGTGGCAGGAGCTCCTGGCTGGTGGAGGCAGCACTGGACCTCTGCCCAAGCTAACAAGGGAGCCTGCTGCTGGGTGGTGGGTGGCTGCCAGGGCAAAGGCAGGGCTAGGGTCAGGTGTAGAACAGTAAGCGGCACAAAGCTGACCACGAGGGCCAGGATGGTGTCCAGCACCCAGCAGTCTTCCTCTGTAGCCTACACTGCCCTGGCCATGACCACACACTGCTCCTGAAAGGCATCAACACGCTCACACTCCAGGGCCAAAAGCTGAGTCCTCAACTCCTGGTCTGCCCAGTCACACCCCCCTTCCCACTGGTTCCACACATCCTTGCAGGCCATGCCCTCTGCCTGCCACCTATCCTGCTGGGCAATGCCTTCCACCTACCACATCTGTCTGCCGATTCTCCATGGCCATCACCAGCCATCCCAGGAGGAGGGTCCAATCCTGGGTCCTCCTCTTGTGGAGTTGGTGCATCCCCAGGGCCCCAGCTAGGACAACAGTGACCCTGAGGCTGTACCCAGCTACCAACAGCAGCCTCTCCCCAACATGTAGCTGCAGGGCCTGCATAGCCATGAGAAACAAGCTGGTTGTGAGAGTGCAACATTTCTGAGATAAGATGGGTGGGGGGATGGGGGGAACATGCGATGCCTGGCCTCAGATCGGGGATCGAGCATGCACAAGTGCCCAGGAACCATGGTAGGTCAGCTGGGCAGGCCTGGGCCCAGGCAGCTGCTGGCTAAGCTCCCCATCCCTGCTTGCTCCCCTGGGGCCAGCTAGCCACAGGTAACCTACTTCCTTTGTCCCTTTCCCAGGCTGAGACAGGCCAGGCTCTTGGCAGCACTTGCTGCTGCAGTTCCAGACCCCACTTCCCCCACTTATCCTCCTGCAGGCCTGCTGGTCTCCTGTGCTGCTGCCAAGCCCACAGCATCCAGGCTTGAGCAGAGTGGGGCTCCTAGGTGACTGGGCTGAGGATCTGCCTGCTCCCCCAGGCTCCTTGCAGGGGGCCTCTCCAGGGAAGTGCCCTGGAGCCAGCCCCATCCCATGCCAGCACTGTGCCCCAAGTGTACCCCTACTGTGTGTGCTGCATGAGGAGCTGTTTGCAGGGACTGAGGGGTGCCCAACCCACTATACCCTGCTTCTGCTGATGGCCATGGTGCCCCTGGCAAACCTGCATACCTGGCACAGTACCCGGAGCTTGAACAGTGCAGGGAGCAAGCCTGGGCTGTCCCACATCCTCTGCCACCACCTGAAAGGTTCCCGTGACTATATTAAAAGTCTCTGCCTCCCACAGTCAAGGAGGGCATTGCCGCCAACATTGACATGTTCCTCGGTGTGTGAGAGGCCTGTGCCCACCTAGCTGCAGGGGCATAGGCTGCTCAATAAAGTTTTGCACTGTCTCCCACCTCTTTTCATGTTCGGGGGGGGGGGGGATTCCTGGGGGCCACTGGAGTGTGGCCAGCTTAGGCAGGGAGGAAGGGCAGCAAGGAGGGACCAGGGCCAGGGCTGAGGGCCCTCCCCACAGTGCAAGGCTTATGATGTGGTTGAGGCTTGCATGCCCAGTGGCTCCAGTTGGTCCTGGCTGATGGGAATAGCGCACAGCTCCTAGCAGTGTCCTCAGGAGGCGGGGTGTGAGGTGTAGGCAGAGCTGGTGCTGCTGGTGGCTGGAGGTGACATAGCTAGCCATGCCTTATGGCTGGGCCTAAGGCTGCAGCGATGTTGGGGCAGGCACTGGCCCAGGCTCCCTGAGCTGCTGGTGGAGGCTGAGAGCAGGAAGCTTGGCAGGATGAGCTGCTGGCACCTCACGGTTCCCTCCCCAGCAACACATCACCACAGGGGCCAGCCCAGAGCCGGGGCTCAGACAAGCTGCCAATGTTGGTGCACACAGCATTCTTGGGGCCTGGGGCACAAGAATGGCATCCAGTTGCTGCATAAGGGGCATGGACTTGCAGGCACTCCCTGACCAATGATTGCAGTCAGTGATGGTGATCCACTGTGCCTGCAAGGCCCTGACCTTTATGTGGCACTGCCATGCTGACCAATCATGCCCATGCTCCCACGTCCAGCTTGACAGCCCCTCATAGACATGGGCATTGGAGTACCCGCCTCATGCAAACTGCCGCTACACCTCTGCCTCTCCCCACAGCAGCATGAGGTCACCAGTCTCCTCTAGCAACCAGTTGGGGTCCTGAGTCATGGCAAATGGTGTCAGTGATGAGGCCATTGAGGCTCCTGCACCAGCTCTCCGAGCCTCCACACAGCTGTCCCTGTGCTGCCAGGCCTAGGCAACTGCCTACAGCACCCAGCACAGGGGCATGGCATGGGACTAGGAACTGCGTGGTGAGGCAATGCCCTGCAGCACCTGCAGGCTCCAGGCAGGCTACTGGGAGTTGGCTGTGGGCAGCTGGTGCTGACCCTAATGGCCAGGAGTTGGATGCAGCTGGGCCTGGGGGCTGACACGGGCCTGGCAGCTGCATGGCAATGCAGTGCTAGGCAGTGGCATCAGGGTGCAAGCAAGCTAGCACAGGTACCCCGCAGCCTGTGCAGGGGCAGCAAAGGCCAAGAGTTCCCCTCAGTCTCCTTGCTGTTGTGCCTGAGGACTCAGAATACCTTCAGGCTTTTAAAGGACCTCTGCCTAGGGTTTCCACAGAGGCAGCCCAGCCCTGGGACAGGAGACTCCAGCCCCAGGGCCCTGGGTCAGAGTTCAGGCTGGCCCCCTAGTGGTAGGGCTGACTGGGAGCAAATCTGCTCCTGGGTGGTGTCTGCATGAGCATTATTGTGCAGTAAGTGCGCACAAGTAAATTTTCTACTTGCTTTGGCATGCAGCAAATTTGCTCATAGCAGCGAAGTTTACTGCTCAGTAAGCATGTGTACTTGAAGACGTGCATGCTTACTGTGCAGTAAACTATAATCTTGTAAGTAAAATTTATTAGGAGTGTTCATTTAGTCTCGGAGGCCCCTTATACTGTCATGGGGATCTGCAGTTCTCCTCCGTGACATCAACATCACTGTTTTCAGATGGTAGTAAGTCCACCCTTTTTGGTTGTACCATCTCCTGGGGTTCAACCATCTCAACCTGTCATTGCTGCCTGTCTGAAAACACACATTGAAATGTCTGTGTTGGGGAATCCCGAGGAACCTCCAGAAGCTAGACAAATGTGAGGCATGCTGGGATATGTGCTCTCTCACCAGTCACCTACCGGTGAAGAAGCAGCAGTGAAATGAAGTGACACTTGGCAGGGTGGCATATACACAACTGTGCTATGACTTGTCCCTGTCCCAGCCAAGCACAGGGACAATCTGGCCCAGGAGAAATATGAAAGCTGTTAAAACTCTCAGTGTCCTTGTCTCTCTCCTTTTTTTAAATTAGTTTAAGTTGACTGGAAAAAGCAGTCTATGCAGATTTTGCTCTGGAGAATTACTTTTTCCTGTGCCACCAACACAGGCTCCTTTGTTTGATTTGGCCTATATTTTTGGCTAAGCTTATGTGACAAGCCTACCTGCTTCCTTGATATCACTCATTTGTTACTAAAATGTTAATTTAAGGCCAGCTTAAGATATTTACTGTCTCTTCTCTTAGATTTTTCAATCCTTAAATGATTTTTAACATATTCTTTCTGTAATGCCTTAGGAATCACCATCTTAGCATCTTTAAAAATACCCAATTTAGTACTAAAATCTTCCCCTTAAATTGAAAATGAGGTTGGGCATACATACCCTCTTACAATAACCAGCAAATACGTGCACTCTGCTGTTTTCCCCACTCTGATTCCCAGAGAAACCAACTTGTCCAGTTTCTTTTTTATTCTCTCAGGGCATGAATTATGGGACAGATGGTCCCTTCTTCTACACTACCTTAAGACTTTCCCTATCCCCTGGAAGATATCCTGAAATGTTTTGGTCTCCTACAGTAGGCACAACTTTTTCACTAGTCCAATGGGCTGATCCATTTGTAACTTAAGCACAGGATACTTTTCATCCCTGGTATTATTACAAACACTATCTTTTCTCATTTGTTATATATCCCCTTACTGAAGATAAGATCAATATTATGAGTTTTACCTCTTTACCTACCATTTTCTGTGGCTTTACTTCAGTGCTAATATCATTCTTTCTGACCCTACACTTAAAATTAATAAATAACCTATTTGCTGTCAAACTGAGAGCCCATGCATCTCCTTCTGCCATGTTGCAATGGACTTGTCCTTGAAACTACCTCTGTTCAGTTTACACTGCAGATTTTCCTCAGTGTGGCAGGGAACTGTTGGTGCCAGACACTTTAAGGGCTGAGCCAAACAGCCCTCAGGAGCTTGATTACGGCAACCATTTTAGAACTCTGGCCACCTATATAAACAGAGCAGTTCGCTGCTGGCAGGCCAGGCAGAAACATTACGTGGCTGAAAGGCTGTATGGAATATCTTGGAGGTAAGGGCAAGAGCAAGAGCTTAAGGGGATGGTTTGGAGGCTCCTAGTCCTGGGCATGACCTAAAACTGCACCCTGCCGGGAATGGGTAGCCTGGTGGGGCTCCCAGTGGCATGGAAGCCCCCAGGAAATACCAGGCCAGTTACCACCCCAGTAAAAAGTGGGTTGAGACACCTTAACTCCTAGCCCCCACAACACTGTGTGTATAAAAGGGCCAGGCATGGCTATGGCCGCCTGAGCCCCCACTGGGAGGGAAGCCTTGTGGCCCCAGTGAGAGGGAAACCAGAGGGCTGGGAGCTGTGTGTGTAGTTGCCCTGGGAGGGGCCAGGGCAAGCTTGGCCCCAGTTGGGTAATTGGCTGGCCACTACCCTGGTGAGGGTCATGGGAGAGGCCCAAAAGCTGGCATGTCTGCCCCCCAAAGTGTGCATTAGGTAAAGCCTATGGCCGAAGGGGCCCACTCTGAGAGGGAGCAAGGCGGTACAAGTTGTCAATGGGTGAAAGAGACCCTGAGAGAGAGGGTGGAGTGTGAGAGGCCCTAGTGAGAGGAGGATGGTATGAATGTGTGTATCTGAGGCCTGACAACGAGGGCTAAGCTTGGTCCAGCTGTAGGCTGGGAGCATTGTGTCAGTTGGATGCCATCTGCGAGGCTTGGGCTGCGGTGTAGGGATGCAATGGAGCTGCAGATGGTGCCCCCCTGGCATCGCGGGAAGAATGGGCAGCCTCCCACCTTATTAGAACCAATTCAAAGACAACAAGGCGTAGCAGACGAGGAGGCGGGCGGCTAGCCCAGAACAGGTGAGCAGGCCAGTGGCAGACCAGCCCCAAGAAAGCCCCCTATTACACTTAGTATAAGCCCTCCTTGAACTTTTTTATTCTTGCTATGAAATGGACATTGTTTTTGGGGTGCAAATGGATGCGCAAAGGCACATGCAATACTGAACCTAATAATATAGGGAGAAGAAAGGTAAAAGTTAGAGATGGAAAAGGTCTTCCAGGTCATTTATTTCATACCTGATAGCACAGGACTGTGGCTTGCAGCATATATTTCACAGTTCTATCTGCTATATCACTAGTGATACTATATTATTAGTAGGTAAAATACTTCCCCAATAGTATTTCAGGGAAGACTGAAATACTATTAGTTGATTGGATACTGAAGGACAGTGACTGGAAGATTTGGCTGGAATTAAATCAGATACTCTATGTTGTGGTGCATAGCCAGTATGGATAAATCAACAGCCTAGTGAAAAAAACAGTATGTTCCATGAAGAAAATGCAAAAGAATATATTTTGCCATCTTTATAATGGGGATATTTCCCTACCTCCTGAGGCTGTTGGGAGTATAAATTCATTAAAATATGTGAAGCATCTAGACAGAAAAAGTATTTTAAAGCAAAGTTTATTTTCTTCAGAGTTTCAAAAGCATTTGAGCATCAATTCCATTTTATGTAGGAAAAGAACAAAAAATGTCTGACTAATGCAGAGCTTTTAAGTGAAACATACAGATGAAAATATGTTGCCTAAAGTTATTTACCTGAATTGTCAAATAGTCACGTGCACATTTTAATGGATGTTTCAGGGCCACTTAGCAAGGTAAACATTCTCACTTAAGATATGATCATTTTTAAAATACTGATCTTGAGAGTCAATGGCTAAAGGCGGCAAAATACATCCAAATGAAAATTATGCATCCAGTCAAGCTGACAATTTTCAGTCTGAAGATGCAGCAAAGACATTTCATCAAATTTAAGATCCCTGTTTATTCTTTACAATAACAGGAACAGACCCAGAAAAAGCACGGCTGCTTAAGCTTTCTGAATTTGGCAAATCCCTACATCTCTCCCAGTGAATTTCATACCCCACTGACTCTCTCTTCTAAAGAGGAATCATTTCCTAACAAAATACAACTGCTCTTTTTATGAGTTACTTCGATTTTTTTCAAGGACCATTCCTGTTGGGATATATCATTCAAATATAGTATATAAAAATGAAATTAGTTCATTCATCATTGGCTTCTAATGTACTGATTTTTAATTGACTATTTTGCTAATACTCCGAGATATTTATGTTTCAGTATTTCCTCCTTCAAAAATCAACTCCTCTTCATGGACCCCAATTTAAAGTCATAAATGTGAATTGTGACATCACAGTCATTTCCATGGAAAGACACTTTCATCACAACCTTCACTTCATTATCAAACAGAAGCAGCTGGGTAACGTGGGTGAATAATCCTGTTCTGTATATTCAGCAATAGCAAAATGAATACTGAAAATTGCTAGCAGACTAAATAGCTCCTTCTATAAATACTCTCGTTTCAGAAGTTCACCCTATTTTGAAAACCATTTGTTAAATGGAATTTAGTGCAAATGCAAGTTGATGGATGGATATTAAAGTCCTTGATGCAGCTGAAAAACACATACTTCATGCAAGCTCTCTCATCAGTATGCCTTGGGCCCATCTTGTCAGAATCACCTCTCACCCCAAGAAGGTAGATTGCTTTCCAAAGTTGTTCAGTCCTTGGTCACTTTGGTGAGAAAAGCAGATATGCTGTTTGCAACTGTTGTGGTGTTGATTACATTATTCTCTTTGTTGGAAGGCAACATAAAACAAAAATCAGGCCTCTTTCTTCTTAGGATAGCCTAGAATCATCATTCCCTCTGCAATGTAATAACAGGTCATGAAGATCATGTGATTCTCTGTATTGGAGGCCAGAGGGCTTGGTTTAATTTATCACATAGAAACAGGATGCAAGCTACAGTGGAAAAGCAATTCACAATTTCTATTTGTAAAGCAAACTATTAAGAGGTGATCTAATGCAAATTTGTGGTAGGTGGGTGCAATCCCCTGATGAAAGTGGAGATGCATTGGCATCTGATAAACCAGTCTGATGGCTTAGGAACCCAGCATACGCAACACAAGCATGTTCAACACATCCTGTAGATTATTAGGACTTGGAGGAAACTATAATGAAACAACAGAGATCAAGAGCATCATGGGTACTGCAATTCAAATATACATGCCCAGTATTTCACTTGGCTTCAGACTTCCCATCATGTGCAATCACAGTTCCTTAATAAGCAAGACATTTAAGGACTTTGAACTAGAGTGAACTGAAATTTGGATAAGAACAAAACATGCCCATTCTTGGAAAAGATTATATATCCTCCTCCAGATTGGAAGAACACAATGGTACTGTGAAGTGTCTTGCCTATGTGCCTTTATTGGATTACGAGGTAAAACAAACTCAGTCCAAGAACTAAGGAATACAGTGCATGTTGGATATAAAACCCAACATTTAGCCAAATGTTTTGTCACCAAAGGCAAATGTGTCTTTATGTGGACAGCAAATATGCACCCAATACAAGCCTAGACCTGTATCAAGGTGATTTCAGATCATTTCAGGTTATTTCCCACCTTTTACGCTGTGTGAGTGATCGAATGGGAGCCTTTTTTTCTTTTTGACAGTATTAAAAATCATTACTGAAGATTGGATATTACATTTCCAGTGCCTAAAAGCCCCTATTTTCTTCTTAACATGAAAAGAACCTTGAATGCATCATATTTGCTGCTGAGCAAATGCATTTGCCAGTTCTTCTAAATGCCAGCACAATTGCTTTAGCAGAGTTAATAAAGGAGGTGGAAATCTGAACAGCCTTATTTTTGTCCCTAATGTTCACCCCAAAAGGAAATGTGTTCTTACTAATAATAGTGTGTGTGACAGAAAATACTGAGTACATGTATCTGTTCCCATTCACTTGCCAAAATGGATAATTCACATCAGAGCTAAAAAAAAAAACAAGTTAACCTCTTCCCTCCCACCGGCAATTCTTATAAATTTGAAGCTTGACTCTAAATTATTTTGATAGCTACCAGAGAGTAAGGTAAACAGAGGGAATACAGAGCTCCTGTTTATACTCCCTTAGGATCACACAAGACACTATTCTGTCTGTCACATTCTCTACGCAGCCAACCGTTAAGTGTACCCTGCCAATGTACACTGCACCTAAGAAAGAAACAGCTTATTCCAGCTTGATGCCATGCTAGCCATCTATTCTATACTTCCCAGCACACTACTGACAACCACAAGCAGTCAAAAAAAGTATAAATGTCTACCAAAATAATGAGATTGGCTTAAAATCACAGGGAGGTGAAAGGGTGGGGGTGTTTCTTAGATGATAGATCTTAACTTTTGATTTGCTTCCTGATTTTTGAGACTCTTGAGTTCATTCATGTTACGCTGTCAAGCTTTTCTTAGTAATCATGAGGGTTACAACCTCTTTCAAGGTCCTTCCTTCTCATGTCCTTGGGAGGAAGTATTTGGCAGAATTTGCAGATTTGTTGCAATCTGACACAGCTGTGCCATGAGTGCTTCTGCTATGGCCTCGAACTTGCCACCTGTCAACCATGCACCCTAGCATCCACGCCACCCCAGCCTCACTTTTAAGGTGAGAGCACAGATTCTTATAAACTCACTTGTTTCCAGCAGCTGGGACTTCCAAATACAAGAACCATCAAACATTTCAGGACTCATGAATACATCTGAGAGTTAGCAACAATGCTGTTGTGGTAGAATCAAAGCAATAGGTTGGTGTAGCTGATCCCCAAAATACAGCACATTGTTTAGCAACATCCTAGAAATAAGCATTGTGGCTAATCTGAGTGAGTGAAAGAGACATGGTGGGTTAGATCAGAATTTACATGCACGTCCCTCATTAATAATTAAGTTTGATCACATTAGCACCTGCCCCTTATGGAAAAGCTATATTAAGAATTTCACAGAGGATGCCTATGTAGAAATTTTAACTTATTAACATATAAAGGAAATGAGTCTCAATCCATTATATAAATTGGTTTCAAAATCTTATAAAAAGCATATCGTTTGCTATTAAACTATGCACATTTTCTGACTATTCACTACAAGAACATGCTTTATATCTTTCAGCTCTATGAGCTAACAAATTTACAAATATGGGACACACAGAGCTGCTAAATTGGGCTCATCTGTATCTGAAGTTCTTTCTATAGTAGTGGTGTTCAACTCATGTCTTGAGAGCTAGATTCAGCCCATGAAGCTGTGGCACAGGGCTCCTCAAGGGTCAAAAAATGTAGTGGCAGAAGAGTTGGGCAGCTTTAATTGACACTCACCTGCTGACAAATCTCTGCACCTCTGGGGAGCCCCGCGGGTTGTATAGCCTGGCTCTGCATGGGATGGCCACCCTGAGGTGGCATGGGGCCTGGTCCAGCTATGCAGAGTTGTGCTGAGCCACTGCAGGCTTAATTTGGCTGCATAGGACCTAATCCAGGAGCTGACCCCAGGATCTGGCCTGCAGCCTAGCTCTTACCACTCATCTGGCCCACAGGGCCAAAAGGTTGAGCACCACTGGTCTACACTAATAGTTAGGGTCAGCTCTGAGCATTGCATTTCAACAGCCCTAGGTGTATAAATTGTTACCTTGAAGCCCTCACCATATCAAGCTTTTTGTTCCTCTATTGGAGCCCTTTTAGGGATCTCACTGTGAATTCCTTGTCTCTTTTCCTGTGCATGATTCTAATCATGGGCAGTTGAGCTGAGAGCTGGCCTGCAGCACCTGGGTGAGTTCTGGACACACGGTGGTGAGATATGAGCTAGAGGCTATAACAGGGTGATCTGGCCCCTTAAAAAGGGGCAGTCAGCCCTGTTAATGACTTTCAGCTGTGGGGTATTCTGCTAAGAAGGAAGTGTCCCACTGTGAGCTTAAAACCCAGAGAGGAGAGCAGAAAGGGGTGGAGTGAAGGAACAGATTGTAGGGAAGGAAGCCAGCTGTGAGACTAACAGCTTGCTACAGCAAGGGACCAGACTGCTGCACTGAGGGCCAGAGCCAAAGGGGTTCCCCTTCTAGTGCTTGAGATAGGGCATAAAGATTTGGTTTTGTTTGCTTATTTGTCTGGGGTTTTTTGCAGCATAAAAACTATGTTGTAGTTGGGAGGACTGGCTGAGGAGCAATACCGGGGCTCCTGTCTGAAGAAGCCAACAGGCTAAGCAAGCATCATACAGAGGCTTATGCTCAGATCCTGAAGTTGTGCAGAGCATTGGAGATCAAGCTGGACTACTACCAGAAGTCAAGCTTAGAGGTTTGCAGGTTAGTGGTATGGTCTTGAAGTCAGCTTTACCGAACAATGTAGACACAGCCTAAAGTTTCCAGTAATTTTTAATGAAGCTTCTATCTGCCAGTGAATGATACCTGGCTGATGTCTATGGTCTTTTTTCTTGCAAGGTTCATTGGTTTGTGGCTTGTCTGGAATAAGAATTGGGTCTTCTCACTTCCCCATATGGCAAAGAGGTCCATTAACTCTGCCGCCTCCAGTTCATAGCAGAGACTGTGGCATTGACATGCTGGGTGAAGGCTGCTAGTGACATGCTCTGAAGCTTCTCAACGCTGTCTTATTACAGCACAGACTGAGAAAAATGAGGGTATGGTGTGCCCTTACTCCTGACAGTAAATAGATGAGGTCAAATGCCAGGGTCAGATGGAGTTTGGTATAAGTTATAGAGGTAGCTCCTTGGAGCAGTAGCAGAAGGAAACAAAGCAATGTGAGATATTAGAGGACTACCCATTAGGACTGTGCGAAATGGCACCATTCTGTTTCAACTTGAGTTTTGAGGTTTTGATGGAACAGCATTTTGTTTTGAATTTCATTTCGATTTGAAACAGCTGTTCCGTTTCACTTTGTAGAAATAGTGAGACTATTTCGACGTTTCGTCCATTCGCTATAATGGGGAAGCTCAAAACAGCCACTCTTATCTGGCAGGCAGATGGGGGGCCTGCAAACCCAGGAGGGCTATGGGGGCTGTGTCAGTCCTTCCAGGGCTGTGGGCCCCTGATCTGCCTGCCAGATGAGGGAGGGAAGTTGAGTGCTGCCCCTGGGACCGGGGAGCTGGGGAAGGGAACTGAGCCTGATTGCTCAGTTTTCCCCCCCAGCATTGGATCAAGTTGGGGAAAGGAACTCAGCCCAGCTGGGCTGATTTCCCATCCCCAGCCCGATTGTAGCACTGGGGAAGGGAACTGAGTCATCAGGCTCATTTCCCTTCCCCAGCCCGATCACAGCACCAGGGAGGGGAACTGAGCCCGGGCTCAATTCCCTTCCCCTGCACTGTGATCAGCTTCCCTGTCTCCTGCCGCCAGGCTGCGGGAGAGCCAGGTTCTCCCCTGTCTCCCACCACCTGGCTGCTGGCTGCTTTGAAACTCGAAACATTTCAAAACTTTTGAAACATTTTGACTAGCCTCGTTTTGTTTCTAGGCTGTTTCGAAGCCCTTCGTTTTGATTCAATTTTGCTGTTTCGAGCTTGAAATGAGTCAAAACAGTGTTGAATCGAAACAGCCAGTGAAATTTCACACAGCCCTACTACCCATGAACCTATCATGTTCTTTTGGAGGGTGCTAAAGTACCTGCACTTTTTGGGGGGGCTTTAAAGGTACTGTGAGCACCTCAAATATTACATCTGTCTCTGCCTACAGATACTAGAGCTGGTTAGAAAACTTCTGATCAAACTTTTTTTTTTTTTCCATCAATTTTCAGATTCATTGAAATCAAAACATTCTGTTCAAACTGGAGGACTTCAGTGACACTGGGATGGAGCTCTGCATGGTTTCCTGCCAGCTTGCTGACCCAGTTATCCAGCAGCCTGGTGGACTGACTCTTATTCCTAAGGCCTTTCTGAGATGTCACACACCACTGTATAAACACATAATAGGTAGAGCCAGCCTGCCAGGAGTAGGCCAGTTTTCAGAACTACCTGAAGGTCTTAACCCAAGTGAAAGTCGCAAGTAACATGGCATTCACACTGTGACCTGGACAAACACTCAGTAGGTCACTGATGGGAAGTCTGCAGCATTCATTCCCTATGCTGCAAGTAGTAGAGAAGGCAGCCTGAGCAGTAAGGGAGTGGGTCTCGGGGGACTGTTTTGGATCTCCAGGTATCAAAATAAAGCGGGGGGGGGGGGGGGGGGGGGGGGAGGGGCACGGGGAGAAAGAGGCTCTCAGCCACTTCCTAGCTGCCAGCTGGGCTGCAGTAAGGGAGGGCGGCTTTGAACACCATTCTCTCGTGGGTGCCACGGCCTGCACTGGCCTTGCCCAGAGTGGCTCCACCTGCCCCCCTCGGGTGGCTGGTCTGGAGCCTGGAGTCTCAGCTGGCCACTGCTCCAGCTCCCCCTCCGCCCCCCAGGAGGGTGCCCATGGGGGTACAGCAGACCCTGATCCCCTAGCCCCCATGGGGTTGCGGGGCCATGCTCCCTGCCCCGAGGGCTGGGCAGGGACCCCCACCCCTGCTGTGGGGCAGGGAGGCCCCCGGCCATGGGGAGGAGAGCCCGGTGTTATAGAGAGCAGTGCTGGAGGTCTGGTGGGGAGTTGTGTAGAGCCCCGGGGGCCGTGCCCAGGCCTGACTAGGTCCCTTCTGATCCTACTGACTATGAAAGTAATAATCTGTAGGGCATATAGCTGGGAAGGAAAGTTTGGGGAATATGCTCACAAGATGAAGTCAGTTTTCTTCAGTTGTAGAATGTGGTGCCCTGCTAACAAGTATTCCCGTGAAGAGACAAGTGGGTTAAGTGTCTGAAGCAATGGCATGCTCCTGTCCCTCTCTTTCTGCCGCAGACTAATCTCACTGCTATTCAGAAGTGCATGAATGACTGTCCCTTTTCCTGGCTGGATTGTGCTCTCACATCCATTCTGAAGTGTTAGCAAGGGTTCATACCAGAACATGAAGCCTCCCCCTGCCAATGGGAGGCAGAACTGAAGCAGGCTTGGCTTCCAGGTAGCAATGGAAACCATCCATTACTTAACTGTTGGTGAAGAACTGGACACAGGTAAAGGCAAGAATATGGCATAGTTGGCCAAGGTGTACGCAGGCAGAGCTGTTGTTAAAGACCACCTCTGAATACAGGAACAACCCTCTTAGCTCTCACCTTTTATTGGTGAGTGCCAAAGGTTGGCAGGCAGAGTTGTTGTCCATGGTGGTGGAGAGGGACTCTTGCCTTGAGAGTGTTGGCTATGGCTACTTGTCTGACATAATTTAGGTGAATAACTCAGAGTGAAGAAAAAAGCTGTGGCTCTAATCTTTGATCCAAAAATGATGGGTTCTTGTTGGAACCCATGACCCAAAATCTCAGAAATGTGAGAGATTTGCAAATCCATACTTACCCCTTTTAGCTTGGGCCCATCTCTAGTTCACATGCAGATGGGGCTAAACGGTTTAATGATTTTCACTTCTCACTGTAAAGACAAGAAGTATAGAGATCCTCTTGAAGACTCACCATTTGAAATGAAGGAAAAAAACAAAGTAAAAGCAAAATTTAAATGCTTCTAGACTTTTTCAAGTGCTGGGATTTTTTTAGACTCTCTTGTTAACTTCTCTTCCCTTTCAAGGACATACAGTCCTTTTGAAGACATTTGTGCTGCAACAATTGCATCAGCAGAGTGTTGGTATAAACTCCAATAGTTTTCATGAAAACTGAGCCCCCACATGAAATTTTATCACTTGTTTCATAAGCCTTGTCTCAGGAAGGGACATGTTCCTTATATCAGTCTTACAGAGTCTCCCCAGTTCTTCCTTCCATGTTGGGATGAGAGCCCTTTTTCACAGTGCGTATTTCTGACTCATACAAATCAGCTCCAAAGCTCGGGATATGCCAAAAACGGGTTATTCATATTCATTCACACTCTTTTATGCAGCTCTGCTCTCATAAAGCAGAACATGTGTCTGATGAGCTTATTTACTTTCTAAATGCGTAAGGATAGAGAATATGCAATGTATAATGTCAATAAGAGCGGATTAACAACAATGAAGCACCTGCAAATAAAACTCTCCTAATACTTCTGACCACAGTACTTTCCAGTGAGCTTTGAAGTGTCACTGCATGGAATTATCAGGTACACTCACCATCTCTTGTTCTCCTTTAACATATAGGTACATGCTTGCTTCTTTTCTGTATGGAGGTGGGCTGGTTGGCACAATGAACGCAAGCAACCCCCTTGTTTATTTTTCCAGGACTCCATGTGACTTCTGGCAGTTCATTCCTTGCAGGGGGGCAAAAGGTTTATCGCCCACCACAAATGCTGTCTAATGAGGCCCCAGAAGGTCTATTTCTGCTTGACCAGCTCTCTCTGCAGGAGCTGAAGGTGCTCCAATCTTCCTCTAACCTGGTCCCCTGCAAAGCAGTGAAAATGCATCAACATTGAATGGTGCAAGCAAAATCCAAGAATCCATCAAGAAAACTAAGCAAGAAAAGCCCCCTGAGTTTATTGTATTACCAATAAGACAGTTTCCTTTCATTCTTAACCACTTATTCTCAGCCTCCTTTCCTTTGCAATAATATAACCCCCTAACATTTCAGCTATTCTTAAAAACTAAATTTTGATCTTTCCTTTTTAATGACAAAAGCCTTTGTTATTTTTCTGATAAAAAAGTTGGTCAGCTGCTCTGTCACAAACCCTTCAGCAAGCAAATAATCCAGAATGACGTTTATGAACATACTATGTCCTCCCATCTCTGGCTTGCTGGGGCTAACCCACAGAAGAACAGACCTGAGCTCAGCTGAGCTGACTCTGGGATCACCTCCACACTCCCTCTGTCTGGGACCTGGTCCGACACAACCGTATTCACCCTGTGACTAGAACAGGAAGTTCATCAAGAAAACCAAGACACAAGCTGATCAGGACATTTTCTACTGGTTTAATTTTTCAATGGAAAATGAAATTTTTGAGTAACTGAAATTTTCCATATGACAACATTAGTTTTGCAAAAACAGTTTTGATTTTCTCCTAGGAAGATGGAGTTATTTTTCTAGGTCAGTTTAACTCCAGATCAGGATATTCCATTTTGATCAACTGACCTGAAACATTTAATTTTGAATCAGTCCAATTCCATGTTGAACTGCATTTCCCTATCAGCACGTGGTAGTTCAGGCTCTCGTTCCTTCTTACCCATAAAGTTCTTTGGAGGACGGTATCTGCCAAATGCAAGGTAGATTTCCCTCTGTATATGTATCATGGGAGTCACATGACTGGATAATTGATGGGAGAGGTAGTTCAGCCAGACCCTGCACCTGCATTGGAGCAAGTGGAGGCAGCAGGCCCTTGAACTGTAACTCCTGTTAAGCCATGAAGCAGTTTAAGAAAATAGAGTTTGATATGGAACTGACATAAGTATTTCAGGTCCCTTCAATAAAATGAAATGGCACCTGTCAATCTAATGGCAACATCATCTTTTTTTCATGTTGAGTTTTATTAAAAATGTTACAATATTTCCAAAATTACTGTTTCTAATTCTGTTCTTCTAAACTTTTTGAAATTCCAATATTTTGGTCCCAAGCTATGATAAAAACAAATGCTGAAACCTCAAGATTTCCTTGATTTTTGCTCTTTCCCAGTGGAAATTCAAAGGCGCAGCATACAAACTCGAAGTAAAAACAGCCTACTCGCAGCTAAGCTCTCTCTGGCTTTTATGTGAAAAAAAAAGCTAACAGCCCACATGTAACACACCCAATCACACACACACAGAGCACAGCTTGTCAAAAACTAGCCAGGTGGCAACCTTATTATGATGATCACACCATGCTATGGACAATCTCAGCAGGGTAGCCATTTCACAGGGGCCTGGAACATGGCATCAATAGCTACTGTCTCTCTACCATGGGTGCTCTTACATAAAAGAAGGGCATTCGAGGGCATTTTACAATGACACCTCAACCACTGCAGCATTTTTATTGTTAAATGCAGTAAAATGGGCTAGCACAAACAACTGCCGGAGCATTTTTTACAAAGATAATTTCTTACCTCTTCTGCCAGTTTTTTTTTTAATAAACTCACAGGATTATTTCTGTCTCTAGTAAGAAAAGTCACTGAATTTATCAAAACTGTAATTACCAATATTGTTTTAATTAAATGTTAATCTCCCTGTCTAAATCTGCTGAAGCTAAAACATCAGATGGCATTTACAACCTGGCCTCACATAGATTATTTGTAATATTTATAGTGGAGATATGAGGTCAAAGTTCAGCATCTCAGTTTATCCTAGCACTTTTTCTGAGATGCCCCTTACTATAATGTGGTCAAGTGTAAAGGAATATTCATTGGAAGATTAGCAGATACCAAACTCCTTTCCTCTGCTCTACTAGCATCATGTGCTGCCAGTGTTTTAACAAAGAACACCCACAAAATACATCCCCCAACACCTGCGACGATTCCCACATCCCAGGCATGCATCTGTTTCCAGAGAGGAGGAGGCACGTGACTAGAGTATCTAGTCACCAGTTTCCCATCCAAATAAAGATGCTTTTGGCACAGTCATGACAAAGGAATAAGGCAGGTGGCTTGGGCTGACAGCATTTCCACTGGTTCTAAAAAAGCCCGCAAAATGGATAGTATAGGCCAGTGCTCAGTTTAGAGCCCTAAAATTGGGTTATGTTCAAAGGTATTGGTAGCAGGGCTCAGAATAACCTTTTCCTTTCCTTAGAGGTTTCTTTTCAAAATAGGTATCACTTTCCGGTTGCTATCCATCCATTTCAAAAGGAAAAAAAGGAAGGGGAAAAAACGCAGCACGTCAGAAGTATATTTGTGAACCCCAGGGATGAGTCATCTCTGGCACAGAAGATTTAACAGGATGCAAAGAGGGGCCAGGAAATCACCCTGCACCCTTCCTTCAGTTTGGCAGCTCCCTCCCAGGCCAGCACGAAGGTTCCCCTCCAGGCTGGGACTCCCAGACAGCATCCCCTTTTATTCCAGATGGTGCAGTATGTTATGGCACATGGTCAGGCTTACTCATAATGCACTGGGTGAATGAAAATAACAAGGATGAGATTTTTCAGCCACCTGACAATGATCCAAGAGGCTGTTTCCTTTATTTGCAGTGAAAGGCACCTCTTCAGATAACTGCCTTAACCTTTCCTCATCATGGGCAAGAGCTCGGTATCAGGAATCAAAGATAGTACCATTACTAATCTTGCAAATACCTTTCAATCTACTTACTGGTAGGAAAGAAATTTCCTTCTTTATCTCTGTGGCAGAAGCTATAAGCTCAGAATTATGCTTTCAGAGGTCTGGGTCAGTCCATTGGTATTTTTGAGCTAAAGCCTGTAATCACTAGATTTTTTTGTACTAGAGAGAGAGCTGAGAACATAGTGTATTTCTTAAATTCATTTATTAATACTGTAACTATTTTAATAGATGCCTTCAGATGTCCTAAAGCTAAAAGCAGGAGAAAGCATGCCTATGGATCAGGACAGCTTTTATATTTTTAAGCCAATTTGCAACTTGCCTGGTATTAAAAAGAGGACAACGTGTCTGGGTCTAAAGGAGTCAGATTGGAGCAGACAAACCCTAAATAGAGTGATGGAGCCTGGAATAAAGTGATATCTTCACTACCGCACACAGAATTTTCAAGTCACATTCTTCAGTTTTTTGCCTGTACGTGTCCAGCAATCCATTGCTGCCTGGAAATATCATTTTGAATACAGATTTCTGTAGCATATCCATGAGAATACACTCAGGTTCAATGTTTCAACCAATAAGGAAGAGGAAAGGTAACGTGGTCCCAGCTGTTGGTTCTGAGCTCAGACTCAGACATCCTAGGAAAAGCCCTCCATTGCTGTGCATTTACAAAATGTTCCAACATCTTACTCCAGGCAAATACATGATAGAAACCCACTGAAGGAGCTGAGGATACTTACAGTCCTTGGCCAGGTGTTTCACTTTTCAAATGAAATGTTATTGTTCCCAGGAGGGGACAGGGGGCATTAAGCCATGTGGCTCAAGAGGCTAAATCTCATGTGACTGGAAATTCAGGGTTACCTGAATTGCATGCACAGAGCAAGCCAGCAATGCTTCACTCTCACATCAAAGAAAGTTGAGAAAGAAATAATTTAGTAAATCGCACAATGTGTAGAGAAGTGGAGAGAGGGGGCAACATTTTTGGGAGGCATGCCACAGATTTGCCCCTCATATCCCTGAGTGCCACTCTGATCCCCTTCCTTTGCCTGATCTCCTGCTGTGCTTTCTGCTTCCTGCCCTGTGCTTCCTGCCTGATCTCCTGCTTTGCTTTCTCCTTCCTGCCCTGTCTGCTGCTGTGCTGCCTGTCCCCTCCCTGAACTGCTGTGTGCTGCACACAGAGGCTGCCCAGACCATTTGTGGCACTTGTGCCACAGGTGGGCCACCCCTGCTGTCGAGTGTGAAAAAGGGACCTACCAATCACTCTCAAGCCAGTTGCTGCCCACCTCTCTGTCTCCCAGCACTCTCAACTGGGCATGGACCCCAGCAAACGTTACACGTGTTCTTTATTTTCTGCACTGCGAAGGATCTTTGCAGGACCGGGGCTCTCAAGTGGCAGGGCTCTTCATGGTGGAAACTGTGTCTTCACCATTTTGAACAGCACCAGCCACAGCTATAAAATGCCATATGAATAAAAAATGAAGTGGAACGAGGTATCAGCAAACTATAACAATGGTCGTATGCCTCAAGTTTGGAATACTTACAATTCTCTCACGTCCTGGCACGGTCAACTTAATACTGGAAGCTACATACTCTGAGTTACATGAAGGTCACCCTTTGTCAATTTTTCAGATGAGAACTTGAAAAACCAAGGTTACTTCTGCTCTCCAGGGACAATACAGTTTCCACAGTGTGCTATGTAGTGCTTTGGTACTCCCAGTCAAGCATTGCCAGTAAACATCAATCTGTTTCTGGTCCCCACTTCAGAGGAAGCCACATTTCAGTGGTAGGAACATAAGAGCAGCTGTACTGGGTCAGACCAAGGGTCCATCTTGCCCAGTGGCAGAACTGGATGCTAGGGGGAAAAGACTAAATCCCCTATTCATTACCCTCCCTGGCATCTACCATTATTGGTTTAGAAATGCCAGAGGAAATATCGCCAACTGTTCTTTTCAACATCTATTAATAGATCCATCATCCATGTTTTCACCTAGTCGCTTTTTGACCCCGGCTATGCTGCTCTACCAGCTCCTGTGGCAAGGAATTCCACAAGTTAGCTACGCATTGCTTAAAGAAGTACTAAAAAAGTGTCTAAACTTTGTTTCAAGTTTGTGAACTATAAACTTCAGGAAGGAGGGCCTCTAGATACATATAAAAAGTCATTGCTATGATACCTAAGGAGAACTTCACTCTCTGGCTCCTTGTCTATGCCTGACACATTTATCACCTGGACATTTAAAATATCCTCTTTTGAAAACGAAACACTAGCACTGATCAACCAGGATCTGGAGAAAAAGAAAACTAGTTCTGAAATGGGTGACCCCACTACAGTGCAGAAAAGTTTATTTTACCCTTGTCAGGAAAATGACTGACTGGTTCACAGTAAACTGTTTAATAATATGAAGAAATGTTTAAATAAGAAAATGATGCTACTCCATCTTTGGATACGAAACTTGATAGCAGCATTGCCGATTCAGAGCATATAAATGTGAGAACTGGGGAGGGGGAATGGAGACTAAGAACCTAGGATACTTTATTCATATTAAGCAGACATCTCCTAGTGTGATGGGTATAATACCCTGGCCATGAAAGCTCCACAGGGACAACATGTAAGAGTCATCAAAAGTGAAGCAGCATTGACCCTGCTCTGTGGCACTCTTTTGACTTAATAGGAACAGCTGGTCAGTGAAGTGTTTGCTAGAAATTTAACAAGGCTCAAACAGTGAGAGGCATCTGCCAATAAATCAAAAGGGAGCACCCAGCTAAATGAGGTTTAATTTAAATTCGTATCTGGGGCTGACAGATGAGAGCTTCATTGCTCTTTCACATTGCATTAGTGTAAACAGACCTATGCCCAGATCCGTGTCAGCTCTGGGAAGGTATTTCCAAGCGACAGCACAGCCTTCAAGGGTTAAGCACACATGTAAGGTCTGAGCACATGCAGCCAATGGAGCTGTGGGGCAAAGGAGGCAGGGAAGGCTGGGAGGTAATTTCTTCCTAATAGTGCATTTCCAAGCCATTTGAAAATGATAAAAATCATCACAGCCATGAATGCTTTCAGATCTGCTACGCCCCATTACTGCAGATGACTTGGCCACACTTTTCATCGAAAGTGTAAACAACTAGAACAGAAAATGATATTTGTTACATGTAAATGTCACCGATGAGTGCGGTAATAGCAACCAAGGATACTGAGTGCCTTGCCAATATTATTGTTTTCTTGCCTGAAGAGCTAGAAACCACATTTCATAAAACACAGGATAAGACCTTTAAAAAGTTATGATTAAAAAATTCAGCTCTGCTTTTGCTGCTGCGCTTGCCACACAAGCCCTGAATGGAGCAGAATGAAGTCAATAGGAATAGCAGGATTGTAGTGCAAAAGGAGCAGCTACAAAGTTCCAGAACTACAGCTTCAAGTGAGGTGGGAAACGCAGCATTTCACCAAGGCTGCTGGCTAGTGCATTCAAGATGAATCCATGTTGCTGCTCCACAGAGTGATTTCAGCTTGGCAGCATCGGTTTGACTCCACTTTGCTATGTTCGCTTTCAAAGTGGGTGTATTTGATAGCCCAAACGAACAGTAAGCTCTCGAGTCTCCAGAGCCCCTGAACAGCAAGAAAAGGCATGAAATACAGTCTTCATTTCTCAGGGTATGAATGCATGGTAATTGCATTGGTGAGTCATGTTGCTGCACCACCAACGATGCCAATTTTTTTTTTTTTTTGCAGAGAAACGCTCAGCCATTGTACCTGTTTGGTTTTATAGATAAACATTTTAACGAGGCATTTGTCCTTGTAAATGGGTGTTTCTTAAAAAGCTGTTCCTCAACAAACTTTGGGCTTCTACAGGGTTCAGTTCAGATGGTTCAGTGACAGACGTATAGTATACATTTAATAGCAGGCAATGTTTGACTACTGGCTGCATTGATACTTACTTTCTGTACTGTGTAGCAGGAGAAAAAATGCATTTGCTGCTCACAGGAAGAAAATTAGCTGCACCTTTGCCAGAAGGCCTCAGAGGGCAATCAATGGGGGGGAAACATCACTTTTCAGGCCATCAGGGTAATGCAACCAGCCAGTCAAAATTGCACAGACAAAAACAGTAAGAAGGTATTGCCGCAAGAGATTTAACAAGGCAGTGTGAGGAAATGCCAGATAGTACAGTGATAGAGGCTTTACTAGCACCAAGACAGCTGAGTAAATCCTGAGGTGAAGAACGGATGGTCTTGTGGCTAAGAAATAAACCAGGCCTTGTCTAGACCACAGCAGTGGGGAGGCTTGAGTAGGACAACGCTGAGCACACGCTGCCCATGACTCACCCACCCAAGTCTACTGATGTAATGGAGAGCCAGAGATCTGCCAATGGGACTTCCTTGGGCTCGTGCCCATCACCGGCTTCTCATGTCTGCTAGACACCGAGGTCTCAAGAGTGGGTGTTGGGGACCAGCTCCACTGGCATACTCCTGGCTCTGGAGTGCATCAGTGAAATGGGTTTGTTGGCACTGGACTCTCAACCTAGCCCCGATACTTTTGTTCTGGGTGAGCACAACCCTCAGATCAACCACAACCCCTTCTGGTTGATAATAGGTGAGTTTATTGATACACAGTGATAGGAAATAAAAGAAATGAGTCAACGCAAGTACAGCATACATTGCCCAAATTCCCCAGTCCCAGAATATACACAAGGCGAGCAGTTCATCCAGCTAGTACATAAATGCCACCTTGAGATCCTTTGCTTGAGTGTCCAACATCAGCAGCCTTGGACGTCGGGGCCAATGCCGACTGTTTTCCTCTCTGTTTTGAAAACTCTTCCTTTTTTATTCTTTCTTCTCCTGGAGACTTCTGATGACTCTTGATCCATGGCTGTAGCTGTTTGGTCACACAGTGACATGTCCCGTGTTGTCAGCCAAAACCCTATTTTCACAAACCTATCACATGCCTATCTCTTAATTTGGGACTTTACCGATGTCCTCCTAATTTGGTCTGTCTCCCCAAAACTGGAAAGCTTAAGTCTTTTTGCAAGTGGGCACTATGGCCCTGAAGCCTATCTCTATTATGAAAATAAAGTTTGGATGTTTTCAGTTACCCAGGATGTGTGGCCTTCCTGTTTTCCTGCCTGGATTAGACACCCTGTCTGCTTCTGAAGGCTGGGAAACCTGTGCGACTGTGAGCTCTTTAGAAATCAAATAACCCTTGCTGCTATAACTATCAGTCTAATGCATGTATATATTACTTATAAGCCACTTTTTCAAAAGCCAACATTTAAATACCATTTCCAAAGCCAACAGGTTGGCAAGATATTCTTACCCCCATCCTCTCTAAGGAGGATATATGGTCAGTATATGATCTATATTGCATTGTGTTGCCCCATTCTGGTTAGGTTTGGGTATCATCCAAATTATGTTAAGGGCATCTAAAAACATTTGAGTAGGTGTTCCTTTTGAGCTGCATGCACAAAGCTAGACAAACAATAAATAAACACCTTGAAAAGAAAGAGTCACTGAAAGCAGGAACTTTAATAAGCTCTGTGCCTCAGTTTCCCCCTATGTAAAATTAAGTTGACCTAACTTAACTACTTCACAAGAGTGTTACCCAAGAAGCATGATGGTTGCAAAGCACTTTTAGAGTCTCAGATGAAAGATGCTACAGGAATAGGAAGTTTTATATTAGTGAAGAGACAAGAAGAAGGAGAGGGAGAAGAACCAGTATATGATTTCAGAGACATTTTAGTTTGTTTTTAAAAAAAAGGCAGAGTAGATGAGTTCTGATGTTTTTGACAACAGCAGTCTTTGAACAAGTCACAACCAGCCATATTCCCTTCAGAAATCATCTGGGAGTAGATCAAAAAATGGAATGTGCAGGCTTTAAAAAAACACAATGTGTAGGAGCAAAACTAGTTTATCTTTGCTTTTAATCCAAATCAGATCATATGTCTCACGTCAAAGCCATATAAAACAAGTGAAATAAAAGAGGTAATTCTTGCACTCAAAACTTTCTCTTTTATCTTGCATTAAAAACATTTCTTTCCCTTTACCCAGAACAGACAAGGGAGTGTATGCTCAGAATAAGCAGATCCACCACTTCCCTACTATTAAAAAACCCCAAGGAAACATGTTCTCATTCGAGGTAAATAGCTGTAGCTCTATTCTCCCTCAGGAGAATAATGATGGCTTAGCCCAGTATTAGATTTGCCCCCAGATCTCTAAAGAATTTTTAAAAAAGTTCTTCTCTGATTTCTGACAGAAACTATTTAGAAAGATGAGTTCCTTTTCACACTACAGCCTGTTAGTACAGCTTTATTATTTAAGAAAGACAATTGGCTTCTTTTTCTTTCAGAGTTGAACATGACCAAAATGCAAAATGCATTTGGGCATTTTATATTCTGCACCGTGGTCAATTTTAAAAAGTTGCCAATTGCTGAAGTTCGCTCCAAACTCTCTTACCCTGCATCCACAGTACTTCAGGCACTCCCAGCAGCTTTCTGGGAAGGCCAAAGCAATACTCTAAATGGGGAGTCAATCTTAATGGCCTAAGGCAAAATGTCCTCGAGACCGACCACGATGCTGCAGTCTTAATTAAAATGTAACATCGTGTATAAAGAGGAGAATAGCAGATGTCTTTCTCACCAATGTCCTGCCACTCATGCTGGATTACAGGAAGCAATTGCAGTTTAGTTCAACACAAGACTATATGAAAGATTTTTTTAAATGGTTAAAAGGCTGCATTTCTTCCCCAACCAGTGATTTGATTGTGAACATTTTCTGAAAGTTAATCCTCCTCACCCTTACCTTCCTCCTCATCCCTCTTCTCCCTCTCACTTTTGGTTTGATAATAAATGAATATAGAAATATAAAATCACAAAAATATATACAATAAAGATTATAATCGATATAAATACATGTGTTAGTATTATTCCATCATAAATATACTTAATAAAAGTATTGAAGGGAGACAAAAATAATGATAAAAATCCAGGGCATTGAGCAGCCTGAAGCAGTACATTTTACAGAAGTAGGATTATGTACCATTCACTCAGAGAAGCAGACCAAAGCAAACTGCATTATATCATGAAGTTACTTATGTCCTGTGCTTCTTGGAGAGAAAAAGTGCAAAATACTATATATGTTAAATCCTGATGGAAGAATATCCTTGCCTACATTCTGCTGGTAGCCTCTCTCCTCCTGCATATGTAAGGGAAGGAACACTAGGACCTCAGGATATCTATGTTATCTGTACTACACTGGGCAGCACCATCATGAAGCACACCCAACCCACTCCACCTCCCAAAAATGGGGCAATGGAGCCATCTCCCAGTGATGCTTAGTGCCCACCTGGCACTGCTTTTAGTCCCTTTGTCTCAGGGTTCACTTCCAGGGATCCTAAGATGGCTACTCTTCACTTCTAGGAGTTGGTATGGACAGAGCCAGATTTAATGGGAAGGGCAAGCTACATGGCCACCTTGCCAAGTACAGCAGGGAGGTGGTGCAGACAAGTCCGAGATCGTCTCCATTTCTTATTACAATGGATTCTATAAGTGACCACAATGGCCTGTATTCAAACTATTTGATAAGTTTCAAGACTGAACACTGCAGAACAGAAATGAAGACTTCATAAGATCACTCCTTTTAAGAGGAAGACATTTCTGAGCTCCCTCCCTCCATATTTATTTTTGCATATGGAATCAGTCACTTCAGATGGTTGATAAAATCAAGGACAATTAAACTAAACTGAGCTTTAATTTTAGGCTGAAAGCATACTTCTGTGGCTCAGCACTCCCTCCTGCAACATTAACATTATCAATCCGTGGCAGAAGCCCCATGCAGATATCAAACAAGATAAGAGTGAGTGTATTCCTTGTCAAACGTAGAGAATAAGGTGCTAAATTATTTTGGGTTAACATAAGAAAAGAGGTATCTAAGTCAGCTACAGATTAAAGACATGTATATATACAGGAGGACAAGCAGGATGTAAACGAGTTAGAGGTGAGGCAGATTGTGGAGATCCAGTTGTTGTTATCGAACTGATGAAGAACCTGAGGATTCTGGGCAAGCTGCTAAGTGACTTCCTAAAGGTGTTGTGCATACTCACCTGCCATTAACTTCAAGAGTAATTGTGCTCACTCAGCACCAGACCTACTATCTGCATCAGTAGGTAGACAAGCAATCTTTCATTTGCAAACACAAAACTTTAACATATTTGTGTCTGAATCTCAAACAGAGCCACGCTGAATAGGCCTTAAATTGAAGATCTTTTTCTCTCTCCATTTCTGATAAAGCATGCAGGGTATAGGCCAAGGTTTATTTCTTCTACAGAAGGAGCTAGTGTTTCCCTGTGAAGCCACTGGACAATGAGTTCTCTTGGAGAAGCACATCAGTGGAAAACAGACTTTTTTTCCTCCATGTTAACTCTCAGTTTGGCTCCACTTCTGAAAGATCCCCTGCTTCTATACCTTTGATGCAAGGCCCAGTCTGATTGTTAGTACTGTACAAAGTACTGGGTTTAAGTGGTTTTGATCTTATGCTTACTCCAAATCCTCAAAAGGCTGGTGGGAAGAACAAAGACTTTCTAAATGAAGAGTCAAGAAGATCATTTGTAAGGGCTGCTATTCACAAAGAGCAAGTTGTGTTAATGACTTTCTCAAAGTACCAGTGTCTAGTTGCCAAAATGGCCTTTTCAGGAACTGAATCCTGGTAAAAGACAACCAAGGTTAACAGGCCTTTAACAATGAAGTATTTGGCACTGAGGTTAGCTGACATACTTAAATCATAAAATCATTAGACAGCACAAATGTAAACCACGCTGATTTTTCTAGAAGTTCTTGATAGATTAAATCCCAGGCAAAAAAATCTTCACATTTTCTGGAAAAGCTGGCCGAGTCAGCCTCAGTGAATCATTTAGTTAGAGACCACACAGAGTCAGAGAAAGGATTTTGATTCCATCAAAACCTCCTCTTATCATAGAAAGCCACAATGTCAGATGTGACATGGCTTAGGAGAAAAATTAATAAATCAAACTCTTTATTAAGTTTTTTTACTCTTCATTTATGAAAAATTTTTCTGGCTTCCTCTCTGGCTGCACAATAGCTGGGTTCTCAGCAAGTCATTATTCAAATTACCCTCAAGCAGTGAAGGCTGTTTTACAGCAGGGGAGGTGTTGAATGACTGACTTGAGTTTTGTAGGGCAGCCAATAGAGGATCCATGGGTCCCAACAGCTGTCCCTCATCCTAAATTCTTAAAACAATGAAATCTTATTTTATTAGAGATTTCTTGAAAGGAAAATAAAATAGTAAAGCTATTGGGATGCAGCTGAGACAGTTCACCAACACAGCATTCTGAACGCTTCTTAACGTCTACCCTTAAGCTATGAAACCTAAGGCTGATAAGGAGCAATAAAATGCCCTAGTTTCTGCAAGACAGCAAGAGTGAGAAATTTAACAAATCAAAAGCTTTACAAGAAGATTTTGGGACACAAAAAAACAGCCTCTTCTGAAGATGATGCTTCACAATACTTTGTGGGGAAAAGAATAGGTCAATATGGATCATTGTTATCCCAATTTAAGACTTACACCTATCAGTTTCTAACAGCTCCTTCTGATATAACAAAATTTGATCCGCTCTATAAGCATGAATATTATTGCTAGCCTTGTTTATGTACAGAGTACAAAGCAAAATTTCTTATTGCCCAGCTATAAACTCACTGTCAGACAGCAGTAACAAAGTTACAAATTCAGATCAAATTTCCTAACAGCAAACAAACCTTGAGTGTTTTTTTTGAAGGGGGAAGGCCACGCTTTGAATTATCATCTTTTCAAGCATGTCAAAAAGCAGAATATAAATATGAATCAGTTGCAGAAACAGACCTGGAAAACAGAAGTAAAAACAGTGTTTAGAATATGCTAGAAACTAGTTTTGTTACATTTAATTTAAGAGAAATGAGGAAACCATTCCAGTGAAATGGATAACTGGGATTTCATTGACATTTGCACCACAGTTGAAGTTGTCAAAATATTCAATTATGTGATGTGCGCAGACAAGGTTGAGAAATTACTTTCTGCCCAAAGATTTGTTTAAGAAACATCAAAGCAGCTAAATTCAATCACATCTAGCTTTGACTAGTATTCTCTAGTTTAGAGAATTAATAATGTTATTGGGAAACATTTATTCAGATAAGTCACAGTGTACTGCTCCTAGTTATGGCACACAGACTTACCAGATCCCAATGTATTCATTAATTTACCTATACAACGGCCTTTTGGAGTGAAGATATGTGCACTTGGGAAGGCTAGACTGGCAACAGTAGAAAAATGTTCATAAAAGATTAATCTGACATCATGACACTAAAGTCTTATTTATCTCAGAGAAGGCCCAAGCAGTGACAAAGTTAGTAACCCGCCCCACTGGTTCTGCCAGAACTGCAATGACTAAAACTTGTCCTCAATTCCAAGAGACAGCACACAACTTCTCTTTGAAAAGTGTCTCAGAGACATCACATCTGGAGCAGTAGCTATGTCAGAGTCAGTTGTAGCAACAGCAGATTCCCTGCTACAAGTCCTTATCAGCAGCTGTAGTTGAAGACTGCTTGCTTTCAAAAGCTATCGCTCATGTAATATATTCTGCTGAACTTGTGTTCGAAGCTGATTTACACAACTTCTCTATGACATTTTTAGTGCTACTTCTCTCTGATGAGATAGGACTGACACAATTGCTTTAGGTGTTCCCCCACCTTTAGTTCATCCCTGGGGCTCCTAGCACACTTGCCCACCCTTAAGTACACAACTGCCTGGTAATGTCTTAGACTTTTTCCTCCATGTAAAAACAGCCTGGTTGCCATGTCGCCACAGTTTCTTTCAAATGGAAGAAACCCCTTAAATTCCATCTCAAATAACATCACTAGTGATGTCTGGTTTGGAGCAGTTTTTACAGTAATCCTAGTAGAAATTGTGCGATCTTGTGCTGCAAGCTCCCTGTATCTGGGGTTGTAGCACTAATTGCTTGCCTGAACATGAGAATGAATCCTTCCACTAATCCATTTGGGACAGACGGGTGAAGAGCTGATGTAATGTGTCTAGTACCATTTCATTTAGCAAACAGCAGGTACTCTTCGGCTATGAATTGAGTTCACTTGTCACTTACAATCTGCTCAGGAACTCCCGGCCCTAAAACTAAGAATTTGCTGTCTGTGCTGAACTACATGAATGCACGCAGAATACTTCAGGATATGTTGAATGAGCATTTACTGCAATCAACAAAACATACAGTCCACAAACGGTTCAGCATAGTCCCTGTGAATTCTGTGAAGTTGGCTGATCTGAAGAATGTAATGTGAATTAGTTAGGCTTGGGTTGTGTTTATTGACAACCTGGTGATATTTTTGTTAATTTATGGACTTGTGCAGCCACTTTACAAGACTTCTGGCCTGGACTTGTGTTTTTAAAGCTCCCAGGAAACCTGCATGTCATTTTGTGTGGAAACTGAGCTTCACAAGAATAACTAATTCTACTTGGGCAAACTTGATGTGACTTAACTGTTCTTTTTGAGCAAAGAAAGCTAGAAAAAGTTGTGCGTGTGTGTATGCAGGCATGCATGTGAGTTTATCCATTTATTATGTTTTACATACCCATTTTTAGCTTTTGGTTGCAGCTTGGCACTTGCTGTTGTGTGCGCCATACAGAGGGTGTTAACTTCCTTCTGTGCATTTATCTTCTGCTTCCTGTGGTGATCGTGACAATCAATCTATATCTGTATACTGGCTGGTGTGTACGAACATAGTATCATAACTGTGAGGGTCCCAGAATATTGTCCATCTCAGGAACTGTGCTGCAGCCGTGTCCTGTACTCTTGTCTCTGGGGAAATCTTGAGACTAAGGTTGATGATCTGTAATCAGGACCAACCATTTTCCTGCAGGGATAAAGGTGTTATGTGATCTTTTACTTCTGCAGAATGGAGTTATGCTCAAATTGACAGAGAAACTGTGAATTTAGTTTGAGGAAAGGCAATACAGTTTTTAGCTGCAGTCTTTCATCACATGTCAAATTACTACTCCTATGCCATATAGAGAAACATCACAGCCTACCTTTATAGGCAAAGATTCATTGTAATAATTGTATTAGATATCAGGTATGAGCTTTGTGACATCTTTCAAAGACTTGGTATTCTGTGTGGACCAACACCATTGCTGTCCATTAGACAGCAGTTTATTTGGGGGATGTAATACTACTGCTGTTAGGCAGGAACTTCTTGTAATAACTGACCATCTCCAGTGAGGAGCATAATTGCGACACACTCTAGTTGGAGTGCTTTAAGTATCACTTGGAGTTTGCATATTGTATACTAACCCATCTGTAAATGCATCTCCAGATTCTCTCTACACTGGCTATGCTCTGTTAATTTTCATAATCTAGCCACATATTCAGAAATTGTTTCATTTTCTTTTTTATTCTGTCCATAAAAGCAGAAGCATTCTTCATTTACCAGTTGGGGATAGGCAGTTTTATACAATTTCCACAATTGCAGAAAATGCTTTTGTCTGATGGCTTAAGAGAAGCTGTTAGGCTGCACAGCAAGTCATAGCTTTTGGCTCCCATTACACTCAGTAAAACTCATCATCATCACTGATATCATTAGTAATTATGTACTGTTCCAGTCTTTCAATATCAGTGGCCCAGTCCTCAACTGAGTCATCAAATAAGTCCATTTCCCCAAGCAACCAGATGTTGTTAAGTCTCTTCTTCTATATAGTAAGTGGCTTCTAGCCTCAACTCTGCAAGGTGCAGTTTTAATTTAGTTTAGACATTTCATAGGTCTCCACAGTTATTCCTTACCCTACTGTACTTCTGGACTAGAACTCCGTTTTCAGCATGTATTGTATCTTTGTTCCATGCGTAGCATTAAGAATACAGGGAAAACACAATGGCACAGTGGGATCCCAAGCAGCTCTGCTTGACAACTATGCACAGTAGCACAAAGCCCAGTTACCTACCAGGGTTCTGATGGTTTCTGCACTAGAAGATAGAGAGATCCACCAAACTGGCCCCAAGCTATTTAAAGGGCTATTATTCAGCTCTGGGACAGCCCACTTCAGTGCGTCTGAAAATTCCAACCTAACTACAGAGTTGTAGCACCTAGAAACCTCCTCCTTTTTCTAATCCAGCAACTCTTTCTTCCCACCTTTCTTACTTAATGGCCAAGGGGTCCATTATCCATGCTAAGCTCTACTGCTGTGCTAGTAGGCATGTTTCACTCAAATGTTTGCACTCTAATGCTCACTGAAGCTTGGAGCACTTCAGACCCATTGTGTCTGGAGAAGCTGAAGCTCTATTGTTTGACGAGGATGCACACAAGAGTGTCTGAAGCAGGCAGCAACAGTAACATCCTGAAGCCCTGGAACTGCCTCACCCACATACTTCTGGCCTTTAAGCATGTGTGAGGGCATGGGAGGGTGGGATGTGTCCAGGAACAGCTTGACTACGCCACGCTGCTGCTGGTGCAGTGTAAATAAATGAGCCCCAACTTGTCCCTGCATGCTTTACCCGAGGAAAGCTAGAGGAATTCCTGCTTTGTTCCAGTGGGAACATGCACCCATCATGCAAGTAATCTGTACCCATGTACTTCTGCTCACTTAAATAAGGCTATTTTTGGGCACGGGTTGCAGAAACAGTTTCTGAGAGAGAGGGTTATGCTGGAGACTGCCAAAACCCAAGTGTGGATGGGAATCTGCTCGAAGAATCTGGGGCCTGAAGAACTGCAGAACTGGTAGACCACAGTCAGCCTTGCTCTCCATCCTTTCCCTCTTTCCTATGTTTGTCACCAATCCTAGGATCAATGGTGGATCAACTGAAAGCTCCTTAGGAGAAGGGTTCATCATTTCACTCAGTGATGTTAAGCTCCATGCCCCCCTAAAGTCCTGGATAATAACTGCACATTGACCCATTGCTGAAAACTCCTGATTTAGAGAACAGAGTGGGTCAGTCTTCTCTGGTCCAGATGAGAAGCATTAAGTGCAGGGCTACAAAAGGAAAGAGGACCAACGTTTTAATGCAGTAATTCACAAATGGGGTGCCAGGGCACCCTGCAGTCTATGAGATCCTTTGAAGGGTGCCACAAGGTGTGAGGAGATAAACAGATGAGCACAGGCCCAGGCCCAGGCTCTGTCCCTGCCTGGCCATTCCCCCATCCCCACAGCCCAGGCCCCTCTGCAAGGAGGGTAGCACTGTAATCAATAGGTATACATAGGTTTTGGAACTGGGATGCTGCTTGATTCACAAAAGCTATTCACAAAAGTGGGCCTTGAGTCCATTAAGGGCTGGCTCAAGTCTAAAAAGTTTGAGAACCACTGCTTAAAAGGGATGTTTGCTCTATGCCCAAGGAATACAGAGGAAACTGCAGGTTTACTAGATTCTGATAACCAGAAACCACCATCTCCCTTAAAAATAATTGTCAAAGCTGTACCTCCTTATCTTGTATATTAATATTATATATACTATTAATACAAATCTTATATATTAATATAATAACCCTCTGATTGAGAGAAGGGGCATTTGATTCTCTTGTTAACTTTCTTTTGAAGGAGGCAGCCATCTAGTGATCTGACTGGCTGCAATAGACTACATTTGGTTTCCAAGGTAAAACACAAAATGTTGATGCAAACAACAACAAATGGTAAGATCTAGAAACCATATATGCTCAGGAGTCATGCTTCAAACTTTAATATTCGTCTGTCAGATGATTTTTGTAGAACACCAGCAGGTTCCCTCACTCATGTGAATAAGTATTAACTGCCGGCAGAATTACCATTGATTTCAAAGGATTGATTTTTCTGCACAACAGTCACTTATTAAATCTTTTCTTTTAAAAGAACAAACTTATTTGGCAGCAGAAAATAAATTATTCCTGCAAAGCTGACGGTTTTAAAAACCTTTTCAAAGATGAGAATTGTCTGTTGTGTTTGATGCATGTAGAAGGGGTTTTTAATTTTTTTTCCATTAGTTGGTTTTCCCAAAATTCTTGTCTTTCATTTGAATTTTTGAATGGATATTTTATACGTGTCAAACCTCCATACAGTAAAGCAAAAATTGTTTATTAAAAAGAGGTTGTATAAGAGTATTTGCATGATAAACCAAAGTGGGTGTAACAAACACAGTAAAAGAACGCCATTTACGTAACAAATTGACAAGGGAAACTGAAAACCAAGGTTAATGTCTTATTCTTATCTCATGCACTGAAAGCCAGACTCTGACCTTGCTTGTGCTGTGAAAATCCACAGAAACTCGAGAGTCAAGTGGGACTTTGTCTAGTTTCATGACTTGTCCCGATTAGATTCTGGCTCCCATGAAGTACTTGTGTATCTCAAGGTGCTCTGTCAGTGTATAAGGTATGTTCACAGGGCAGTATGCTCCGGTGATCTCCAGACAGAAGAATGGTTGCTTGGAGCATACTGCCCTGTGAACACACTTTTACACTGACAGAGCACCTTGAGAGAGTGGCACAGTCTGCAACAGCCTGATGTTTCCTGTGGATCCCCTAGCTGTCTCCTTGGTGCAGCTTTCCAACTGTTTGGGGCTTCCTGAACTTTATAAATCATCTGGCCCACTGGGTGAATAGGAAGGTCCTTCAGTGTAAGCTCTGTATTCCTCATATATATATATATATATATATATATATACACCCATACTGAACAGGCATTTGTACAGAACTAACCAACCTGATAGTTTCCTTCCTTATCATGCATGGGTTTGGGAAGTGTTGGTGATTAACTGCAGAATCTGACACAAGACAATCTTTTCTTGTGATGCCCCTACTAATTCATCCTTTTATTCTACTGATAAATCGGAGTTAACAAAAACAATGTGTGTGAAGAAAAGAGGAAACAGTTTGCCTGTTATTCTGCTGCTTTGAAGGTCTCATCCCAAAGAAATCCTACTCTTGGGTCCAGTGCTCCCAGTCAAACTATGTTAGCTCACTGTTATACAACCCTTTTCAAGGCATACACAAAGTAAGGGAGAACCACGGACCCTTCTCTATGGACATCCCATCAGAACCCTTGGCTCTTGTTTTTTCTCACATCTTTGTTTCATGTCAACTTCTCTGCTGCAGAAAAATGGCAGCCTCCCTTGATTTTCACTAAGCTCTCTTCCTCCCTGAGTTCTTCCACCAAAGAGTTCCTGTTTTTTAAACACCACTGTATCTCCTTTGTCACTCACCTATGTAACTCTAGTCACACCATTACCTTGACTTTATCATCTCTCACCCTCCTTCCTTTGGGTCTCTTATTCCGGCAGCTGTAGACTTGGGCAGATCTAGGATTTTGAAAAGCGGGTTACAGATGGTGTGGTGCATCCTCACATATAACATGGAAAACATTTTTCTCCAGTTTAAGAGAAACTAGAAGATTTACTAATATGCTAGGGGCCTAATGCTGTGTTATTCTGTGTAAGATCAAAGGAAAACAAACATCACTTTATTGGAATGTACAATCATTTGTTAGATTATATATAAAGTTTAAAAGCAAGGAACTAGTCACAAACAGTCAAAATATTTTGTGACATTAGTCTTGCAGTCATTATAGTTAAATGTATGTCTTTTATTCAAGTTCATATAACAAAATCTAATCCCCCTAAGAGTCTTGACAGTGCCTACAATGCTTCACTGTCAGTCATTTCTACACCTCAATTAATATTACCACACCTGAGTTAAGGCTTCTAGCTAGAGCTAAAAACAGCCTGCAGGGCTGTGAAATAGAAAAAAAAAAGGCTTTACTAGGAATGGCTATCACAGCACAACTGAAGGAGAAATGGTAGTCTGAATAGTGGAACACTGAGGCTATTAAAAAGGAAAGAGGTTTGCTAACACCTATGGAGTGGAGACAGATTAGCAGGAATCAGGTAGATTATAATGAACCATGAAGTCAATGGATTTCCTCAGTTTTGCCTGAATAGAAATGTTCCTGCCCTCCCAGGCAGCTGGTTTAAAGTTTAGCAAGAACAGGAATCAAAGGGGAGTGCAACGTCATCACTGCACCACCCATAGATCTGCCTCTGGCTGTAGATATTTAGCCCTTCCATTCCACTCATGTCCCACTGCAATGTCTGTACTTGTCTATACCTTTCCCACACCAGAGCTATACTCTACACCTGATTCTGTTATTACTGTACTGCACTAGGAGAGCTGAATGCCTTGGGGTGAAGCTCCATGACCACATGGAGTCTCTTCATTACGGATGTATCCTTCCTCTTTTTACTGTGCCATTGTCTTGTGAAACAACAATGCCTTTACCCTCTTGCTGCCTCCCACTCCCAAAGTCCCCACCATGTATTTATTTATTTCCAGCTTTTTAACTGCCTTTGCCCTTCTTGCAATGAAAAAAGCCCTAGTTTTTGGAAAACAAATTTATAAATGATTAAAAACGGGGAAACAGCTCCTTTCAAATCCTGCAAAACAATCAACTTGGAGGCTTCAGAATTTTTCATTAAATCACTTCCCTTGTTTTCTGTCAGCTTTGCTGAAAATGTCAATGTTAACTCTGCTGGGAGCTAATCAAGGGTTAGAGCTTTTAAACAGCATTGAGTGCTGTGAGTCCAGCAACATTAACATTAACCCAGTGCTGAGTCCCATGCAGGTCAAATTCCTTTCTTCTCTCACTTTTCAAGGGAGTCCCACAAAGCTTAGTCACTTGAACCTCCTCTTTCAACACCTGGATGATCTCACTGGCTCATTCACTCACAGTTTGGACCTCCATCTTTACGCTGATGATTCACAAGCCTTATCTCTCCCCACCCCTGATTTGTCTCCAGTCCAGCCTATAGTTTTGACATCTCCTCACAGATGTCTGTCAATGTAAACTCAACACAGCCTGAATGAATAAAATGAACTCATTTTCCCCACAAAATCCTCCTAACATCCTTCACACTCTATTGCTGTTGACACCACCACCCTCCTTTGCCATGTAACCCCCACAACCTTTTTTCTCATATCTAGCCTGGATGCAAAGCCTGCTCCAGAATTCCCCTCACAGCATATTGGGGGTCAGGCCTTTCCATTCTGCCTAGGAAACTGTTATCCAGACTCTCATCTTTGCTGTCCTAGTTATTGTCTCCTTCTCTTTGACACCCCTGATATTCTCTGCATCCTCTCCACATAACATGAAATACATTTGCCACCTCACCCATAATCTACTCTCCATTCTCCACCACATCAAATTCAAGCTTCTTCGCACCGCCTGTTTCTCCCTCCTTTCCCCATTCTTATTCTTATGGTGTCTACATTTGCTGCCACTGCTTTGTTTCCTTTGGGTTTCATCTCTGTCGAGGTCTTCAGCATCCATTGTCACTTTTTCAGTTAGTATCTTTGCATTTTCTCCTGTGCCACCCTCCCTGCAAAGGGCGCCTTCAGCAAGGTCACTTTCTTCGCCCCTTGCAAATATTCCTTAAAATATGCCTTGGCTTTGATGATCATACAAGACATTATTTAACCAATAGTTGGGTTGAGGGGCACTCAGAGAGACTGATGCACATTTCTTAAAGGACTAAAATGATCTTGAGCAGGGGTTGCTAATCCTTTCAGAGCGGTAGGCTAAAATAGCACCAGAGGTGGGTCAGCACTTCCAATGTGGCTTCCACTACTACTGCTTCTCCCCACCCCTGCTACCACCACCTCTTATCACTGATATTCAGGCAATCTGTTGCAAAATCTTTCAGAAGATATATTTTAACAAAGTATAGATAAGAAAACAAACCATATACTACAAATTAAACATCTACTATAACACATTTTAATTTTATTTCAAAAAATAATTTTTGCCCTGATTTTTTTTTTTAGTAGTATATATAGAGGCAATTGTATACTAGCTCAAAATAAAGTCTTACTCATGTATATGTGGTAGGGTGTTTTGTGTGGGAGGAGTAGGGGGTGGGCATGTGGCATGGGTGGGGTATGGGGATGTCGTGTGGGGGGGGGGGGGGGCTCCCC
>NW_005842109.1:1339494-1344405 GCF_000455745.1 Alligator sinensis
ATCTGGCCCGCAGCTGCCCCTATGGCACTCTGCATGGGGCCAAGCCCTGTCTACTTCCACATGGGGCAGCCCATACCAGCTTCTGCCTGCCCCCACCCCATGCCCACTAGACAGCACCACCCTGAGCCCAGCCAGCATGCATAGCTTCCTAGCAGGGCTGTTGTTTCAACTACCCTGCTCGACTCACCCCACCTCCAGTGGCTCTTCCTCCTGCCCCTGCTGTCCGCTTCAGGCAACAGGTAGCACAGGAAAGCTGTGGGCACATGTACCAGGCAGCAGATGCCCAAGCCAGGCAGGCAGGGAAGTTATAGCTGGGTGGTTGCTGCCCTAGCACACAGGCTCCAGCTTCAGGTCCTGGCCACCTTCTACCCAGTATGCCCACACAGCATGATAAGTAGCCACCTGCAGGTGGCCAAGTGGATAGAAGGCAGCCAGGAACATGAGCTGGAGCCCTGTGCACTGGGGCAGGAGACACTCATCTGTAGCTTCCCCCAACCTGGCTGGGCCTGTGGTGCACGGCCTATGGCCCCAAGGCTGCCACTACTTTTGTGCACTACAAGCTGCCCAAATCAGCACAGCAGGGGCAGGAGGAGGAGAAGCTGCTGGAGGCAGGGGGAGCCAAACAGTACCCGGGCTGCTGCAGCCACAATGAGAGCAGACCCTCCAGGAAGCTGTGTGCACTGGCTGGGGCTGTTGGCGAGCACAGCAGGGCTTGGCCCCAGGTGGGGCACCATGGAAGCAGCCACATGCCAGACACAATCAATCGGTAGGTACCCATGCATGGGCTAGACACAATCAGTTGATGGGCCGAATCTGGCCGGTGGACTGTATTTTGTCTACCCTGGAATTAAAGGATATCAAATCTGCCAAGGGCATGATGGCTTTGGACTATAGCAATACTTGGGACAGAAGGCACTAAAAACACATCACAATTCAACTCAGAGTAAAGAAAAATGACAGCCATTAAAAGCTATATGGTTTAAGATCAGAGTTCATAACTGTTCACAGAAGCAGAACCAAAAGATTTTAAACAATAAGAAAACTGAGAATTTCAAAACTGGTTTATGTATGGCATGTGTGGGGTGTAGTAGGTGCTTTCAGGGAATCAGATCAGTGCTGAGCCTACTTGTATGAGGTCCAGAATTTATGCCAGATCCTCAGCTGGGACACATCAGTGCAACTCTTTTGAAGCCAGTGGAGTTAAGCAAACTATCCAAGCTGAGAGTGTGCCTATTGATATAAAATTTTTCAATCCCTTAATGGCTGTATGAGTTTAAAAAACCTTTGAGGAGTGCTTTGATAAAGATGATAAAAACATGTTCATTATTATAATATAAAAATTATTATTAAAAGTTTTTCCAATCTGAATATTTGCCATTCATACAGATCTGTTTAATACAATAGCTTTTGCGCCATCTCACTTCCCAGAATAGGTCTGTTATAGAACATTTAGTCAAAACTTAATTTTCTCAGAGTATCAGTCAAATGTTTCTGAACTTAATTTCAGTGTTTCCTTCTGATCAAATATATGGAAAGATGTTGGGAGACAGTATTTCAACTGAAATATATTCCTACCCTGGGAGAGGATTAAACTAGCTTTTTCAAAAAAGCCTTTGAAAGCAATGGGTGTCATAATATCAAAGTGAACTCCAAACAGTTCTCATTCTGGTTGTCATGCTCAAAATGAATGTAACCACACTTCTTTGACTGTGTTTTTGTATATGTATACTTATACACAGGCAAGAGGACTTATTCACAGCAGGGCCAGTTACAGTGCTCATTTATGTTCTCTGCTCCTCCATCCCCTCTGGTCTCTTAGACATCCTGAAGGTGAGGCTATAAAAGAGGCTATGGTATAGTTTTCCATCTAAGTTCTTCCCACTACTTCCTCCGAGTCAAGGTTCCATCAGGGCTCCAAAGGAAAAGAGGCTAGAAGTGTGACTCTTAAAGACTCCTGTTAGAGGTAATTAACCTTCAGGTCTTTGAGTGTCCTCTGAATATTAATGCTCACAGGATAACTTGGCAAGCCGTACCCTAATAAAGGGCTTTCTTTTGTACACTGGCTAACCTGTAGAGAGACAGAATGATGTTTAGGACAGTTTGCACAGGAAATAAAGACACTGGGAGAATTCCCAAATTCTTTAGCCTTATTAACATAGTAAACCAGACCGCTCTTAGCATCTACTGTACAATCAGATTTTTTTTGTCTTTTGCCTAATAAAGTAAAAATTATAACTTGGGTTCAAAGGTCTGATTATTTTGTACAGTGTCCCCCCTATGACATCAAGACACTACTTAGTTATGCTTGTCCTGTAAAATTTATTGTCCTACCCATCCAGAAACCCCTTGATTGCATCAATCACGTCATTATTGTCACCAGAATTCTTCCCACAAATAATTCCGTTGTATTCTTTCAACTTGGGGAGCAGTGAGCCAACTCTCATGAACAGCCTGGAAGTGGAAGCAGTTCAAAGACATATAGGGTCACTACCACCTGATGTGTGTGGGATAATGCATTGTCCTAGAGAAGCAGGACTCCAACTTGGCTTTTCATGGTTCTTGCTCTTGGCACCTTCTCAAAAGCACAGCAGTTCACTACTACAGTAGACTCTCTTTATGGTCTTTTTTGCTAAGAAGTGGTCACTCATGATTTTCCCAGAAAAAATGTGGCCAAGACCATAATGGATTGATGACATTTTCTTCATTATCTTATGAGGTGGAAACTGTGTGCTACCACTGCACGCTCTGCTGTTTGGTCTCTCACTTTTCATTCCATGTTGCAGTTCTGCTCAGTGAATTTATCTGGGTTTGCTTGAAAACAAAGAAACCATTCAACTCACCCTTTTTCATCTGATCAGTGCTAAACATTCTGGCTTCTGATCTTGCTGACAGCTTTTTCACTGTGGACACTGTTGCAATTATGTCTTGATCTTCCAGGTTGCAGGAGTGTTGTAGAGTAATGGTTCTCACTCAACCTTTGGTACCTTACATACCTCCTGCCGACTGACACAGCAAAAGCAAAACTGGAAGTCCCACTGTGGCACTTTTGGTTTTGCCGCTGCGAGCCAAGTTCCACTTTTTCCTCATGGCCCATGGCCCAGGGCAAAGCAACCTGCACAGGGTCTCCCTCCCTATCCCCCAGCACACTGAAGCTGGGGAGTGAAAGCCCCGGTGCACCAGACACGGCGGGAGGGGTGGCGTTCGGAACTTCCAGCCCGAGCAGGCAAAGACCAAATCGCAGCGCCCGCGTACCCCCATCCTGTGTTTTGCGTACCCCCAGGGGTATGCGTACCATGGGTTGAGAAACACTGTTGTAGAGTTATAGGCATGATTGTCCAAGGAATGAGAGACGTAGGGTTGCTTGGTAATTTCTTTTACTGGATCTGCTATAAACATGGTAGAGATGTTTGTCAAAATTTTGGATGAGAAATTACTGATCTGAGGTGTGGCAAAGAGTTCCCACTTAAGCCTTATTATGATCCTATTCTGTGATTCTGTGTCTGCCTATGTTACGTTGCTGCACAGGGTTATGCATCACAAATCTGTAGGCAAGACTGAAGCACACAAAATGGCACTCTGCTGCTCACAGAAGGTGCCCCTGCAATGCAATAACCTCCCCAATTCATCCACAGAAAACACTAATCCCCTTTTTAATGGCATCTGAAAACAGCCAGGAAGAGGCTGAGCATTAGGCACAACCAATCATACACTAGGCTGTATGAGAGGTGATTGCAAGGGATCCCAGATAAAGAAAAAAGAGTAGGGTAATTATGATAATTTAAAAGAAACTGGGACTGTATTAGTAAGGTGGGGATGAAAAGGGGTTAGAGGAATGTTATGACCAGTTAGATATAGCTTGGATAGGCAGACAGAACTGGGGAAACAAGCATACCTAGCCAGACAGGGATGAGGAGCCAGGAGGGTTTTTCAGCAGATGGGCAGACACTGGGCTAGAGGGTGAGCAAGAGGCTCACTTTGGAATGAGTACAGTGGCTAGAATCCAGACTCCGCTAAGCTGCACAAAACCACCATTGGAACGATGCGCTGACAGCATGCTGAGACACAGCCGCCTCGAGCTAGACATAGAGCTATGGGATAGAAATTGTATTGCCTACACCAACTCCATAACACCACAGTGGGGAAGACTGAGTTTCCCCTTGTCTACTGGTTTAATGCGCGACTTTTCAACTTCTGAGTGGTTGGGAGCCACCACTCTGCAAGGGCTGCATGCCCCCAAGGCTCCATGCATTGTGGGCAGCATGCTGAGCTATGTCTCACTCTTCTACACCCATCCACCACTGCACTCTGCCAGCATCTCCATGCTCTGTACACAGCACCACCGAGGTCCCCCCAGTAATCATAAAAATCATAGAAAATTAGGGTTGGAAGGAACCTCAGGAGGTCATCTAGTCCAACCCCCTGCTCCAAGCTATAGGCACTCCACTCTCCTCCCCACTGTAGCATGCTGGTGCTCCTGCACTGCAGTGAGCAGTGTCCCCCAGGCATCCAGCTGCAGGCTCCCTTGGCCCCACCTCCAGGGACAGGAACAGGCAGCCAAAGCCAAAGGGAGGGGGAGCCCAGAGACTTTGGTGACAGCAGCAGCTGAAGTGGTGAGGAAGTGGCATCCAGACAAGGGAGCCTCAAGTTAAACCTTTGGAAGCCACCAGTTGGACATTGCCATCACATTGTCTGTGAAGAATTGGAACCTGAAACAGACCTGAAGGGCTTTCTTAAAGATCTTCTGGAAGATTTCACATCCATCTTCTCCAGTATCTCAGTCTTCTTTCTAAATATCCTACTACTTGAAAAGGGAAGGTCTTCAACTTGGCATTTGGTTTTCAGTCAATGAGCAAAAGATGTTAATCTAGTTTATCAGAATAGAGTGATGGTAAATTCAACTGTGTTGGCTGG